>NC_139707.1:32268838-32806338 GCF_964188405.1 Protomyctophum parallelum
AAGGCCAGCATCCCAACTCAGAGAAAAGACACCATCCTGACAAAGATTCTTAAACTCCATAAGGAGTTTTACAAAGTCAAGCAGAACAAGGGGCGAGCTGGATCTCAAGCGGTGCGTGAGGACGCTTTCAAGAAGCGGTCGAAGAATCTTTTCGATGTCGCTGCCAGCAATGTCCTGGACATCCTCAAGATTGAGGAAGATAAGGCCTTTCTGCTGGCTCAGCGCGAACCTGGTCGCCGTGGAAAGATGGGATGTGTCGACACACAGTTAGCTGCTGTGGAGGCCCGCGTCGCTCAACGCCATGAGCAGCAGAAGGGACGGAGGCAGCGTGCGGAGGATGAAGCCAACACATCCATGACCTCCGTGGAAATGGAATCATCGTCCACCTCTGCAGATGACACCACTGGGGAGGAGAGCGCAGACGATGAAGCGAGACCTCCAAAGCGCTCCAGGAGGGCTGCAACAGAGACAAGGGGTGTGAAAAACGTGATCACGCCAAGTGTGGCGGCGGCTCTGGATAGGACCAAGATTACCGACCGGGGAGCAGTCTATGTCCTGTCTGCGGCAGCCCACTCACTCGGCCATGACGTCTCCGAGCTGAACATCAACCACAGCTCAATTAGGCGGCATCGCCGGGAACACCGGACGAATACTCGTGTGGAACTCAAGGAGGAGCTACGGGGGGGCTGCATGCTCATTGTTCATTGGGATGGGAAATTGATGCAAGACCTTACACGAAACGAGAGCGTTGAACGACTTCCCATTCTGGTCTCAGGCAATGGAACGGTGCAGCTCCTCAATGTCCCCAAGCTGCCGAACGGAACAGGCTCCGAGATGGCCAAAGCAGTTGTCAGGGCACTCGAAGACTGGGACCTCACGGAGCGCATCGGTGGAATGTCGTTTGACACAACATCCTCAAACACTGGTCGGAACAACGGAGCTTGTGTCCTGATTGAACAGCAACTCAAGAAAGATCTCCTGTACTTCGCGTGCCGCCATCATGTCCTTGAGCTGCTCCTCGCTGAGGCTTTCAAGACGGTCATGGGCCCCACGTCAGGTCCAAATGTGACCATGTTCAAGCGCTTCCAGGAGTACTGGCAGTTCATCGACCAGAGCCAGTTCGAGTCCGGTGATTCCCACCCCGATGTGCGTCCTCTGCTGGACCCTGTGGAAAAGGAATGGTTCCAGAGCACCCTCACCAACCACAAGGGCCTTCGGGACGACTACCGGGAGCTACTAGAATTGACTGTGATCTTCCTCGGCCAGATCCCCCCACGAGGAGTACGGTTCCTCGCCCCCGGACCCATGCACCACGCAAGGTGGATGTCCAAAGCCATCTACGCACTGAAGGTGTGGATGTTCCGGAGCCAATTCAAGCTCACAGTGAAGGAGGAGAAGGGCCTGCAGCAAATTGCCATCTTCGTCAGTCGCCTGTACGCAAAAGCCTGGACACTGGCTCCGGAGGCCGCAGCTGCCCCTCGACACGACCTGCAACTGCTGAAGGATCTGACGACCTACATGGACGACGTCAACCGGGATGTGGGCAAGGCAGCTCTGACCAAGCTGCAAGGCCACCTGTGGTACCTCTCCGAGGAGCTTGTCGCTCTGGCAGTCTTCGACCCCATGGTCACGATGGAGGAGAAGAGGGGAATCCTCAATTCACTTCACACCACAGAGGGAGATGAATCTCCAGCGAAGCGCCCACAGCTACTGCCCCGCCAAGCCGTCTCTGGACTCCAGCTGCAAGATATGGCATCAACCAACACACGACAGTTCTTCCAGAAGCTGTGCCTGGAAGACGGGTTCCTCGACGCCGATCCCACGACCTGGCTGGAGCGGGAAGACTTCTGTACAGCAGCGGCTTTTGTGCAGGGTATAGCGGTCATCAACGACCATGCGGAGCGAGGAGTTGCCCTCATCCAGGAATACAACCGCAAGCTCACCAAGGATGAGGAGCAACTGCAATTTCTCCTCCAAGTTGTCTCTTGTCATCGCACAGAGTTCCCAGACTCCAGAAAGAAAACCATCGCTGTTGGCATGGCAGCCCAGAAGGAGGAGCAGGAGCACTAAGTCGGACGGGCCTGGGAGCCTTGTGGATAAACTGCAGTTGCACTTGATTTACGTTGGGCTACAGCCACTAAAAACTATGTATTTGAGGTAGAATGAGAATGTCATTCTACCTCAAATACATAGTTTTTTATGTTAAAGCTTTGTTAAGCTTTTTGTTATAGTTTGATATATTTAACTGTGTAAAGATGTAAGCATTTAAAAAAATCCATTGCACTGAATTGTCTACTCCATTGCACTAATTTGTCTACTCCATTGCACTGATTTGTTTACTCTATTGCACAGATTTTTCTTATGTTGTTGTTATTCATTACTCACTTCTCATGTTACGACTTTAAAAAATAAAATAATTATATAAAGGCTTTGGCAAAATGATTTCACTTATAGGCTACTTTTCCATTGAAAGAGGTTTGAAAGGTTAAAATTGGCATTTTTAAATGCAAAATGATGTAGGTAAGAATGGTTGTATCCAAAAAGTAAGCACAGATTTTAACTCCTGGTAGAAAAACACATAAGATAGACACCCCCCTTGTTAAGATATCCTTAAAATTAATTTTAGCACCGTTTATGCCCTGCCGTAGTCTGGGATCATCGGGGTGAAACTTCAGGGTCCATGAGGTAGGGGTAAATGTTGTCCGATTGAGGAAAAAATTCACCAGGAGGGTTTTCTCAACTAGTGTAACCAATTCAGGGGGTTGGAGCTTAGACTTTCAAAACTTCGCGTTTTAAGGAACACCCTAATGCACACACACATACATATTTGCTTTGCTTGAATCCCTGTAGCTTTTAGTAGTCTGTGATATAAAACCAGTGCCACATTTTCTAAATATTGTTTTAACTATCTTACATTTACATGGAGGGGATAGAGTAGGGATTTAGGAAAATAAAATGTTGTACAGGTTGGGTTTTATTTTTATTCCTTATGGGTTATGATAAGATTTTGGAGACACCACCAGACTTAGCTTTACAAAGGTGCTTAATTTATTGGGGCCGTGGGAACACATGCTTAACAAAAAGATAAAGTTAGAATGAAAAATGTAATGGACTAGTGTAATGGAAAGGCTAGATAAGAACTTATTAACTTCCAAAATGGGAAACAAAAGGCTGGAGTTTGGTGATAATACATGAATGGAAACGGGCAGAGTTGAAATTAAAGAGCTTTGTCAATTTTAAAAAAACTAAAAACTAAATAGGCCTACTCCAATGGTTCTTAGATAGTGGAATGGAAGATTTGCTTCGGTTAGTCATTATTTAGGATTTAAAAGGAGAACCATATCCTCTTAGGTCTGATCGATCTCCCTTTGACCTTTTATTTCCTCAGGTACGGTGGATTCAGCTTTGGCAAGCCGCTCCCTCCCGGGTTACAAATGGATTTAAAGGATGTGCCCAAAAACCGGACCGTTTCTAAGGTAACCTTCCTCTGCACTTTCCAGAGTGCCTGCTGTGCCATTAGCCGTCTTCATTGTGAGATGAAAGTATAAGCGCGACACCCCTAACCAAAGTCTTTATGGTACAGTTGCAGCCTAGATGCTCATATGCAGATGGGACTGTGTTAATATACCATCAGTGGCATCGTTAATCCATTTAATAGCTCCACTTGTGCCAGTGTTTTCCTCTTCTGAAATGGTCCACAGTCAGTGTTTATGTACAGTATATGGTGCCTTTGAATCCTCGGCACAAACATGCTTGAAATGTTTTTTAACAGAACTGAAGCTGGTCGACTTCAATGTGTATGTTCTGGACTAATAACTGTGTGTGTGTGTGTGTGTGTGTGTGTGTGTGTGTGTGTGTGTGTGTGTGTGTGTGTGTGTGTGTGTGTGTGTGTGTGTGTGTGTGTGTGTGTGTGTTTGTGTGTGTGTGTGCGTGCGTGTGCGCGTGCGCGCGTGCGCGTGCGTGTGTGTGTGTGTGTGTGTGTGTGTGTTTTGTGAAGGTCTGGTATAACCCTGAAGGTCACCACACGATGCCAGCATACTTGAACAGCCTCAACAATTTCATCCTCCGCTCCAACATTCCTGCAGACAAAGACCCGCGGAAATATGGTAGGGCATGATGGAGCGAACCTTTTGCCCTCGTTGTAACTCTATATGTATCAACACTGAGTAATTAAAAGACATAGAATCCATACAGCAATGTGTGCTTTGCTGTTATCCTCCAGGAGGAGAGGATAACATACTGTACACAATTTCTCTAAACACTTTAGCCCTAAACAAAAATACCCGATAAGCTCATTGTGAGCTCATAGATATGCTATTTCCACTATTTTAGAAAGATTCTAAATTACAAATTTGAAAGAAATAGAAAATATAGGGTTAATGTGGTTAAGAATATACTTTCAATAATAATTATTGATATAGACTCAGTGTTTGTTTAATAACAGGGGTCTCCCCATCCCTCAGCTCCAGTAAATCAGAAAATACATTTTCAGGTCAGGACACCAATTTCATTCAGGATTTGGATTTCACTTTTTCATCTCGTATCCTGGATGAGTTTTCTCAACTCATGCAGTATACAAGATAAACAAGTGAATTTGGAAGACAAGAAACAGATACATGAAAAGACAAAAGCTTGTGAACTGTCTCACAAGCTCATATAGTCTTTGTGGGATTCTCTCCTGAATCCTGATTTGATGACATCCGTAACCCACCTGGAAATTATTGTTTTGTTTTGTTTTATTAAATAGCTGGAGAGACAGGAGACCCCAGTAGCAATGATCCCTCATGCCTGTGTTCGCCTGTGTTCAGCCTTATTTTAGCTCTCTTTAGGGTTCGTCTTGGGATTAGGGATTAGGGTCGGGTCATTAGTTGAGGGAACATTGAGAGGGAACGCTGAGGGAACTTTGGTACGCTCCCCCAATGAATATAGATAGAACTTTACCTTTTTAACTAAAAACATATAAAGAATAAAAGGAAGAAAACTAGAAAAGTCTCAATTTTAATTGCAACGTGTGGTTGCCGCAATCGCTTACATAGGCCCCCCCACTAAGTTTGCTAGCTAATTACAATGTCAAGACACCCCTGTGATCATGTGGAATTAATTTGGAGGGGGCTTATACCCCCAAAAATCATTTTTCTGCAACAAATGGTTAATGGTTATTTTTTGCATTTGCGGCTCTCCCTATGGATGAAAATGGAATTGCTTTTGGCTCTGTGTTGATGACACCACATGTGACTCAAACTTGGGATGGATTGGACTTCCGTTCATGATTTGTGTCATTTTTTTGTAAAATAGGAAAATAAAATTTGATATTATAACCTACGGTTCAAGAGTTCAAAACGTAAAGTGGGCTGTTATAGTGCCACCATGAGGCCGACCGATATAATTATAAGTTAATTAATTTTAGTAATTATTCTGAACCTCCCCTCCAAGTTTTGTAACTATAGTGCTTACGGTCAGTGTTGGGGAGTATTAAGCTACATGTAGCTGAGCTACGTAGCTGAGCTACATTTTGCTGTAGCTTGTGGTATTTTAGCTACATTCATATTTGTGTACCTCGTCAAGTAGCTCAGCTACCTTTTGGGTCATTTTTTGTAGCTTAGCTACTCAAGTTACAAGCTACAATTTTGGGCAATAACATGAAAGAAATATATTAATTTTGACCATTGGTTGCTGTGTTAATTCTTGTACTAGAACCCCCTTTGAAAAATCAAGGACTGTTCCTTTTTCTGATTGCTTTGAGGGCATATCAGCACTTGACAGCTGCCTCTAATTGGCCTCTGATTGGCCCTGGTATCACAGGGTGGGAGGGGTCTCCCAGAGGGGAGCAGGGTGGGAGGAGGGGTCTCCCAGAGGGGAGCAGGGTGAGGAGGGGTCTCCCAGAGGGGAGCAGGGGTCTCCCCGAGGGGAGCAGGGTGGGAGGGGTCTCCCAGAGGGGAGGAGGGGTATCCCGCATGTACATTCTCAATTTAACGCTGAAAAATAAAAAGTAGCTGAGCTACTTTGAGCTACTTTTTCCATGTAGCTGTAGCTTTACAAGCTACATCTCTCCAGGGGTAGCTATGTAGCTTGATCAAGCTACTGCCATGGTGAGCTACTTGTAGCTTTACAAGCTACGCTTTCAAAGTAACTTGCCCAACACTGCTTACGGTCTCCGAGGAAAAAATACTTGAATGTGAGTTTTCGCATTTTCCATTTCATGTCAAGGGGGACATTTAATGTACGAATGAATTAATATCAATTAAACTATACAACATTTCTCTTAGCAATGAGTAAGCACACCATTCCCGATGAAGCCGGTCTATTTGAGATATGACTCAAGTGCGTGCTGCCAACAGGAGGAGGAGTAGCAAATTAAAAAAAGGTTACTTTAGAAAGAAGATGAAGAAGAAAGTGTTACAATTACTATAGTCTGGTTTCCCTTTTAGGGCAACCACACTAATAAAGCTCTCTCAACAGTAAATGTGTGCAAGCACAGACAATTTCACATGCTCAAAGGCTGGGGGGCGCTGTGAGCCCTTTAGACTCCTTGTAATATCTGCATGCAGTGTGAATACAGATAAGCCCTGCTGGCTGGATAGGCATGCTGAGGGAATGAGGCAGCCACGCTTCACTACAGTTTCAGCACGCAGAATCAGACCTGACCGTCTGCCTCCGGGCACGAATAGACAAGCACAAACTCACCCACCCTCCTACCCACCCGCCCATGCACGTGCATGCACACACTCACGCTGTATAATGTCAAATATATGTATCCATCCATACCGTATAATACACAAATGCACACAAGATGAAGATAAGCTCATGTTTGTACCCGCACGCACACACACACACACACACACACACACACACACACACACACACACACACACACACACACACACACACACACACACACACACACACACACACACACACACACACACACACACACACACACACACACACACACACACACACACACACTTAAATTCTCTTCCACCTAAACATCCCCCTATACAGTCAATAAGAGAGGTGGTTGTGGAGTGCAATCATTCAAATGTGACCTGTAGACTCACAGAGGAAACATGTGGAGCAAGAGAGAAAGGATCTTGGGAGATTGCTTTTCACAGCGGGTGGACTATCTATCTAACACAGAGACCCTCGGGTGGTTCAGAGGCTGCTTCCTGTAGTCTACTCATGCCTTGGGCAAGCTATATGTGGGCCATGAGCCCTGTGCTCCCTAAATTCCCACAAACGTTAAGAGGTACCGAGTGCTCTGTCGTGCTGTAGCGGGGAAGGCTGATACCATGGAAGCAAGTTGTTAGTAGTTTGAGCCACAGCACTGTCATCAGTAAGTAAGTAACTACAGTATACCTCAGAGAGGGTTATTGTCAGTGTCGGCCGAGAACGAGGGTGTCGTCTATCCCCTTTTCAATGCGCTAAGGTAGACCACTGGGAGATGGATTGCTGAGGTGAAGTGCCAGACCAACCATCAGCTCCCAGTACTTACTACACGTCTTAGATACCCATGCAGCCGTGCTACCCAGAGGTTGAGTTGGATCGAACCCAGAGCCTTGTGGTCCAAAGCCGATCGACTCAGCTACCTGGACCGTCAGCACTACATAGTTTATACATTCTACAGGGCTACTGCAGTGCAGCATGGCTGGCATAGTGCCAAATTGAGAAATGACACGACATCCTTTGAGCAAGGCACATACAGTATGCATGTGCATGTGGAGGAAAAGAAGAAATACAGCCACCCTAGAGTTGTTTAGTTTTGTATGGCTAACCAGACATTTTGTTGTTTGTCCCTACTACAGCCATCTCTGTGTCCATCAACTCCTACTAACCAGACATTTTGTTGTTTGTCGCTACTACAGCCATCTCTGTGTCCATCAACTCCTACTAACCAGACATTTTGTTGTTTGTCGCTACTACAGCCATCTCTGTGTCCGCATCCACTAAACCAGACGTTTTGTTGTTTGTCCCTATTACAGCCATCTCTGTGTCCAGCCACCCCTACTACGGACGACAAGACGACGAAGATGCGGTGTAAGGACTCCACTCTTCCATTTCCACTGTTAAATTGATTGTTGACACAACTGGATAAGCGGCTGCACTAGCCCAGCTGGAAACTACTCTCATTTGCATCCTAATCAGTGAAAATACGACCAAAGTTATCAAAGTTGTGAGGAGGGGGTTATTGGCCGTTGTTAATTTGGCTGCTCTCAAGGTACAATATTAAAGCGTTCAGCTTCTCTTAAATTCTAATTCAAGCCATCAGAGTTCAATGGAGGTCGGGCCGCTATCTGATGGCTGTATTTACCCATATTTGATTTTATAAATGGACTTTCCTGAGCCTGCATTATTGATCAGGGGCCCAATATAATGGGTGTTTACCTTGAAGGTGGCTCAGAGGTGGATTGATTCCAAATGGGTCTGTTTAAAGCACTCCCCAGCACCTCTTTATATACCCGTACACTGGAAAATCCAGAGTGTTGGGGTCCTTTTCTTTGCACCAACTCAACACTCCAGATGTAATTGTACAGCTGGAGGTTGGGGTGGGGGGGTGTGAATGTGAAATGGCATGGAGGTTTATTACATTAATCATTCAGAGAACTCCTACAGCCCTACAATAAGCCGCCCCTTCTTCTCTTTTATTAACTCCATCTCCAATCTCTGTGTCCCTCTCTCCTCCCTCCCTCACCTTTCATTCATTCATTCATTCATTCATTCATTCATTCATTCATTCATTCATTCATTCATTCATTCATTCATTCATCCATCACTCATCTGTATTCTCTCTCTCTCTCTCTCTCTCTCTCTCTCTCTCTCTCTCTCTCTCTTGCTCCATGTCATGTTCACTCTCTCCCTCTGTCTCAAACTCTTGTCTTTCCCTTTCATGCTTGATCCCCTTACTCAGCTCATCCTGTTTAGTTGGCGGTGTTGTGTCATGGCCAAAGAAAAGAGGGCAAACCAGCTCAGGTACAGGCTGGGCATCTCGGGAAGGAAATTATGCAACTCTCTTTTAATTGAGCAAGCAGGGAGGCTTGGGGGCAAAGGAGGTTTCCAGGGCAGGGAGAGAGCAGTGGGGCATCTATCTTCAGATATCTGTATCTGTATCTGTGTGTGGAAGACCCTTTAAGAGATCACTGGCTGACCTGAGTGTATTCGTTCCAATAGGGGAAGTGCGCATGAGCTCAAATTATGACCGATTCTGTCACCCCATACTCCCAGAAGTAAATATTGGACCCATTGTACTCAACCCACATACCTCTGAACATTCTGACACTAAAGTGGGATTTTTCAGACAGACAAATCTGGCAACAACAAACAATATCTGGCAATAAGGATACACAGGATATGTCCGAGATCTAATGACAATGTTCACACGGGGTGACCCGGCCCACTCTGGAGACCAGAAGTGTATAACATTTCATACCACTATCTCGGCTTCTAATGACGTATGTTCTCTGTCGAGTATATCCTTGATATAACCCAGGGATCAAAGTCTCAAGGGGTAGTGTTGAATTATGGACTGGAGACTCTGAGCTACTCTTCAGTCTTCACTGATAGGTCCTTCATTATTTTAGCCAGCTACTGTAGCTCTTAGACAACGTCGAAGCAGCAGACATCACACTGAGATATGAAACAGCCTCTGGTTCTTTTGTGTCCATTATCTTGTCACAGTCCAGGCACACCCATCTGTCTTAACAAGGCTATTTATTATTAATGGGATTCTATTTATTGTACGCCTGCTGAATGGTTCAAATGAATGAAGTCTCAGCAGCTGTGAGTCAGTTCCTAGGCAGACTATAAAATGCAGGTTTTTGTGACGATGAGAAAATAAATGGCTTCAGTCCAGGTCACTCGGCAGTCGGCACCCATGAGAGCATATTGAATGGATTATACCCTGGTTCTTAACACTAGTGGGTACTGCAGCAAAGTAAAGATCTGTGCTTAACTTAGTGGAGGAAAAAGAAGAGTTGCTGATGGCGAGGATGATGATAATGATGGATGACTTAACTGTACATATGTGAATACTACTGGCTACTGGCAAAGTGTGGTTTGGGTTACAGTAATACGATGGTGACGAATATGATGACCAACAAATGATAATAACCAATGGCTGTGACCGGTGTGTTTGTGGGTTCAAATGGCGGCCTGGCGTTGATAACACATTGAGTGATGTCGCTCCTCTTCCCTCCTGCCACCCCCCAGGGTTCAGGGCATGATCCAGATCCTGGTGGCCCTGTGCGTGCTGACCGGCTACTCCATCATGACGGCCAGCTTTGCCATCTACGAGGTCCACGAGCACCACAGCGGCTCCAAGAGGCTCCAGCACATCTCCGGTGTCAGCGAGCCCCTCTACTGGGCCGTTAACTTCTTCTATGACATGGTAACGTATTCCGGCTGCTTTCAGGGCGACCTATTACACTATGACAATAGCCTGAAAATGGTGTGAACAAAGAAAAGATATTGTAATTTGATGCCCATCATGAGTAGGGTGGCTTAAATCATGATATTACATTGCCACTCTTCACTCTCGCTCCCTCCCCATTGCCTTGTTTCATTCTCTTTCCTCCCATCCCCAGGTACTCTACACTGTCCCTGTGGCTCTGACTGTGGCTGTGGTGGCATTCTTCCAGGTTCCAGCATTCACAGAGAGGGAGAACCTGGGCGCCGTCACCTTGCTCCTGTTGCTTTTTGGGTCAGTGTTTTGAATGCAGTCAGTTCTGTTCAAAAAGGAAAGCTTTAACTGCATCCTTTATACTTAACTCACCCTAAAGTAAAATTCTCAAACAATGAAAAGCCATGCTAGCCACCAATGTGGATTATTACGGGAAAGGGATTTGAGTTTGGTGGAGTTTAGGCTCCAGTTTGCTGTGTCGTCGCATGGGCCCCCATTCCAACCTCCAGATAGATGAGGCCAACTCAGCAGTCTGCCTCTCATTTATCAGACAGATGTCTCTTCTCAGGCAATGAATAATCACGCTGGCCCAGTCACAGCGCATCGTCTGCCTGCCTGCCCGCACCCACCTGGGTCTGGTCCGCAGCTTTCTGGCTTCTGTTTCCCATCATGGCCAGGCACACACAGCCTCTTTTTCTATAGGCACTGCAGGGTGACTCTCCATCTTTATCTGCATGCCTCTCTCTCTGTGTGTGTGTGTGTGTGTGTGCGTGTGTGTGTGTGTGTGTGTGTGTGTGTGTGTGTGTGTGTGTGTGTGTGTGTGTGTGTGTGTGTGTGTGTGTGTGTGTGTGTGTGTGCGTGCGTGCGTGCGTGCGTGCGTGCGTGCGTGCGTGCGTGCGTGCGTGCGTGCGTGCGTGCGTGCGTGCGTGCGTGCGTGCGTGCGTGCGTGCGTGCGTGCGTGCGTGCGTGCGTGCGTGCGTGCGTGCGTGCGTGCGTGCGTGCGTGCGTGCGGGAGGGGAGGGGGGTGCGTGTATTTGTCTCTTTCTGGCTGTACCGTATCTCACTACTTATTTTCTTCTCTCTTGCTCTCCTTTTCTCTCTCTCATCCTCTCTCTGTCTTCCTTCCCCTTTTCTGGTTCCAGCTGACCCGCTCACCCCAATCAAATGAACAAGCAAATTATTTGGGAGAAAATAGAGAACAAAAACAGGAGAGGATGTATAGTATACTGCCACCAGGGAATAGAGGGAGGAGTAATTCATCTTCCTCTTTTGGTGCTGTTTTTGAATGTTTACCCTCCTCGTGGCTGGGTTTTCTTTGCTCCTCTCCGTTTCCTTTTTAAGTGTTCTGTGGTGTCTGCTTTCATCATGCTCCTCACTTCTCCATTTAGCCCGTTAAAGACAGCAAGGGCAAGTCTTTTCTTTTGTTGTTCATATAGAGGAATTGATGGAGAGGAAACTGCATAAAGTGTCTGTCTCTCTGCAGAAAAATAAACTCTGAAAAGAAAGCGGTCTTTGTGGATGTTTGGTTTCTGAAAGCCAGCCTGCCACGATCATAAAGCTGACCATTTTAAACAGCACGATTGCTTTATTCTTCTGATTGTACTTTTTTGACCATACTGTATGTGTGTCGCTCACAGCGAAAGCATGCTGTGGCACTTTAGCTTGCGCTTATTGATCAGCTGCTGTATCAGCCCTGCAAGACCCTCTTCGTCACCGACTCACCCAGGGCAACTAAATGGCTGGGGTGTGTGATCAGATATGATAGCACACTATTCATTAGCCACACAACCACAGATTTGACTATCTTAGGTTTTATGATTTGCTTTATTTTTGTTTTTGAGTGGTGCAGCCACTATGTCTCTGGCTGTGTATCTGGCTGTGTCCGAGCACAGAAATAGCGTTATAGGTCCTAATTCATTAAAAAGAAATACGCCACCGTTACACTGTGGCGGAAACAGATATCGTATTTATCCGTCCGATCAAGCTACGTTGAGAGGACGTGCTATTCAGAGAAGCTGGTGTAATCACTTCATTTGTGCGGATCGCCGAGTGTATCCTTTCCGCATTTTTCCCAAGCGATTCGCCTGGTGTCGCCTGGTTAGTTGGAACATCCACGCCCATTCTACACCATATAAGGGCAACAGGAAATCTCGAAATACGTCATCATAGCCTGCACAGAGGATTTAAATTCTATACAACAGCGCGATGACCTTGTAGAGTAGTTAATTTTGACAGGAGGTTCTCTGCACGGACAGATCTTCAAGCAAACAGCGCGAGTTATATGTATATAATTATAAACGAAACTTGCCAACTTGGAACGCATTGCTTCACTCCTTGTTGTCAGAACGTTAATAAGTTAACTGATGTTATAGTTACTTTCACATAATGAGAAAGAAGTTAATTTGTACTGTTCACCACACGACCAAATGCTATATTACAACTCGGCAATGATAAAAGCCCTTACTGATGAATGCACTGCAGGGTTATAAAAAAAAGAAAGGCACACTCGCCTGCAAGTATCCGATACTTTTTTTAAATCAGAGCTGCAGCCTGCATTGATTCATTCGGGGAATAGATTAATATCATCTCACTGTCAGCTGTCTGAATGCATATGTGGAGAATGGATTTGTTCTGAGCATGGACATGTAGGCATAGCTATTTAGAATTTCAACCATATACAGCGGGTAGCCTATATCCTCTTTGTCAGATGTAAGTGCATGGTTCATTTCATGATGTCGTCATATTAAAATGATTCGCGGGAGTCGGGACACTTGGCAAACTTGATTGATCTCATGATGAGATCAATGTAGTAGCCTACAGCCTACACAGCTACAACGTTGCCCATATTATAATTAATTAAGGTGAGCTGGCTTAAAACTGACTGGCCAAATTGCACGCGCTGATGCCATAATGTGGATTTATAGGGCTAATTAGCCCTAGTGACTGCTGTCTGTCTGTCAGACCGGCATGTCTGTGAACCATAGATAGAATGCCATAGAGTAGGCCTAGACCATAGAATGCCAGTCGGGCCGGGCCGTGTTCTGTCCTGGCCGGGCTCACCGCGCCGTTATATTAATTTTCCAATGTAAATTTCACCCAGATTGGACTCGGTTCAGCGGCAGCATGCTGCTGTCCGCCCCACACACACACACACACCGACAGTCAAGAGAACTGACTCACTAAACAATACATTAGTCTAACACACACTAAACAACGTTGGATTCGTACAGTGCAAAATGCAGATAAGTGTAGGCCTATGTTCTTATTATAATTGTTTTTTAACATGCAGTCTGCGAGAGCCGATCTACAAGCTCACAACGCGTTGCACTGCGAGTAGCCTAGAGAAGGCTGTCAAGTGAGCAGCGCAATCGCGCATGGCATGCTATAGAAATATCCTAATAAATAAATAAAAAGGTGTCGGGGCTTGCAGGGGCAGTTTCCTTATGGGACTCTATAGGCTAACTTGCCTCTAGAATGCATGCATTTAGGCATACAAGTGCACTCGGCTTTTATAGGCTATCATTTTTTTATGTGCTGAACAATGTTAGGGACACATGCCTACATATTTTATCTGAGATTTGGGAACTATTTATTGATTCAGCATGAAGACTAAAGCCTTCTGAATAAATCTATATGCAAGTGTATGCTTGCGTTGATTTCTCCGCCACCTAAAGACGCCCCGTAGGATTTGACGGAGTTTCCGAACAACCTACGTGAGCGTCAAGTTCACGGCCATTTCCATGAATTCCAAATTAATGTGGGAAATCCACGTAAATGCCTTTCCGCCCACGTCACGTAATGTTATCAGCGTAAACGCCGTCCTGAATCAGGACCATAGTGTGTAAGTGTAACTGTTGCGCACCAACTGTAACTGTTGTGTCCTCAGGTTTGAGGAGACCTGTAGTCAAGCTGTCCTGTCGGTTTGTGTCCTCAGGTTTTCCACCTTTCCATGGATGTACTTGCTGTCTGGCATCTTCAGGGACGCCGAGATGGCCTTCATCACGTACGTGTGCATCAACCTGTTTGTCAGTGTCAACGCCATCATGACCACCTCCATCGTCTACTTCATGGGTCAACTTGCGTTCAACAACGAGGTCAGTGTGAGGTTAATAGGCAAACCATTGGATAGTCACAACATCGGCAGCCTCCTTGACTCTGTCTAGATAATTAAAGAGTCTATGTGATTAGTGTGTGTGTGCATTTGTGTGTCCGTGTGTGCGTGCGTGTGTCCGTGTGTCTGTGTGTCCGTGCATGCGTGCGTGCGTGTGTGCGTGCGTGCATGCGTTAAATAGATAGCCATAAATAGATAGCCATCATTGCCATAGAGTGTTTGTTCAGTCTCCCCATATTTCCAGCTATTTAGTAAACACAAAAAATACAATTGGAAGTGATGAAACAAAAACTATGAGCGGACAACATTTTTAACTGGAACAATTAAAGCTGATAAATGACCTTTGTGAGGTTCTATCTCCTGGTTAAATTGGCATCCCGTATAAAATATTTTCTGTTTACGAAAGAGCTTGAGAGAGATGGGGAAACTCTAGACACCATTACTGAACAAACACTATTCTATAGTAATGGTCTGTGCTTAACCCATTTTGGGCGGGAACCCCATTTGGTGTTGTAAACATTATGTTATGATTTAGCTATTGAAAAATAGCAGATCTACAAGCTCATAGCTTGTAGGTCTGCTATTTTTGAAAGATCGTGAAAATATTTATTTCAGAAAACTGGAGGATTTAGTCACTTACACCACCTTTAATTCAATGTTTCTGGTCAGTATTCGAGGTGGTGTACTGAGATGCTGAACGAGTCTGCATCACCAGATACTTACTATCAGAGATTTGGACAGACTGTTTGAGGATGAATGCATAGGCCTAGACTATATGAGCAGTGGTTCTCAAACCTTTTCTTGGATCAGGGCCCACTTTAAAATCTTAAAAGTGTTCGTGGCCCCTGCATCTAACCCCTTAAGTGGTCAGATGGGTGGGCTGCCTGCATTTACACTTTACAGTTTATTTTAATGATCATTGATACTGAAAATTCATTTTTCAAGATTATTTTTTTCCTTTTTTTCTTAATGTTATATTAGCCTATTATTTTTTATTTTTTTGGGGAACCACTTGCAGGATCCTCACGGTCTTGCACCAGGTTGACAATCGCCGGTATAGAAGCAGTTCTACTGTATTTTCCCACTCCTCTCAGTTTCCTGCTCTACGTCTTGTTGTTCACCCTCTCTCTGTGTTCTGTGATCCCGCAGCCCGTCAAAATTATTTTTGAGGGGCTATGCAGGGCCTTCCTGATCTTCCCCCAGTTCAGCTTCGGCAATGGCCTGATGGAGCTGGCCAGGATCAACATGGAGGTGCAGCTCCTCAGTGGCTACGGCATCGATGCCTACAAGAACCCTTTCTCCATGGACACCCTGGGCTGGATGTTCCTCTCCTCCTTTATCCAGGGCGTGGTGTTCTTCTCCCTGCGTCTGCTGATCAACAAGGGGCTCGTACGCACACTCAGGTGAGAGGGGCCGACCCCAATGCGTTCAATTGATTGGTTGAATACTATATTCGTCAGAAATGTACAGCGTGTGGCACAGTAAGACATTAAGTCTAAAATGATTACACACAAAAAATGTCCTGGGGACATTAACATACTGCAATAATATGTCATCATCAACAAATACAAACATTATATGTACAAAAGAGACCCTTTTGGTCTCCTTATAGATGTTTTTCCAGACCAATTTAGAATAAAACCAGTGTTGATTCATGTGCAATTCCAATTTTATTGTCGGAATATGTTTATACATTGGGTTAAAAGTTAAAACAGTGTTAAAATAGTTTGATAGCCGATGGCGATCATAGCCAATTGGATTTGAATATGAAAACTCTGAATGATACATGCATTTATCACATGACTTTTTACTACAGGGATCTCAAAGCATGAGAATTAGACTTTCCTTATCTCGCTTGAGCAGATGTGCCTGCTCGCTCCTATACAGTATGTTTGCTCCGCCCCTTCTACTGTAAATCCCCACTACAAATTTATGCCATGTGTCTGTACACATGAGATTATATGTACTGATTGGTGTGACTTTTGGACAAAATCAGTTGAGCAAAAAGTGTGTTTTGAATAAATTGCAATGGGCTGAATATCTAGTTAGGTGAAAACATCTCTGCCTGTCGGCCTGGCTGAGATAAAGAGTAATGTAAACCCTACACATGTCAGTGTAGTGAACAATCTGACACATCCCTGTTCTTCAGTCACAGACCCAGTTTGATACATACAGTATCGATGATAATCTGAAATACATGGATGTGATGTCGGTGGGTGCAGTGGGGCATTCATTTATCAAGTCATGAACCACAAACCACAAGTTTAACGTATTCATTTATTCATTTTTGTCTCAATAACTTACAGTACACCTATAGCAAATTATTGATAACTTCTCGCTCCATCACTGATTGAGTGACTCTTTTTAGTTTCTATACCCATATTATAGCTCTGGTAATATTGATAAACATTTCGTAAAACATTTTCCTTTCTTAGCTGGGTGAGGAATGAATCTCTCTCCAGGCTGTTGGCCTATGAATTTATATTGCCTACGCAATGAACTTATCGACATGCGTCGTTATTTAACAGACAATTTCTCCTCTCGCTGTAGGCACCTGATCTTGGGCAGAAAGGTGGTACCCCAGGCCACGAATGCGGATGACGATGAGGATGTAGTGGCAGAGCGCGAGCGAATGGCCAGCGGTGCCGCCCACACAGACCTCTTGCAGGTCAACCAGCTGACCAAGATCTACCAGCACCTCAGCAGTAAGGTCCATGCGGTCAAGAGGCTGTCCGTGGGCATCCCTGCAGGAGAGGTACAGTACATTCAACTGGCACTGATGCATGAACGACACGTGCACTTTGTCAACCATTGCAGGGTGTTTAGAAATTAGTTAGTATAACTTTCAGCAGCAATGGCGTCTAATGAAGGGAACAATTAGTTCAATGGGGTTAACACCAAATGTATAATTAAACAAAAAAATATATGGCTATATTAAACATTGATGTTACTGTATGATCATCAGCTTACATCAGCTACGTTTCTAGCAGTTTTGTTAGCTGACGGCATTCGCAAGCACCGCAACATATTTCTCCTTGTTTCTGCAGTGCTTTGGTCTGCTGGGTGTGAATGGAGCTGGAAAGACCACCACCTTCAAGATGCTGACTGGAGATGTCAGCCCCACTGATGGAACTGCACAGATCAAGGACTGGGATGGGTAAGTGATTTGTTTACCTGAGCGGATTATCAGTCATGTGAAAGGAGCTCTGGACTTGAATCTATCATGGTGGTTGTACTTTCTTTCCCCCCCCACTAAGGCAATGACAGCTATCACATTGTGTGAATGCACCCAGATAATTAAAGAGGTAGTGCCATGATCCCACCCCCCCCCCCCCCCCCCCCCCTAAAACATGATTGTCGGGTACTATAATTATACTAGGAGAAAGATGTTTTTATGTGGCCACACCCACCAGTTCACCCACCTGAACGGATACCATGCCACCGGGTTCGGAGAGGGGATTATATTGTGATGTCACTATATCACTGTCATTTCGATTGGGCCTTTTGACCTGGGCCTCGATTGGACCTTTTGAGAAAGCAAAAATACACAGTTTGGGGGTCTATTAGAGTATCAGATCAGAATTAGAATCAGCTTTGTCCCAGGTATAATCCATAGGTTCAAGGAAGAGCAAAGGTCTGAGACCAGCCTGACGGCATCACCTGTCATCAGGCTGCCGAACAAGGCTTGTGACTTGTTGGGCAGTCCGACGACAGACTGCGCACCGCTTGTTCGTACGTTCCTGGAGCTCGGGGAGCTTGCCTCCCATTATCGGAGCAGATCATAGACAGCGTTTTGTGTATATAAATGTGTTTATTGGCAGTACTTAATATAATCGCCTTGGGGTTATATAAGTAATTCTCTTACAGGGAGAGGTTCTCTAGTAATTATCTCTTTTCCTTATAGGTGTCATGGCAACTCTGACTAATGAAATCTGAAAGACAATTTCCACAAGTAGCTTAAAAGAGGGAGAGTGCATATGGAGAGAGTATACCTAGAGATATGGTTTTAAGCATTAAATATTTAAATATTTAGAAAGCACTCAAACTAGGACAGCATGTGTGTTTTAGAGTCTCCTGTATAGTTAGTCAACCCCCTACTCACTTCCCCCTGTCTCTATGCTCTCCGCTTTAGACTTGTGCTGTATTGCCAGGCTATTCCCAGCACAGACGCACACACACACACTTTCCATCTGTCCCGAAGCATGCTGGCCTTAAAAGGAATCTGTCTCTGTTTATGTTTCCCCCAGGCGGATGGTAGACATCATGGAGTGCCGTAACCAGGGCATAAACATTGGTTACTGTCCCCAGGTGGACGCCCTGGATGATCTGCTCACCGGTGAGGAGCATCTGTACTTCTACGCCCGCGTCCGAGGTATCTCCAAGGGGGAGATCGACTCGGTAAGTCACGGACCCGTAAACCCAACCCCACCCCTTCTCCTCAAAGGGCACAGAGACAGACAGTGATAAGGCATGAATCAAATCAAATCAACCTTTATTTATTTATAGAGCACATTTAAAATAATCAAAATTGACCAAAGTGCTGTACATAAAAACATCAACATAAAAAACAGGGACGTAAAGAAAAACATTGTTAATCGGCAGTCGAAGACTGTCAAAAATCGGACCTACAACTGTCAAGCATCGGACCTACAAATCTGGCATCTGCATGTGTGCAATCTGAGCTACGCAATTAAGGCGATGCTGTGTGCATCCATTTTGAGAGGTTTACGTTTCAAGCGATTCTTTTGCTTTCATCTGACAGTTCTCTTGAGCCCCTTTCTCTGCATTCATCATCCTTGAATGCTAATCAATCTCGCATTTCTTCGGGGTTCGTGATGCTGTCTATTTTTTTGTTAACGCTGTCAGTGAAATGCACAGCGCAAACGCTCAAAAGATGACGGAAAATTCTGATGTTCTATCTTGACATTTTCCTTTTTTTAAGCCCTCTGGCAAGTTCGAGTGAGAGGCAGGCATCTACAAAAAAGAAAAGAACCCCAGCCCAGATCCAATGATATGAAGCAACAAACACTTTACTGTGTGTGATATCAGCATGTGAAAACTCGCCTTCTGAAGCCTGATCTATACTTCATCCTACAACGGTGTCACATGCACAAAAAAAATCTAAAAAATCTACAAGCCCACAGTGCGGCGGATAGTGATACGTTCTGGAGATCTTCATATATATTTTTCATTTGCGAGACTCCACTGTACGACGGAGTATATATTACGCCTTAGAGTCATCTCCTCTCTCTCTCTCTCTCAGATTCATCTTCTAGCCTATAGGACACATCAGCCTCACAACAGTGATGGAATCTGGCAACCGCACACATGTCACCAACACGATATGCACGCACGCACGCACAGGCACATGCACACGCACACGCACATGCATGCACGCACGCACAGGCACACACACACACACAGCCAATCATACAGAAAAATGGATGTGACTCACTCTAATCACCATCACCGCTGTCTCTCCGGTCAGTGGTGACAACAATGGTTGTAATGGCCCCAGCACTGGCAGACAGACGAGGTTATATATTATTGCCCCCTCTTATGTTGTGTCGCACTGACAGTGTAGTGGAGGATAATGAGACAGGCTCTAATGGGCCCATTTCACATTTACATGGTTTTGTCATGCTTAATGAGCTGTTACATCAGAGGTGCAAGGGAAGAAATACAACAATATACCTACCGTTGCCGTCGGGCGGACACCTTTTATGTCCAAAACCGTGACTTTCCATGGAATGGAAAAAGGAACCTGTGTTCGTTTGGGAAATGAACCTTTATTGAGAAAAGGATATCCCCTTGAGATGTATCATCTCGTTTTCGAGGGTGTCAGCAAATACAAGACAATACAAGTACATTCATACATAATCGAGGACAAAACAAACAACAAAGCTCTCCTAAAACTAGCCGCTCCCATCCCACCTATTCACCCGCAACATTGTATCAATAAGTCAATATAGTAATGATACAAGTATACAAGATGATGAACATACACCGGAAGAACAACAGGCCGAGCATCATGACAGACATGCGAATGCATTAACAACATTGTCAATACACCGTGACCGAGTACAAACATGCACTTGAAAATAGTAAATAGTAAATAGTAAATAGTAGATAGTAAGTAGTAAGTAGTAAATAGTAAATTTGCCGCATGATGTAAGGAAAGAGAGAACAATCAGAACAATCGGAGACATTTAGAAACAGGAGCATGGTGTTTGGAGATAGACACTTTAAAAATATTGAAGGAGTTAATGGACTGAGGGAACTGGGGAGATTGTTCCAGTCGACAGGAGCTTTACATTTAAAAGCACGCCAACCAACTACTTTTCTGATGTTGGTGGGGACTATAAGGTAAACATGGTCTGTGTGCCTCAGGTTGTATGGTGAGCTGAAGGGACGTAGATATTGTTTTAGATATTCCGGGTAATTAAAGTATATGCATTTAAAGATAAATAAATTAATTCATTAAATCAATTAAAAGCCTGACAGCAACGATATTTTGATCTACTGTAACAAAGTGAGGGACAAATTTGCTGTTGACATTTTGTCTCTGCCCGTAGCCTGTGAAGTGTCTAATAGGTCTACACACAGTGTTGTAATACATGTACCGTTTCAACCCAGAATAATTACCAAGCTGAAAAATATATATATATATACTGTATATTCACTCCATAATTCCAAAACACAGTCATGTGTACATTTTGCCTACGTATGGGGATAAAAACCACTTCATGCTTGTTGTCATCGGTTTGAAGAAAATGAGTCTGGGATGGAAAATAAACTTGCAGCCATTTAACCACACTGTTTACAGCTTTGCTATGCTTTGTGTCATCTTTAATAACTCAAAGGAATGACATGTCTAGCATAGTTAGACACCCAGAAGGATGTGCAAATCCCAGCTCTGCAAACAAACAAAGTGAAGGCCTTAGCTGTAATACCGGTGGTGTTTTACAACAGCACATGTAGCTCTTCCTCCAAAGCTCAACCGGTATGTCACGCTCTGGATAAACTAGTAGCTGGATAAAGTCTGAAAACCCACCTCTTCAGACCCCATCTTAGCCCGTAGTGTAGCACTTGCCGTAGCACTTGCACTAACCTTGATGACCCTACAGGCGTATGCATAGGCTCAATTTATGTAACTTATATAGCATTTCATGTAGACATAGCACTCTAGAGTGTATATGCATAGTTTCATTAGATATTCCACTGTTAGGTTCTTAGCTTACATATGATTCATGATGACATTTCTTTATGTATTTGATGTGTTACCATGTTTTTGTTCCTGCTTACTGTAAATCGCTCTGGATTAAGAGCGTCTGCTAAATGCCTAAATTGTAAATTGTACTTTTGGTACTTTAAGTACATTTTGATGCCAATACTTTTGTACTTTTACTCAAGTAAATTTAGATTTCCGGACTTTTACTTGTAACGGAGTATTACTATATTACAGTGATACTGTACTTTAACTTACAACATAAAACATCTGAGTACTTTTTCCACAACTGGCTCTCTTTCTCTCTTTCTCTCTCCCTCTCCCTGGTGCAGGTGGTGAACTACCTGCTGAAGAAGCTGGAGTTGGACTACCACAGGAACACCATCACCGACGGCTACAGCTGCGGCACCCGCAGGAAGCTCTCCACGGCGCTCGCCCTCATCGGACACCCCCAAATCCTGCTGCTGGTGAGGACCCACTGTATCATAGCACAAGTGTTGATTTTTGACAGTACTTTTCTTTTAGTCGGTCAGTGCCTTACCGCTATCCCTAAACTTCTTAGCCTTCTTTTACTATTCAGAAAAACATAAAAGAATTGTTCAACTAGCCGATCAACATCGACATGTTGTGAGCTTGAAGATTGGTTATTTGAACTATTTAAAAATGTTTTTCAAACATAGTGTAAAAGGGATAAGGGCTAAGGCACTAACCAAAATAGAGGCCGTAGTCTTTTGAATACAATTTAGATTTCGTTTTAGTCATATTTTATTCATCTGAAATGTTGAAGTGTTAGTCTAGTTTTAGTCGACTAAATATCATAAGATTTTAGTCGACTAAATCTAGAGTTGGTTTTGTTTTTACAAAAATTTAATTTGGCAGGACTTGATGGCGTCGCAATTGCTGATTTTACACTTGGTTGGTTGTACAACCAATGCTTAAAATAGCCGAGTTCACAACGCGTTGCACTGCAATGCGTTGTGAGCTTGTAGATCTGCTATTTTCAGAGCGCAACACCCAAGAACAACCAACAAACATAAAATGACTTGTCTTTTAGTTCTAGTGGATCTCTTCTCCACTAGTCCCTCCCTAACATTTTTGTGTAGATTAGCCCCCAGCATTAAAAGTACTGTATACTTCCTGTTTCCATCTTTTTGTTTCTCTCTTTCTCACCATTCTGTCCTCGCTTGTTTCTCCTTTCCCTCTGTCCTGCGTGTTCTCACTTTCCCATAAGCCCTCTCCACTAATCCCCCTGTCCTTATTCTTTCTAACCCCTTCTGTCCTTGTTTCTCCCTTTCCTCTGTCCGCCTGTCACATGCTGACAGTCCACCCCCCACCTTATTTTATTCTGCTCCCATCATCCATCTGTGCTTATTACTTCTTTCATCTCCGCCCTCCCTCCCTGTCCTAATTTCTTCACCTTCCTCTGTGGGTCTCTCGCTCACACACCACTGCTTGCCTCTCAATTTATCTCGTTTCTCTCCTCACCGTCCGTCCATCCGCGTCTCTATCTCTCTCTCTCTCTCTCTCTGCCTGAATCTGACTGTGCTGCTTTTTCCTTCATCCTCTTGTCCCCTCTCCCGTCGGTTCCTGTCTTTCACGCCTACTGCCCTCGTCTTTTACAGTCTTTCACTCACTCCCCCCTCATCAATCTTTCCCCAGGATGAGCCCAGCTCTGGCATGGACCCCCGCACCAAGCGCCACCTGTGGAAGATCATTTCCGATGAGGTGAAGGGGAAGTGTGCCGTGGTTCTCACCTCTCACAGGTCAGCAGCACGTTATCTCTGAATTGCCCGTTGCTGTGTAATTTTATATTCTTTGTACCCGTAATAATCGTAACAGGATTGTGAATGGACACGTGACTTGTTGTGTTATAAAAGTAAAATGGCTAAGCACTAGCTGAACAGCAGGATGTTTACGAGGCTGTATGATAGAAGCAGTGGTAATTAAGTTAATTTATTTCATTCCTCTCTGTCTCCCTGTCCCCTCTATCTCTGTCTGACTGCCTGCCTCCATCCCTTTCTTTCGCGACCTCAGTATGGAGGAGTGCGAGGCACTGTGCACCCGTCTGGCCATCATGGTGAAGGGTCAGTTCCGCTGCCTGGGTTCCCTGCAGCACATTAAGAACAGGTCAGTCCTCCCTGCCTGTCATTAGTGCCCTCTCCACCCCAACCGCCCCACCCTTTCATCCTCCACCCTGGAGTGGCTTTGTTCTCCACACTCTCTCAGCCTTGTTTTGTATGGACGCACTTTACAGACGCGCACAGACAGACAGACACACACACACACACACACACACACACACACACACACACACACACACACACACACACAAACACACACACACACACACACACACACACATGCACACGCAATTACAATTACTGTTTTATTGTTGTTGCAAAATTGCCTTTCTACAGGTTCGGCAGTGGCTTTACCGTGAAAATGTACCTGGCGCGGGCCTCCTGCGACGTGGAAGCAATCACCAGTTTCATGCAGCACTGTTTCCCCAGCACTTATCTCAAGGTGAGCGTTGCAGGCTAGCTAGGACAGTCACAAGGCCCTGACGGGAGAGAGGACAGACACACACTCACACTGTGGTGTGAGTCGTTGCTACAAGTACACTGCGGACAGCTCATGGAAACTTGGAAAAATGTAGGCTAGAGGTGATACGTAACTGTCAGCTTACTGTGAATCATTTCCAAGTATAGCTAGCGGGGCATGCAGTTTTCCTTTTTTACAATCTCTCTTCTGAGAGAACTCCCATGCCCCTTCTAAGGCAATGACATTAACAGTCTCCTACTTTTTAGAGTATGCCATACAGCACCATGGTTGTGGGTTTGAATTCCAGGGGCCACCCATGTTACATTTTATGATTGGATGGATGGGTCATGTGCCCGGAAAGGTTGCCCACCCCTGGCAGAGGGGCTCAGATTAATGTCACATTTCATGGGACAGGGTTCATTTGCTGTATGTGCCCTGTTGACCACCCACTAGGACCAGCATTCTGCCATGGTGGAGTACCATGTCCCGGTGGCCCCCGGAGGGGTGGCTGACATCTTTGACCAGCTGGAGTCCAACAAGACGACCCTGCAGATCAAACACTTCTCCATCAGCCAGACCACACTGGACGAGGTAAGGCACAACGGAGTCATTAAGCCCATCTGAAAAGATGTTGTGCCCAGGCATACATGACATTTTCAAGATATTTTCAAATGCATTTAGGGTTAAAGTGGTAAAAAAAACTATTTTGAGGCTATGTTAAAGGGATATTTCACTTTCGAATAAAATAAACATATATAAAATAATTAATGAAAAATGTAATTGAAAGATCACGCCTCCCTCGTACATTGGACGGACAATATCAGTCTCTAGAACTAAGTTGTTCAATGAATTAATTCATGGTTAAAATGTAGTTTGAAGATACAATACAGTTTGAAAGTGAAATATCCCTTTAACTAATGTTGCTGAGTATCCCCCTGGAACCCCCTCAACGACCCCTGGGGGTCCCCGGACCCCACTTTGACTTAGAAGAGGAGAGAAAGAAAGAAAGAAAGAAAGAAAGAAAGAAAGAAAGAAAGAAAGAAAGAAAGAAGAGACAGTAGTGAGTTGAGAGGAAAACGAAAGAATGAGCTGAGGAAGTTAGAGGGGTGGCGGGTGCTAACACGGCCTGAGGGAAAATAGAGCCAATATAAATTACAGAGAGAGAAAGAATATGAGCTTTAAACTCACAGCTAGCAATGCTAAGGTGAAATACTTCAGGGAGAATGAATGGGCTTTAATATCTACCCGGCATTCAAATAACTCCACCACCACTACCGTCCACCACCCAGATCTCAACCCCTAACATAACCCTCTGCCACACACACAGGTGTTCATCAACTTCGCCATGGGGAAGGTTGGCATGGAGACCGCACCGCTCAACAGCGAGGATTCCGACAGTCTGTGCTCCATCGACTCGTCTGACACGTAGCCGGTCTACCGACGGCCAGAGATGGGCAAAATACATTGAAAATGTATTTTGATACAAAATACAAATACTGGGTCAAAATTGTTATCTAAATACAAAATACAAAATACATCTTCCATCCCCATCGAAATACAAATTACAAAATACAAAAAAGTATTTCAAATACATATTGAAAATGTATTTTGATACAAAATACAAATACTGGGTCAAAATTTTTATTTAAATACAAAATACATCTCATTTCTTCCATCTCAGCGAAATACAAATTACAAAATACAAAAAAGTATTTAAAATACGTATTTCAAATACATGTATTTCAAATACTGCCCATCTCTGCCGACGGCCATGTTCATCCTTGATGCTGTCCGCTCGCCACGACCACGCACACGCACACGTCTGGTCCATGCACAGTGCGAAAGGAGAGCATGCAATGGTTGTTTAAAATAATATATTATGTTGCAATATTGCATAAATGACAGATTTCTGGCTGTTTATGAGGACAAAAGCAATGGTCAATGCACACACTCACTGAAGTATACCCATTTTTACTATACCCCCCGTCCCTCACA
The DNA here is from genome assembly GCF_964188405.1 of Protomyctophum parallelum. Taxonomy (NCBI): domain Eukaryota; kingdom Metazoa; phylum Chordata; class Actinopteri; order Myctophiformes; family Myctophidae; genus Protomyctophum; species Protomyctophum parallelum. Next base: position 32,295,107 of record NC_139707.1, read on the forward strand.
CACACATTGCTGATTAGCTATGTGTGTGTGTGTGTGTGTGTGTGTGTGTGTTGTATGAATGGCATGCATCTAATCACCTTGCAAACAGAAGTGCAATTATTTGTTTACTTGTATTTTAATTAAGTTAACAGGAAGGAGTCTTAAATTAATTGTATACATTATAAATTTTCTGTCTTGCTGTCTTCATTTATTTGTGTCTGTGGTGAGGGCACCTTATCAGAACACTTTACCTTTATTAGGTATCCATTACCTTTTTAATCAGATCATTTCTTAATTGATACCATTATGTTTTAGCTGATGTACTCTAGTATGGACACAACATGATCTAACTTCATGTAAAATAACACATACACTAAGGGCATATAATGTTCCCAAATGAGTGGGTTTTTTATCCGCAGGCTAGGCGTGTATATAATTACTGTCTTCTGGCGGTAGGCCTATATCACAAAAGAAAATGTTCTTGGCTCAAAGAGATGAGCTCCCTCAATATCTGCACTATTCCCCTCTCATTAACACCTCCTCTAAGGCCATGTCTAAATTTTAGAATGAATGTACTGAATATTTTATGGATACTTTCCTTTCCTGCTTAAGGCTCTAGGCTTATTCCACATAGTCTGGCACTTATTGAGCATTATTATTTTTTATACATCTAATAAAGCAAATTTCAAAATGCATCATTGTCATGACTTCTCCATTGTGTGTAGATATAAGATTAGCATGTTGTCTGATATCCCAGATATGCTGCGGGCTTAAAATAGTCTATGCAATTAAAAATGCATCTGCTTCTGTCTTTAGCTGTTTAATATTACTGTTACTATGTTCAGAAGATGTTTCTCTTTTACTGTGGACGCAGACAGACAGACAGACAGACAGACAGACAGAGCAGACAACCATTTCTGCAAATCCATTCTTCACTTCCGAATCCAACAGAAAACACAAAATAATTGCACACACAGCAGAATTAGGATGAAACCTGCTAATTATGAAACTTCAAAAGAGCACATTACATTTTTATAAGCACTAAAGGAAAGTGAGACAGACATGTGGCTCCACAACAAAGCTGTCACCTCCAGTTTAGAGGCCGCTCTAGCTCAGCTGGTTATGTAAACACAAGCAGACTGCAGAGCCAAACAGAAACCCCACTGGACCAAATCAATTTATAACAAAACAAAAAGAAAACTATCTGATCCATTGGAAAGAAACACACACACACACACACACACACACACACACACACACACACACACACACACACACACACACACACACACACACACACACACACACACACACACACACACACACACCAAATTGTAATGTTATTTGGCTCTAAACAGAGAATACACAGTGCAGAATATCTAAGCACTGTGACTGATCCAAAACAAAAGAAATCCTTGACTATGCACACAGACTCACTGAGTGAGCCTAGCAATCGAATATAAGGCCACCTGAGGCAGAGGAGACGCGGGCCGGCTCCCAAGACAAGACAGACTGTACACCCACTGCACACAAAATGAGATGGAACCCGAGTTGCACTTTCTACCTGCCAATTGTATCAATTAGCACCATAGGATTAGCACACATCAGAGACACATACTTCCCACTGATTACAAACTTGGCCCCCAACATAATGTAAACTCTTTAGCAGATTTGTGTCAAATCACTTTGGTTACTAGTTTCTGCTATGGCAGATTGCAGTTTTTGAATGATTTATTGAAAATTCTCTGTTGTGAATGTGCGACAACGAAAGACCTTCAGAGAAAGCTTGACTTGAGAAAGCTCTGCTTTCAGGGAAAAAATGAACCGTAAAATATTTAGTTTTTGTGTTGGAAGCAATGTTAAACAGCCTGTATTTTCAGTTTTGTATGCCTACTGTTTCTAGGATTATAGTTCAGAGATAATTGCATTTGAAATTCTATTTTCCAATTAACTTTTTTTAACCTCCTATGATGATTTCCTTTTGATTATATAGTTGTGTATATTCGTACGTCTCTAAATGTTTTGATATATTGAAAATGGTGGGCCATATTGTAAACAAGTGTAATGCTTTATGGTGTTGTCCACTCACAACAGTTTTTGTATTGAGTTGACTATGAGTTGACTATTGAGTTGTACTTGAAATGTACTGTAATTCTGCAAACTGTTAATAAATCAATCAATACTGTCTACTCTAGTGTCTACTAGAGTCAGACCCAAAACTAATTCCATGCTGTATTTAAGTAGGCTTAAGTAGACCACTGGTGGTCCCCGGACCACTGGTTGAACTTTAAAAGGACTACAACTTCCGTGGATCTCTGGCGGGAGATACGAGTAGGAAGTAGGAAGAGAAGAATGAATGTTTGTTATGAAAAACTGTTGTCAGTAAGACGACCAGTCAAGTCAAAACAGCTGCAAGTAAGAAAGAGAGCGACCGATCTAAATAATAACAATAGACATTTTAAGGAATATATGCAGTAATATGCATCGCGACGATCGCGCTCCGACACAAGCCTGGGCGAAAACCAGAGAGGCTGTCGCCAACTTTAAGCAACTGCTGCTGTGTTCAAAGTGGTAAGAGAGCAATAAGAAGCAGGGCTAAGCTAATGCTAGCGTGTGACAATAATGTGACTTAATTCAGTCCTATATATGCTTCAGTCCCTACGCTCATCTTTTCGGAGCTACGGAATGAGCGTAGGGAGGGATTGATATATTAATCACATATGGGGCTAACGCTAACACGACTTGCCATTTCATCTTTGTTGTGAAGTTAACGCAAGCAAACTGCATTGGATTTTGTTTGCCGTGTTCCCCCTTCCCCACCGTCCGACAAGCTGATCTACAAGATCATAGCTCACACAAGCACACTGTCATAACGACGTTGTGAGCTTGGATCTGCTAGATTAGCCGCAATTTGCACTAGATCTTTTTATAATGGGATGAATCTAGCCCTGGAACATGACTCTCGTATTCATACGAGAGTCATGACGTAACTTCACCCTGGTTTTTGCGAACGCTACATTTACAAATAATTAAAATATATAAACATTCGCATTTCAAATATAAAGTACTCACAAAGTGTCCCACGGGTGTTAGTTAGTAGCAGCGCCAGCGATTAGAATTTCTGCATCCCGCGTTGTTTAATAAAAAGCATTTTTATCCGAGGTGTTATTTTGCCATTGGCTTTCAACTACGCGCCCCTATCGGTCGGGAGGAGGTGTGTTCGATATAGGTAGGCTGACCGCCCTGCCAATACAGACTAACGCCAGGGCTCCACTGGGCGCGTTGCGTCACGCGTGCGTCACGCGTGCGTGCGTCAAAAAACGAACCGGTTCAATTTTATGGTGACGGAGACGCGACGCAACGCGGGCAGTGGAGCCACCCTCCATTGATTAAAAGGGCACATTCCCGACACTGACGGAGACGCGACGCAGACGCGCCGCAGACGCGCCGCAGACGCCCCTGGCGTAATAGGCGAGTGCGCTCCCGGTGTGCAACTGTGGATTTCCCAAACGAACCCCGTTTGAAAAAAGTAGCCGGGGAGCTCGAACAAAAATGCTTTTTATTAAACAACGCGGGACGCAGCAATTCTAATCGCTGGCGCTGCTACTAACTAACACCCGTGGGACACTTTGTGAGTACTTTATATTTGAAATCTGAATGTTTATATATACGGAAATCTTGTAAATGCAGCGAGCGCAAAAAACAGGGCAAAGTTACTGCATGACTGTCATGATACTCATCATGGCAGTCATGTTCCAGGGCTAGGATGAATCTAGCCCCGCGAGTCAGAACCAGGGGGGCAGTCAGCCAGATATTTCGTGAAGCCTCATTTGAAATCGGTAGTTCATATAATGGCCTGTTGTGGCGCTGGACTGGACCCAAAAAGCCCCATAGCTCCATAGAGGCCCATGTATTTTGGCCCAACTTCACCTAGACTGTATTACCTTAATAAACATGGTCATGAATACTTTCTTCTTCCAGTCACTAGTTTAAAGTCTCATTTCTAATGTCATAATATTCTTTTTGGAAAATTATGGTCCCATTAATTTAAAAAAATGACCATAAAGTCGCGTATGTTCTGAGGGGCGTGGCTACCTTTACAGTCTATGATCGGGATTCCCCTCCCACTCGAGTCAAAATAAAAACCAACAGAGAAGAAGGGGGGAAGTCCCGCCTCGTTGTCTGGGCCAGCCAATGGCCAGCTGGTCCAAAACGGAGCCAGCCAATGGCCAGCTGGTCCAAAACGGATCTAGAAAGATGGCGATTTACAGTGCATTAGAATGCAAGGGATTTCAGGCTTCATTTTACGTTCATGTTAGACCCGGGGAACGCTTTGTCCATATTTTTTACAGTCTATGGTCAGAACCCATCTTGTTCTTTGATTGACTTTTTTGATTAGGTTGGTGGCCATTTTATCACTGGAAAGATTGGCCTCCAGGATGGAACCTAGGTAGGTAATTTGATCTTTTCGTGTGATAATATTGTCACCCACTCTAACCAAGAAGCCATCTGCCTTGCTGAGATTACTATTTGATTCGAAGAGGATGGATTCAGTTTTTCCCAGGTGTAAGGATAGTTTGTTATCAGCGAGCCAGGTGCAGATTCTACCGAGTTCAGAGCTGAGGGTCTTTTCAACCTGCAGTTTGTTCCTGTCCGAGACCTGAGTCATCTGCGAACAGGAACAAGTTGCAGTCACAAGCTGAAGTCATGTCGTTAACATATATTAGGAACAGTAGAGGCCCTAGTATGCTTCCTTGTGGGACGCCACAGCTCACTGGGAGGGGAGGGGACAGTGTTCCGTTCACCTCCACCATCTGTTCTCTCCCCTCCAGGTAGGATTGCATCCAGCTCACTGATGTGCTATCAAAACCAATAGCTTTAAGCTTGTTAACCAGTATGGAGTGGTTCACGGTGTCAAAAGCCTTTTGGAGGTCCAGCATGACCATGCCGCAGTATTTTCCAGCGTCCACCTCGTGTTTGATGTGGTCGCTCAAATAGAGGAGGCATGTGTCAGTGGAGTGGGATGTTCTGAACCCAGATTGGAACTCGTACAGCAATTTATTAGTGGCAAGATACTTTTCAACCTGTTTTTTCCATCACTTTCGAGATGGAGCTTAGAATAGAAATAGGGCGGTAGTTGCCGGGTTCTAATTTACTCCCTTTTTTGTACAGGGGGGTTACTTTGGCCAGTTTAAAATCTTGGGGGACCTGTCCCTGTTTGATGGAGAGGTTTACTATGTGGGTGATGACGGGAGCAATGGAAATGGCTGAGTCTCTGAGAAATTTGGAGGCCAAGTGGCCTTGTGGGGTTGGAGGGCACTCAGTTTTTTAAGTACCTCCTCAGTTGTTACCATTGCCATTTTAAAATCATCTTTACAAACACCTAGGTTTTTGTAGAAGGCTTTGATGTGCTCTACACCAAAACGCCCAGAGTGGGAGGGCAGTTTGTTAACCAGCATTGTTGCAATGTTTGTAAAGAAGATGTTCAAGTGGTTGGCTACATCAAGCTTGTCAGTGATGAGGGTGTTATTCGATTTGATGTTTATGTTAGTAAACCTGGTTTTTAGTTTCTGACCACAGCCTAGTTGGTTGTTTAGTAGCTTCCAAAGCTCCCGAGGATGGGTTCGGCACGATAGATTGAGCTGACCCAGAGGGTTCCGAGAGGGTCTAGGATGAATCTAGAGTTGCAATACCCTCCAGTGACTCCCCACTCATCTTTTTTGGTTTGCGATCTGCTTGTCTTAAACGACGTTAAACTCACCAACATTGCAGCTGTAGTCCAAGCTTGAATTATCCTCTTTCAATCTGCCGAGCTTGTTTTTCATAAAAATCCACCGTAGAGATGTTTTGAGCTACTTTCTGTCAAGACATCCTCTGCAAGTGTTGCAGTTTGGAAGCACTCGTTTTTGTTAACGGGTCGCGCTGCTGCCTCCTGCATTATGTGCAAATTCGAAACAGGTGGAATGCAGGGCCGTTCAGTGACGTACGACGAGTGCTTCCGAACTCCAGCACTTCTGTCTTGACAGAAAGTAGCTCATAACATCTCTACGGTGGATTTTTATGAAAAACAAGCTCGGCAGATTGAAAGAGGATAATTCAAGCTTGGACTACAGCTGCAATGTTGGTGAGTTTAACGTCGTTTAAGACAATCAGATCGCAAACCAAAAAAGATGAGTGGGGAGTCAATGGAGGGTATTGCAACTCTAGATTCATTATAAAAATATCTAGCGTTGCAAATTGCGGCTACTGCTAGATATGATCTAGATATGCTGGTCCATGGTTAAGAGCTAGATATCAAGACTTAATCATGTATTTTAGTGAGTCTGACTTTGCTTACATCTATGATGTCAGTGGTGGGGAAAAGATTACTTGATATACTTAAAGGACCACTTTTCAACCTATCTTCATTCATATAATTGGTCCTCACTAATGTTCATGATAAAATACCACAATTTTCTACTCTGTCTGTGTCGGGGCTGTGGGCAGTTCAGAAAACCGTCCACCAGTGACATCATCTTTTAGGCAGATTATTTTTTAAACAATATCTTTTCAAAAAAATATTTTTAATTTTCGCATTGCAACTTATCGATGATGTCACTGGTGGAAGGGTGTCTGACTGCCCACAGCCCTCCTATGAGACACAGGCAGAGTAGAAAAGAATTGTGCTGTTTTATCATGAACATTAGTGAGGACCAATTATATTAAGTTAATTGTTAATGAATGTAGAGTAAAAACTACAATATTTGCCTCTGATATGTAGTGGAGTAGAAGTAAAAGTACTGAAACTTGGTAATACTCAAGTTAAGTAAAAGTACCTCAAAATTGAGTACAGTAGGCCTAAATTAGTAAATGTATTGGTGGGGTCTTTCCACCGAATGATAGCCTTGATCCAAGGCTATAGATCTGCTATTGTCAGCCTTTATAATTCACCTTGATTCTTGTGTGTCTCCTTTCCTCCACAGCTCGAAATTACTGAACGAACCAGTGTGTCTGGGAGCGTGTGAACACATTGTTTGCAGGTAATGGCAGTCATAGGTCAAATTGCATTGTTCTTTCTATAGCAGATAACTTATTTCAAATGAGTTAAATTCTAATCGAAGAGTACCGTTTTCCTGGCATAGCGTTGCAGCCATTTTCTACATTTCAGTTGTTATTGCTGGAATAATCTTAAACTGAATCACTGAATGTTAGTACTAATTTAGTAGGTACTAGGAAGTGGATTTAATGAGAAGTGAATAAGAGTTCAATTACAGAGAGAGAGAGAGAGAGAGAGAGAGAGAGAGAAAAAAGACTTTGCCAGAGACAATAATCTCTGGTAGATAAATTTAAATTGAGATCTCAAGTGGGCTTTCTTTCAGACTGAGACGTGCTTTAATATATTTTTCCCACTAGGTCCTGTGCTGCTCCTCAGATCGGGGATGGCTGTGTGGTGTGTCACAGCCCTGCGTGGGTGCAGGACATCAAGATCAACAGACAGCTCCACAACATCACGCAGGCCTTCTGCAGCTTGGATGCAATATTGAACCCCACCGAAAAATCAGGTATGGTATGTAATGAATTGATGCCACCGCGTGGCGTGCTATAACGTCAATTTATTCATTCCCACGCATCCCTCTATCTGTTGTTGACTGAGATGTTAAACATTCCGCCCCTGCTGCGTAATCTCTCTGAATGATCGTATTAGTCCGTTGTCCCTGTGGCATGTTATCGTCATCACCGTTGCGGCGTGCTTGCAGTGACTGTAATTATGTAATGCAATTAGCCATGGTGGTGTTTGGCTTCCAAGTAGATATCGGCTGTGACAAAGAGGATGCCACGGCTCGGCTGCACCTCGCCCGCGAGCTGCCGTCTCTTGTGGCGTGATGATGTCTCAATTAAGCACCAGCTATCAAAACTTTACTTAAAAAGGAGTGTGTAAGACCCTGCGGGGCAACTCTCTGCATGTTGATGCTGTGTGAACAAGACCAATGAGTGAATGAGCTCAGTTAGTTCTGCTGCCAGCTCAGCTGTCATGTCTCATTTCAGTTGCTCAGTAATCGTTTGTTTAGTGAAACATTTTGTATTTGCTAGTGATCAATCTTCGTCTAGGTTAGCCACTTTAACACAGCCTAATGAAGGTGGTACTGTTCCACCGTTATTCTGCCTCTCTGTTCTGTATAAAAGGTACTGACATGGAATGGGGAGGACATTGTAGTGTCGCCTTTGCTTTGAGCTGACAGCAGAGACAGTCACAGAGCCGAATACATGTGTGTAGACTGTAGAGAGGCATACATTTCTGCATTTATTTCAGCCCTGACTGACTTTACAATGGCTTTTAACAACTTACTTCGGTAGACTCAATGCAAATGGGCGGAGATGTTGCATCATTCTTGCATATTCAATTTGCTGCGTTTGCCTTCACACTGGCTGTGTCAAACCACAGTAGGGAACCACTGTGTTCATATTTTATAAACTATACAGTGAAAAAAAGTAATAGTTAGGACTTTGTGTGTGTGTGTGATTCGAGTAATAATTAGGACTTGAGGTGTGTGTGTGCGTGCATGCATGCCACTGTTCTTTTGGGCACATGGCAGAGGCACATCGGATACGGGAGCGCAAAATGATCCGGTGTTCCATGTTTACGCACAGACAGACAGAATATTCTGTATACTGCAGTGTTTTATGTGTTTCCTTAAGAACCATCTGACCTTATTTCGATGAGGGCTTCGGTCTCCTTATTTGACCACGTCTATCCACTTGGTAACGGGACGTCTTTGCGGTGCGTAAAATATGCCTTCTCTATCTCCTTTATTTGCTGCAGATTGCTTTCACACCTGCAGTGAATCGAAAGTGCGATTGGAAGCGAAGCCCAGTTGAATGTGGTTCTTTGATGCGCATCAGCATTCGAATGGGCCTTCACAGCTGCCAAACGAAGCACACTTTCCGACAATACACAGAAGGATTTGTTTTAATCTCAATATAGCATGCTGGTGTGAATGCGACCTAAGTGAGTTATACAACTTTAGCGTGCACTTATTTGAAAACAAAACAAGAAAAAATGCTCCTCTGAGCACAGGTCTCCACCTAGCCCCATATGTGCCCTCTCCCTACGCTCATTCTGTAGCTCCGAGATGAGGTCACTCCCACCGCGTTTCAGAAACGGCGCAAGTTTCCACAATAAGTGTTTCTTATCCTTATCACACCATTAATCCAAAACGTGTAGGGCCCATGCAGGTTTACACTAATTCAAACTTAGGATCGGCCCAGAAAATCCAACTAGAGATTTGAACTGAGCCTTTACGTCCCGTCTTTTCCATGTTTATCCAGGAAGTGTGCGTGTGCGCGTGCATGTCGAGTGAACTGAAGTCAGTTGGAAATATTCGACCAGGGGAGGCGCCGGGCAGGCGCTAAAGCTTTTCAACTTCCTTGATAAACATGGAAGCGACTGACAAAATACGGGACGTAAAGGCTCAGTTCAAATCTCTAGTTGGATTTTCTGGGCCGATCCCAAGTTTGAATTTGTGTAAACCTGCATGGGCCCTACACGTTTTGGATTAATGGTGTGGTAAGGATAAGAAACACTTATTGTGGAAACTTGCGCCGTTTCTGAAACGCGGTGGGAGGGGCCCAGTGTGTGACCTCATCTCGGAGCTACAGAATGAGCGTAGGGAGAGGGCACATATGGGGCTAGTCTCCACCAGGCCAGGTAGGTTATTGTGGCCTCCTGGTGGCGCTATAATAAGCCAATGTGAAAAGGGTGCCATTTCTTCTTGCGCATTTGATAGCAATTCCACATTCAAAATCATGATCTGAGTCATTTTGTTCCAAAAATGTGTTTAGCAAAAGTAAGTGGTGGCGCAATAACAGCTGCTATAACAGGCCAATGTGAAAAGGGTGGGATATTTTATTCCTTGGCATAGTAGGAATGTGTGTGCAACATTTCCCTTAAATTGCACGGAAGCCAATGTTAGCCAATTCGGATGGAATATGAAATACTGGACAGATCCATCTTGATCACATGACTAGAGATACTGTGTAGTACCGAGTTGCAGGATTTTCGGACAGAATCTGAAAGAGATATATCTTTTTTTTTTACAAAAGTCGGCCTCCTGGTGGTCCTATAAAAGGCAGATGTGAAAAATGCTGGTGAAAGGTTTTTCCTTGGCCTCTAGGTAGTGTGCATGCAAAGTTTCACACAAATTGGTGCAGTTATAGGTACATGCAAATAGGCTTGTTATAGCGCTACCATGAGGTTGATATGAAAAATGTTGTTGAAAAACTTTGAAAGGCAATCTTAGCCAATCGGGATGGAATATAGGAAATCGGACAGATCTGTGGGTACAGAATACAGATGTATGAATAAAATGTGTACGAGTAATATAAATAAATGTTTTTTACAAAAATCTAAATATCTAATCTCATGGTGACCATTCTCATTCAGAGGTTCGTCAAAGTTTGACATCAACCGGGCCAACTGTGCCGGAGATTAGCTGTACACAAATGGAGGGAGACGCACACGGACGGAGTGCAAAACATACTCTCCCAGTATGCGGCCTGGTGGAGACAAAAACTAAACCTAAATATAAAAACCTTTTATGTCGCTCAGTGAAGGAAAGTCCTTAAGTACTGGAGATTTTGTGATTGCGGCCTGCTACATCATTTTTGTGCAATAAATGCGTAGGCTAGGCTATATACAGGTACAGTGTATAAATAAATATAATATAATGATCTACAATCCACAGACAACAGCAGCTGTCATAATAAACACTATAACATAGACACTTGACACTGTTGTGTTACACATCACTTCTATGAACTTCTCCTTAACGCCATTTAAAAGCACACACAGTGTGGGTGGCTTTGTTCAGTTGTGTAAAAAAAAAAAGCTCTTATGCCACTATTGCAAGATCTCTGTAAAAGAGATTATGACAAGCTCTATTTGAGTGGAATTTGAAGTCTTGCTAATATGTACCTTCACTATAAAAAGAAGATTATGGTGCTGATTTATTCCATGTGGGCTTATTGTCTTTTTTCCTTTTATCTCTCTGTCTCTGGACTGCAGACACATCTCCCACATCTCCCACTGCTCAGAACTCTGTCTTAAAGCACAAAAAGAACTACAAGATCTGGTTCAGCCCCCGCAGCCGCAAGGTGCGCTGCAGGGTAGAGAAGCCGGAAGAGGTCATCCCACCGGATCGCAGCAGTGTGGATGTCGCCGCACCGCCAGAGACCACCCGGACCCAGGACCTATCGGTATACAACTTCATCCCCTCCTCCTCCCAAGAGTCTGACTCCGCCGCCACGTCGCAAAGAGGCAAAAAGCCTGCCGCCGGCGGCAGGAGGAAGAGGGCGACCAAAACAGCTGGCAGCAGAAAGCTGGCAGCAGGCGGAGCCAGGCGGGCACCTCGCAAACAGGGCACACAGAGTGGGAGGCTGGAGGCTGTAAACCGGCAGTGGGGCATCAACGGCGAGGAGGATGCCGTGAGGGATGAGGAGCAAGCCTTTGATGAGGAGAAAGGTGGTAGGAGGTCCAGTAAGAGGGTGTCCTTTGTTAGCCCCAATGCTTCCAATGAGAACCACCAGCCTTATGGCCCTCAAGAACACAGCATGGTTCTGAGCCCCGGCAAGAGCCTCTCTGGAGATGCGTCTACTATCACAGAAGATAAAGCCTCTTCTAGTCCCAGCCAGTTGGCCCGCTCCTTCCGACATGATCGGCAGGAGCCCACTCGGCAGCTGGAACTCAGAGATGACGACGGCATGGCAAACTGCGCATCTCCTGACAAGCGTAGCGCAAAGCGATGCCGGGTGGCAGAGGAGGAGAAGGAATCCGAATTAGAGGGCACCCCAAAGAGGCCCATGGCTTCAGCTGGTCAAAGTAGACGATCAGCACATAGAATGGTTTCAGTCATCCTCGCTCCACTCTCGCCAGCCAGCCTCACGTCTGGAAAAAACGTAAAAAGTCCCAGAGCGGAGAAAAGAGGCAGCCCTGATTCAAGAGCCATCACTGGGAGGGGATTTTCTCCTGGTAGCCCTGGTGTCTTGAAGAGGAACCACAAAGGGGAGACGCCACTACATCTTGCTGCTATAAAGGTCTGGAAGATTCAGTAACATTAATTTAATTAGGACTGGTGGATATTGTAGTAGTCCATATCAATGCCATTGGGTGTGTGTGTTTTTTAGTTGTTCACTAACAAGAATTTAAAGATGATACACATAAGTATCAATACATAAGGAGAAAAAACCCTCCAGGGGTTTGAGAAGTGGCATTCACTGGAAATGTTCATACATTACTTGTAGGATAAAATTACATCAATGTGGAATATATACACATCTATTACGAATAAAACATTAATTTACATGTCAGTCATACACATGACAAAACAAATAAACAAAACAAACAATATGGAAACGAAACAACAAAATCATATTGCAACAATAAATGTCATAGGCATAAAATGTACGGGCCATTAGGGATCTGAGGTGACCTGAGCAATGTGCTAATTATGGACCTGAATAATATACTTGAATATCTGATGAAAAAAGGTGGGAACTAGAGCTCTCTACAAGTGTAGAGCCGATAACAATACAACCAAAACTTGGGCTTTTTAATGTTCTGTACTCACACTACAGTAGGTTAGTGCTCCCCCCATCGGCATATATGTATATCAAGCCCTATGGGCTGATATACTTTGTTTCATGTGGTTTTCATCGCACAGCACCAAAAATCCCTGTTTTCCGAACTCTCAACATGTCACCGAACAGCGCATTGTGAGCTTGCAGATTGGCTATTTTCGGCATACGACACTGGCTCACAACTAAGCATAAATCCTGCTTTAGTCTTCTGATGATCAGAGACATTCTTAGGCCCGGCAAGAATAAACCGTTTTAGGGTAATCCCTGTAAACATAGCCGTAATCCCTCTCTGGATCCTAGACAAGGTAATCAATGGCGCGCTGCGGGGCATGATTGATAATCGGCGGAGCTCCCCGCTGCAGATCAGCCGCTGCGTTTGAAGGGTTATGTTTGGTGGTTTCTGGTGGATGACCTGAGGTCTGTTAATTCTCTTCTTTTTCCTCAGGGAGACGTGGAAGCTGCCAAGGAGTTGCTGGACCAAGGGGCAGACCCCAACCTAAAGGATCATGCTGGGTGGACACCTCTGGTGAGGCAGACACACACACACACACACACACACACACACACACATTGTTTATACAATGGCATTAAATTATGAATTGGCGTATGGTAGAGAAAAACAAGGTTTTGGAATGAAAGCTATAATGCAATATATATATAATTCCAATCTTTGTTGTGGGTGAAAAGAGGAACTAAAAAAACTTTTGTTTCAACCGGTGTTATTGCCTTAAAAGCTATTGATCTCTGAGAAAGGCACTTTCTCTCTCACATTCTCTATTTTTGACTCTCCTCAGTGTCTGCGTCATATTAATAATAGCCCTATTAGCCCATAGGGACGTTGACGCTCCTGTCTGCGTCATATAGAAATTAGATATTCACCCAGGATGCGTTGTGAGCTTGTAGATCGGCTATTTTCACTACTTTTTTAATATTTGTTCTAATTTATGGAATTTCTTAGATTTATTTCTTAATGACATTTCTGAAAATAATCGTATAAAATTAAATTCTTAATTCATAAAAATGTTTGCTTTTTTGGTAAACGAAAACTAAGGGGCCCCATAACAATGTGTCCGCGACCCACAAATGGGTCCCGACCCACTGTTTGGGAAATGGTGATAGGGCTGTTGGCTAGTTACCATGGGGAGCATCACAGTAACTCATCCACAGCTATCCTTGTCCTCGTCGTTCCCCCTGTGTGCATGGCAAAGTGTTTTTCACAATTTTTATAGTACATTTACTATTTAGTGTCTTTAGCTTTAATAAAATAAGGTGCAGAACTGCATAAAATGAAAACTCAATTACTCGAAGTAAATAATTGAAAGTAATTTTATGGACATGACTCACGGCTCATGGCTCAGTCCACAGGGTATGAGTCATGCCCGCCAGATATTTAACATGGACTCAAATAGAATGCTGTAAACCTTTTCAGTCTTCTACTGTACATTCAGCAATGTAGGCTGTAGCTCAGTGGCCTTGTGGTTAGAGTGTCTGCCCTGAGACTGGGAGGTCGGGGTTCGATCCCCGGCCGGGTCATACCAAAGATTATAAACATGGGACTCAATGCCTCTCTGCTTGGCACTCAGCATCAAGGGTTGGATTGGGGGTACGTAAGTCCCTGCAACGTACTAGCGTTATGTCCAGGGGGTGTACTTTTACTTCAAGCTGCACGCTACAGAAACGGGAGTCCTATGGGCCTATGGGCTCGGCAAGGCTTACTTACTTTACTTTATGTTATTGTATAGGACAACATTGTTTGATCGTCAATCTAAAAGAGATACTGGGTTATTTTGCACCAAACGAAAGCAAAATGTTGTTTTCTTCCCCATGGAAATGGGGGCAAGCAGCGAATGGAGTATTTCCGCTATAGTTCTGTTCTTGTGCCATTGATTCATAACGGCAACAGTCAAGAAACCAAATAATTTAGAGAGCCTTGTGGCTGCTGCGGCAGGAGAGTATGAGAGTGCTGTTTGCTGCTCTCTCTGGCAGCCTTGAGCCCAGATACAAGTTACAACGTGAGCTGGTTTGGAAATATAAGGTGGCAACCAGTTTAGCCCCAATTTCTCTGAGCAAGGACTGTGGCCATATTTAAATGCCGTTCATATTATTTTTGCAAAGGGTCTTAATCACCTTTCCAAACACTCTCATACTAAACTGCAATTTACTTGTTTCCCTCACAGCCTAATCTTCTGCGTTTAATTCAGCCTTGGCTGTCGTTTTCCACCAGAGACTTAGGTTAGCAAAGTACTCCTCCGCTTTTTGTTGCAGTGCTTTCATCTTTGCATTTATGCCATATTTATACTGTCTGACAGTTCCACTCTTAACTCATCCAGCAGCCAGCGCCATGGACTTAATTTATGTGGTTTTAATAATATCCCAGAGCGCCATGGACGCCTTTAACGTCTTATTTAGAGTTCTATTTATTGATAAACATATAATGTTCGCTTACAGCATATCAAAGCTGTTGGTCGATCGGCTGCTCCGTGTTCCATTGGCTTTCCCTTCAGCCCCAATGCATTGAAAAACAGAAAGGTGGGGGCTGGAGCATTTCTAGTGCTTTTTATGAGAATTCCAGCTAAGATCGCGCTCGATGAACAAAGCGACCGTGTTTAGTGACTCAATAGCGTCTCCCAGTGACCACACGTCTAAAATATTAAAGGGACACTTCACCCTTTTTGCAAAAAAATATATGTTAATGACGTTTAGAAGCTTTAGATCACTTTCCTGGGGGTATTTATGTGTGTAATATGTGGTTTTAGTTATTTTAGATTGTAGCAGTGAGCCTGTTGTCTCTGATGTCATGGACACTGGTCTCACTACCTTCCTGGACTACAATTCCCATAATTCTTTGGTGCACTGCTCCTCCTTGTGGATAGGGGGAGAGCTGTCTTACTGAGACAACATGTAGTCCAGGAAGGAAGTGAGCCCAGTGTCCATGACATCAGAGACAACAGGCTCACTGCTACAATCTAAAATATCTAAAACCACATATTACACACATAAAGATCTCCAGGAAAGTGTTCTAAAGCTTCTAAACGTCATTAACATATATTTTTTTGCAAAAAGGGTGAAGTGTCCCTGAAATGCTTTGTCTGTTGTGGGGAGACGAGGGTGGTCTTCTACGAAATTGAATGGTGGTGAACGGTGGTGGGAGCTGAACTATCGGTACTGTACTTACACCTGGCGGTGTCAAATGACACTTTCTCACAGTTGTGTACATTATGGTAGGGCTAAAACTGGCACTTTAACTCATGCAGTTGTCTCACACACACACACACACACACACACACACACACACACACACACACACACACACACACACACACACACACACACACACACACACAGACAGAGCTAATGAGAACAAAGTTGAACTAACCCGATTTTGCAATGCAGGCTGGCTGGCTCTACATGAGGCTGGCTCTACATGAGATTTAATTGGCGTGGTGTAACAGAGTTCTTAATCGTGGCCTGATTCCAAGAAGAAAACAAGTGGTGTGCCTTTCAACACTTCATACATTCATTACTGACTATCTCACTGCGCACAATTGTCTGTAGCATCCCTCACTCCAGTTGAATCCCAATTTTCGTGTCATATTAACTGGTGGAGTTGTGCCATTTAAACGCCACCATTAGTGCTGGGCGCAACTTCACTGCCGCTCCTGAAGCAACGATGTGTTTGGCTCAAGTTCACTGTGGTTCTACGCCTTCATCCAAGCCGCTTTACATTCACCCAATCACACACATATTCTGACACTCTTACGCCGATGGTGGAGGAAAACCATGCAATCAGTGTCTTCCTCTTCGACACTAACTCTGGGGGAGCCTGGCATTAACCTGGGAATCTTGCGGTACCCAAGCGGCCGCTCTACCTCCTGAGCCACTGCCGCCACTATTCTTTTTTTTATTTTTTTATTTTTATCCCACAATTTTGTAACCCAGTTTTTCTTTTCACCCAGTGCCAATTATCTAATGTAATCCTGGGCGCTACACTTCCTCTGCCAACCTGGGGGGGCAGCGGACTGACCTCATGCCTCCTTCTATGCATGAGGAGTCCAAGCTGCTTCTTTTCACCTGACAGGGGGGAATTTCCCCGGCCGGACGTAGCGCGTGGAAGGGACGCGTTATTCCGACCAGTTCCTTTCCCCTCCATCAGGCGCCCCGGCTGGCCAGGGGGAGGTAGTTTTAGAGACCAGGATTACTGCATGTTTTTGTGAGGGTATCTACCCTAGGGGACACGGGGAGAACATGCAAACTCCACACAGAAAGGCCCTTTCGCCAACCCCCACCTCGGGTATGGGCACTGATGACGCGGAGGAGGGAACACGCCGCCAGTGCCCACAGCGTCCCCAGCGGGAATCGAACCCAGGACCTTCTAGCTGTGAGGTGACAGCACTACCAACTGTGCCACCGTGCCCCTGCCGCCACTATTCTGAGCATGTCATGATTGGCGAACATTCGTTGAGGCCGATTCTACAAATGCCTTCTAAATCAGTAGTTCTCACACTTTCACGATTTAAAACAAATGGCATATTTACAAGCTTGCAGGGAGGTTGTACATCTGCTCTTTTTGAATAGTCAACGCAAAAAAAGAATAATAATGAAATTACACATGTTTTCCCGGTTCTGAAAAGATTTGGTGTAGAGGGAATAAAATGAGCAGGGAGCAAGGTTAGACCCAGGGAATGTACAGTAGTCAACAACATAAACAGTTTTGTGGATAAGTAACCCCTATCCACTTGGACCATATAACATTCCTCATTGCTCTTGTCATATTACTGTATGATCACCAAGCATCATACATTACCTAAGTACTGTACTTAATTAGTTTGAGGTATTTGTACCTCAATTTCAAATACTTTTACTCCACTACATTTATTTCACAACTTTCCGATTTTGATTATTACTGCAAAACAGACATTAATCACTTCAGCCGTATATACATTTTGGCCATTTGAAAATAGCCGATTTACAAGTTCACCGATGCGACACATTGTGAGCGTGTAGATCTGCTATTTTCAAAAGATTTGTATATTAAAACTCATTTAGACCTGAGGCCGATTCAAAAAAATGTCTTCTAAATCCTAACAGTTTTCTGAAAAACGTATGTTTCTATGTCAGTGGTTGTCAAACATTTTCATGTCGAGGACGAGGACCCCCAAAAATATATGTAATTGGCCGCCAACCCCCATCTGAAAAGATGTAGTTCCAGGGACCCCTCCAGAAGCAAAGTTAAAATTTGAGTTAAAAACGTTCTGAAAGAATATATATTCAAAGATTTCCACCACTTTTTCACACTTAGCAGATAGCATAGCAGATCTGCTATTTTTCAATAGCTACAGTATAAAAAAACTTTCAGCACAATGAGTACTTTCCACTTTCTCCACCAATGCATGTATAGTACCGTAATTTCCGGACTATAAGCCGCAGCTTTTTACCCATGATTTGAACCCTGCGGCTTATACAACGGTGCGGCTAATCTATGGATTTTTACAGCTAACGCAGAACCATCTCAGGCTCTGAGCTAACGTAGCTGCGGCTTATAGTCCGGTGCGGCTTATAGTCCGGTGCGGCTTGTATACAGGATTTTCCCTAAATTTGGCTGGTGCGGCTTATATTCAGGTGCGGCTTATAGTCCGGACATTACGGTATATACTGTCTTCATAATAGTGGTTCCTTTGCTGCTGTGCTCCCTCCAGCACGAGGCCTGTAACCTGGGCCACCAGGCTGTGGTGGAGGTCCTGGTGTCCAGAGGAGCCATGCTGAACACGCCCGGCTACCAGAACGACTCTCCGCTCCACGACGCCGTGACCAACGGCTACCCGGCCATCGCCAGGCTGCTGCTGCAGCACGGAGCGTCTGCCAACGTTCTGTAAGTAGTACCAGAGTTCAACGCACGCCACCCAGACGTCCACCGACTTCGTGTTGAACCCATAATTAAGACCTGAGGTCTTTTCTAAAAAAATATGTCTTCTAGAGGTTTTCTGAAAAACCTATGCTGCTGTAATGTCAGTGGTTCTAAAATTTTTTCATGTCAAGGACTCCCAAAATTGTATGTATTTGGCCACCAACCACCGTCTTCATGGACTGAGCTAGTACGATACCAAAAGTGAGTCTGAGCTCATTGTGGGTGTTGTGTGTATTTTGAGCCTTTTTTTTTTACTTTGGTAAAAGAGACACTACCATGCTTGGCAGTTGCAATAGTTAATGAAACTAATCAATTGAATCGATCATTAGACTATACAGTGCTACTAGTGCTAGCATAGGGAAAGACCTTAGAATATAGAGACAACACCGGATTTCTCCTCCCATCCACTTGCATTAAGTTGCTCAAAAGCGCATGAGGCGATTTCACTCCTAACTGTTAGGAACAGAGTGCATTCTGGGATGGATTGGGCCAAATCGTGAACGCGCTGGCCGTTGACTATCATTGCACGCGTTCACGTTAGGCATGTGAATCTCGTCTCATCTCACGATTCGATAAGCATCTCGATGCACTGCCAGCGATACGATACATTAGAGATACATGGAATCCCCTGGCGATACGATGCGATACGATTCTCCCTCTTCCCGATGCGATGCGATAACCATTTAGTTCAAATCAATGCGATACGATGCGATTCACCCCTCTACCGATACGATGCGATTTGATGGCGATTCATCACAATAGAAAGGATTTATATTAAAGCTCTATTAATTTCCCAAAACATGTAAAAAAGCATTACATTTAAATTCAAAGCAATTTATTGTTTTACTGTAGGTTAGTATTATAGCTCTGCATCTCAAACAACCCAATTTATAGAATTATGTAAGTAAACAAAGGGTCTGCTCTCTGCTGGTTATTGTGGAATTGTTAGATTACTAATAATCATAGGCTATAGTATAATTATTATATCTCAAAGGTCAATTTGAGTTTTTGAGTATTAGAGGGTTCAAGAGATTAAAATGTAATAGCCTATCGTTCATCAATTAATGTTACCAACATATAAATAGAAAAGAAACAAATAAACAAAACAAAAATTACAGGTCAAACAAGTCTATGTCTAGTTTAATCTGCAACAGTTTTATAATATAATTGCCTATGTATAGTGGGGGTCCCCACTTGATCTCTCACTCTCAGCTAAGTGGTCCTTGGCTTGACCTGAAAAACATTGAAGACCCTGGCCTGCATGTATTATTAACGTTATAAATACATAGCAGATGTACAAGCTCACAACGCGTCTCATCCACGCCCCGCTGTGAGCTTGTGGATCTGCAATTTTAGGCGTGCGACACCGTCTTGCTGCAGAATATAAATAAGGCTTCTATCCCAGAGAACAGCAGGAAAAAGCTGGACAGTGGAAAGTTGTAAACGACGCAAGCAGTACTACTACACCCTGCTGTGGTGTTGTTGTTGTTTTACACGTGTGTGCAGACTGCAGAAGCTTTCTTTAATTACAAATTGATGATGATCGCGACGCAGATTTGCGTCGGATAATCAGCAAGCACAGCACAGTGGATCAGATTCATTACGAGCAGTCCAGCACGCAGCGCTACAGTGAAAAGTCAACTGATCGACGGACAAAGCTACTCGGACAGCTATTTTATAAAGCTAAAGAGTAAAGGTGGTGCGTAATGCGTGGGGCTCACTTCTGTTTGTCGCGGGTGCTCTTTATAGTCTGAGTCTGAGCACACTCTCCTATTAGTTTGCATTGCACAGTGGGCTCAGTGCGCTATTTCCGAACGTGCCCTGTGTGTGCGCTGTGAGCTATGGCTGCGAGAGACCTTTTTTTTCTCCTTCCTTTTCTGATGGTACGTTCAATGCGCCTCGGAAACACAGGATAGGGTGAAATTTACCATGAAAAAACGGTGCAACCACGGATTTTACCGATGCAAGCACTCCGCGAACGATGCATCGAGATTTCACCTGTCAATTTTACCGATACACAGTGAATGGACCGATTCACTCGCATCGCACACGTCATAATCGATGAATCGATACGTATCGATTATTTTCCACATGCCTAGTTCACGTATGAAACAGCGTTCACGTGTCATTGCCCCAATCAACGGACCAGTGCTGGCTCGAGCTGCAATACCAAATTCGGTCACTGTCCATTTCGCCTCAGGGTTTCCTTCGGGTGCCGTCTCTATTAGTATATATACTCTAAAAGTCTAAAGGAAAGACCAGTGGAAGTACAAGAGAACACTAGGCATGTAGTTGACTCCTGTATGGCCTGGACGGCTGGCGTAACCGCCTGGGCACCTCGACTGGTAATACAGACTGACAGACTGACAGCGGGTAACCGCCTGGGCACCTCGACTGGTAATACAGACTGACAGCGGGTTGCGGGTTCGACTCCCGACCCCGACGACCTTTGCTGCATGTCACTCCCCCATCTCTCTGTGCATTTCCTGTCAACCTACTATAAATTGTCAATAATAAAAAGCATTAAAAGCCCCCAAACATATCTTAAAAAAAGTTCAACTTTGCTAAACTTTGACAATTCAGCAGCTGTTGGCCACTCCCCTCACACGTGTGGCCGACTGGTGTAGCCTAAATATTATTATTATTCTTTTTTTATAATATTTGTTTTATTTGGAAAGAGCAGTACATTACAGATAGCATTTTCACATATGACACACGAGCAATTCCCAAGATTTTTTTTTCCCACCCCTCTTCCCTCCCTCATCCCCCCTCCATGTGGCTCCAACTCCAATGTCTCTGTATAGTCCTTTTTCATATGACATCAAGTCCACACTTAAACAGGGACAACTAGACAAAGTGCCAATCGGCACAGGTCTCCACCAGGGCAGGTCAGGTTGTGGCCTCATGGTGGCACTATAACAGGCTGTTGAGGAAGATTTGGGCCGGAGGTTTGTGTTGGAGGGATGCAGGTACAATGTTTTTCCATGTGTGCATACATAAGTTGTATACAGATCAATGCAGTTATAGCTAAAAACAGGAATTGGCCTGTTATAGCGCCACCGTGAGGCTGATTTTGAGGAAAAAATTGTGGCATGTCGTCCTCGGCCTAGTGAAAATGTGCGTGTATAATTTAACGGAAATTGCACACTGTGTTTGTGATTTGTGGCCTTTTTTCGAAATGGACGAATCGTGTGAGCTTTGGAAGCCAATCTTAGCCAATCAGGATGGAAGATGGGAAATGGTGGCGCTCCGTGTTGATCACATGACTATGGAGATCATGTGTACCGATTTGCGTGAAATTTGGATAAAATCTGAAGGAGTAATAATAGAAAATGTGTTTTACATATGTCGGCCTCCTGGTGGCGCTATAAAGAGCAGATGTGAAAAATTCCAGGCAAAGGTTTTTCCTTGGCCTCTAGGGAGTTGGCATACAAAGTTATCCACAGATCCGTGCAGTTAGAGGTAAAAACACTTTTCGGCCAGTTATAGCGCCACCTTGAGTCTGAGTTGAAATTGTTCATGTGGCATTTCATCCTCGGCCTAGTGGGAGCACAATTTCACGGAAATCACGCGATGTGTTCATGATTTGCAGCATTTTGTTTGAAACTGAGCACTCCTGTGAACTTTGGAAGCCAATCTTAACCAATCAGGATGGAGTGTGAGAAATCTGAAAGACCGGTTTCGTTGAATGGCTCTAGAGAGACTGTGTACCAATTTGCGTGATGTTTGGACAAAATCTGTAGGTGTACTGTGCAAAAAGTTGTTTTGCACAAAGCGGCCTCCTGGTGGCGCTATAACAGGCCGTTCTGGAAAGTTTGGGGCAGAGGTTCATCGTTGGCATCCAGGGAGTGTGTGTGCAAAATGTGGCATCGACCGGGTTAACGGTGGCCGAGATTAGCTGCTCACGGACACACGGACGGACGGACACACGGACGGACACACGGACGGACGGAATGCAAAACATACTCTCCCCACATGCCTTCGGCCTGGTGGAGACAACAGGGCAATATCACTTCGGATTGTAACATTTCAGGAGGACAAAAAGAAAAGAGTGGGCAGAAAAAGACAGACAAAAACAACAACAACCGACAAAAAAAACGAAAGTATATACACTATTGCTGAGGGGGACAAAAACAATACAGCTTTGGTCTTCGACCATGAGAGAAGGAGAGGTGTCTTAAACATTTTCTACAATCGTAAAGCAGGCAAAGGACCAGTGAGATCACACAAAGTCCGCTCTCAGAGGGGCAATGTGCACTATCCAGTTGTTCCAAATTTGGTAGAAATTGTCTAATCTAGTTCGTATGTTAATTTTTCCATTTTTAAAATATCCAGGACTATTCCATGCCAATCGTCCATTGTGGGTGTGATTGGGGATAGCCATCTTCTTGTTATTGACTTTTTGCTGGCTGCCAAGAGCACCTGCAGTAGCTTTGTGTAACTCGACTGGTTAAGACATTCAATGTGGCCCAGGTACAAGGTTGTGAAGTTAAAAGGTATTGGAGTATTAAATACTGAGCACAGTGATTTGTGAATATTGTTCCAAAACACCCCCAACTTGGGGCTATTATTATTACTAAATTAACCACTATCCTTCTGAAAGCTGGAATCCTGAATGTTAATGAAGTATTCATTTTTAGACAACTTGGTGGCTCAGTAAGTGAGGCAAAGATTTGATGGCCCAGAACAGCTCCAACTACCTGCACAAATTATTAGCGTTCGCATTAGTATTATATAAACCTTATTTGTTCATTATAGCCTTCCGCTGATTGCTGTCCCCCGCGTGTTTGGATAAAGTCTATAAATGCCTAGTCGTCTGTCAGCTTGTCAGGCTTGTCAGCTCTTTCATCAGTCAAAGCAAGTAAATGGGTCTTAGCTCCCCATGTTCCTGTACGTGCAGCAGGCAGATGGATAGCCGGGGGAACGGCGAGGGACACTGATTATTTGCGGGGCGGTCAGGTGATGCCACCTCAGCGTTCTTGGCCCTGTGGGAACGTGGCATGTGCACCACAGGACGCCCACGTAGGAAGGAGAGGACGGCAGTTAATCAATGCCCATCGACAGGCCAGACAGTCAAGTCAGGGCAGCCATGCACTGCGGTCTCTTCTCCCCCGTTCCCTTGGCAGTTGGCATTAGGTTTTTATATCCACCTCCTTCCTTCTCCATCCATTGTTGCTTTTTTGTTTTGTCTCTCTCTCTCTCCGCTACGAGGGCTCTGGCCGTGTCAGCTGAGGATAGTGGTGACAGATTTACAAGTCTTTACCCTTCTACTCCTCAGCTAGGCAAAAGTGAGAGAGAGAGAGAGAAGGAGACCGAGTGGGAGAAGCTGTCACTGTGCTGCAAGACAAATGCTATCCTTCTCCGTCACGCACAGTCAATTAACCTCCCCTACACTCACTTGCTCACGCACACAAACGGCACACTGGACTGAACCGACACTGGGCCACCTAAGTTATTTCCCTGAAGGCTGAAGCTTGAGTCAGACGAGGCCTGGATTTGCCAATGCTTTCCCTAATGGAGTGATTGGCACAGCAGTGAAAACTTGGTGTCTTGCAGATCTCTGTTTTCTGTAATAAAGAAGTGGAGTTTCGTGCTGTGTTTTCACAGCACGTATGTTTTCACAATTACACACTCATTTTGACCGGAGTGCCATCCCAACCCCCAAATCAATAATTTCCAAAGGAATATTTGTACATTACGCTGTAAAGAAATAAAAAATAAAGCATATTTTAATAGACTGCTTATACAAAAGGGAAGGTATGTAGTAAAGTGCTCAGTGAATATCGACACATTTTACACTATGGGCCATTTATCTCAGACGAGACGGTTCTACGCATTTTAAGCTTAGCTTGCAGAGTGTCGACACACAGCAAGGCTTACGTCAATGGGACTCAATCTTGCAAACCTATTTATAACCTGCCCTAAGTGCAGTACATTTGGACAGTCACTGTTGTGAGCCAACCTGGCTGCTTGAGCAGCTCCAAAGTGTAAGTGTTCATACTGAATTTGGATGATGAACCTTTATTGGTGTCGTTATTAGGCATGTCACAATTATTACACAATTATTATCGTCTGATCACAATTATATTTTTGAACCTAGCTAGGGCTAAGATTCAGCAGAAATGTCATTAAAATATCAGCATTGGGAGCTTATAGATTAAACCTTTTCAGTGTTTTTTGGAAAAAGAAAAAGCTGGATATATAACAAGTTTATATACAGATCAGATTTGTGATTACGAATTAACGCATGTTGCGTAGACTCGTTCTCAAGGCGTGTTTCTTATGCCAATTGCGGAACCCAACGCCAGTTTCTGCTAGCTGTCTCTGTTTAAAGAGAGCTAGTTTGTTCATGGCAGTAAAGAAAGGTTGTGTTTATATTGTACACAACGGAATCCTATTATGAAACTTAACAAGATGAATGGTGCATCAGTCAGCCCTGCTCACTGATCCCATCATTCATGGGCCTAGATTGTAGACCATGTCGCACAAGAGAGGAAACATAATAAAAATATAATAAATAAATATATTTCTAATGTCAAATCCCTTTCCCGCATTAGCTAGATGAAAGCACAGATCTGGGGCGGTTTTGTTGTTGCAAGTAGTGGGTGGCTGTGTGAGAGTGAGTGAAAGTGTAGAACCAGGTAATGAGCAGTAAAGTCTTTCTTTTTATCTTGGCAAGCGCACCCATTAGGCTATTCATTATTCACTACCGCCCCTAACATTTGTAATTTTAAGAGACCCTCACAAAAGTCCGATTATAACTCGACCCCTGCCTTTAGGATTTCTCTCAGCTGCGACTCTGGCGGCCTAAAACAGACTAGGGACTGGGAGCAAATAAAAAATAAATAAAACAATTCAAGGCGGTAAGTAGGCTTAGTACAAGTACAAGGCTTTAGTGCTTCCATCAGTCTCTGTTGTGGGATGATATGGGTATACAAAAGCACAATGAAATGGTTTTAATATTGCTTTGCAGCCAACAGCTCACGGCGCAAGAAGCTGACACAGATAACACTGCCTCGGACTATATCTCGGCTAATCACAAATCCACAGGGAAAGCCAAAGGGTTTTGCCATGATCTGCACATTCTAAGTGCATTTAAAAGTACTGTATATTTAGTAAAAGTTTACTGTATTTAAGTATTTACATTTCTCAATGCGCTTCTACTCAACAACATCTCCGAGGTAAAATGTAACATTTTGCTTGACTACAATTATTTGAAAGTTTTAGTTACACGTTAATGTGTAGATTAAGATTATTATTCCAAAACATACTGTCTGTGTGTAAATCAACCCATTTTTAAGCCACATTTTATAGTTTGTCTATTCAAAAATAGCCAACCTACAATCTCACAACGTGTCGAGAAGTGACACATTGTGAGATTGTTCATTCGTCTGACCATTTGTACTTGTACAATGGTGTACCTTTTCCACCACTTACTCCACTGGACTCGTTGATCTATTACCTCATACCCTGCTCCGGAGAAGGCTAGTTGTGCGTGCGGCATAAATGGCGATGGATGGGTGTTCCCCCTGTATGAAGTAAACCACTGTTGTGACTCCTAACCCTGGAAATCCAGAGTTAAACCCCAAGTTACTAGGACCACAATATGTTATCCTTTTAGCCCAAGTGTTACTGTACTTCCGTGCTGTTTACATCTTTGACTAATAAATAATTCAGTCAACCAATAAATCAATAAAAAACACCAAATCCAGCTTCGTAGTTCAGGGCCATGTTCTCTCAAGTAATAGTTTTACACACGTGGCTTCTTGTTTTATGCACTGAAGCAACCCAGAAGCAATGTGTGTATGCTGGTCCGTTTAATGGGTGAATGAACACAGGTGGAAAGAGGTCTTCATCAGGTCAGTGAAGATCCTGTGAGATCGTTGTCTTTAATAAAATAATTCCTTTGCCTACCTCCTTCCATGATTGCCTCATTGGCCCTGCACCCACTGTCGAGGTGCGTGTAAATAGGTATGCTCTTGAACAGAGGCCCTCATCACAAATAGGGCCATCACGATTAAGTTGACAAATTTAGTTGACTCTTAACTTTCATACTAATAATTGCAATTATTGGTGTTATTGATTGTTTTTTGGCATTGGAACATATGAATACCATTTTTATTTGTTTGGTGTTTAGGGTTCATAATCACAAATTGCACAGGACAGATATGAACTGTTGAGAAAAACACATACAGTAGAGGCTTAGGAGCAGGTGCGTAGGCAAGTGCACGTCAATGGTAAAATAGAAAAATACGCCCACACACTGTTAATCTGCTAAGAGGATAATTTATTTGAAGTAGGCAACATTTCGACCTTCTTCAGGCATAATACAGCATTTTGCCAGAGTTACAAACATTTGCGTCAAGATCAACCAAGCACTAGACAAAGTCTGTGATTGAAAAATGGGTGACAACTTGTGATGATCAAATTCAATATGGTTACCTCATTGTTAAATGCACCCAGAAAACTCCTACATCATTTAGATTAGTTCTAAAAAAACATTATACAACATTACAAAAATCTATGTAATTTCCCTTTTTTTTTTTATTGGTGAAGCTTGGACAACATTGGTGGAAGGTCTTATTCTGGATGTGTGTACCGTATGTACGAGTGAATACTGTTCATATGCAGTGGATTTGGACTGCCACACCTCCTGTTTATGCAGATACCAAGCCTTTGCTTTGACGCTCTCCGGGAGAGAATCTGCACCTCCACAGATGATCACATCCCACCCCCGGTGACGTGACACCTCCCAATGTCTTGTCTCATCTTCTCTAGATCCGCTCCACAGATCACGATCAGGGGTGTTGCACGATTGTTTTTGTATTAATTAATGGCTAGATTGACTGATTTGAAAGCTTGTTGCTTGGTGTATGAGAACTGAGGCGTCTGTCTGGTGTTTGGTGTTAATGAAGGCCGGCATGCTGCGCTGCTGCAGTAGTAATCAGCATTCCGATCAGAGCTTGTGAAATTAACACATTTTTCCTCTCCTGATTGGAGTTGCGGCTGTGGCTCTACAGTACTGCCTCCCCCTGTGGTTCCCCTTCTGACAAAATAAAAGCATACGAGTGGAGACTTGTAAGTAGAGCAGCTCTCAGACTCCACCTCCCCCGCGCAATTTTCTATACATTTTTTTAAATTTCTTTAGATATTCTGTCGGCATGCTGCAGCATAAACCAAAAGTGATGTCTTTGCCGCCCGAGTGTGTGGATCTTTGCATATAATACGATGGAGTCATGGACCGTTTCCATTTGTTTGTGTGTGTGCGCGTGTGTCTGTGTGTGTGTTTGTCTGTGTGTTTGTGTGGAGGTATGAATCCAAATGAAATATTTTATGGACCACTGGACCTATTAATTGTCCCCCAGGTGTTATCTTTGCTGACGCCTAATCTTTTAGAGACGACCCGCTGGTTTTCCCTTCCCACCTCCTTCCTCCCTTTCCTAATTCTCCCTCCATTCTTCGCTCGGTGCAAGGTGTCATCGGTCTTACTTCACGTAATTAGCAGAAACTATTCAGAGTCTGTAATAAATGTACTGTCATGTGATTGCTAGTACTTTTACTTTCATCTCTGGGTAATTATGTGTCCACTTAACCACTTACACCCTTAGATATAACTCTATGCTTACACCAGGGTTGGGCAACTGGCGGCCAGGGGGCCACATGCGGCCCCCACCTTCACTTAATGCGGCCCACATGTTGATATTAGAATACTGAGTCTGATATAGTATTGATTTCAGCTGTTACAATTCCAAACCTGCTTTAATTACTTCATGACTAGTATTAAATGACTAGCACTTAATGACTAGTATAAAATGTTATTGTCTTTTTGTGTCCAATGTAGTTATGTTAACAGCTCATAAAGTTAACATAACTATAACTAAATGTATTTGAAATTCAATAAAAAGGTTACTTTTCAGGATTCCAATTCAAAAATAGCAAAAAGTTATTCAGGTTTTCAATTAAAATATAGCAAAAATAGCTGATCCACAAGCTCAAAACACGTCGCATTGTGACGTGTTTTGAGCTTGTAGATCGGCTATTTATGCTACGACAGTAATATGCACTGTGGCCCTATGGAGTGAGTGTGGAAATATATTGGCCATGGTCACAGTTGCCCACCCCTGACTTAGACTATAGTTAACCTTGTTCCCCCTGGGCCCTCCACCCTATACAGTACCATGCCCCCTCCTTGTTACTCCTACACCAAAATCCAAATCTCTTCGCCGTAAATAGGCGATCGACAAGCTCGTAGCTCAACGCATTATGACCTGATAGATTAGCTATTTTTGGAGAATGTTTATTTTTGCATGCCCAGAATATGGGCATGCTGTTAACGTGCTTCTGGCCTTATGAGATAAATGCGGGCAACTTGTTCTCACCGCTGTGTGCATACAGATACATGGCGTGCCAAAGTAACGTGCACTGTAATGAACTAACTAATCACTGAACGACGGCTAACTTGTCCCTATTCTTCTAATATGTATTTTACACATGTAAAAAATTATTTTGAAATGTACCTCAAAGTGTATTAACCACTTGAACCGCAGCATCCACATTCTAGTGGTAACGTGTCATTATTTTGAGACGTCCCATTGGTCCGACTGGCCCCCATTATGACTAACCCTATCCCTAACCTAACACTAACCTGACAGACGAAATAATGGGATGTTGGAATTCTGTGTGGATTCACAAGCTCACAAGCTTGGTGTAGACTGGGGGGCAGGCAGTCTAAGTAGAGAGCCAACTCGGGTCCGTTTTACTAAGTGTATGGGATACGTGGTTAAGTAAATGTAACCTTTAGCATCCATATGTAGTGTGTATGCACTGGAGTGGAACAGGACTGAGACATGGATTCACGCACACGGGGAAGCAGAAACAATACCAGTCTTGTGCTTACACACTCGGGTATACCTGTCATGATGCTATCCATCTTTATATATTTGGCTTTGCCCTCTGTACACACACAGACTGCAATTTTACTGTGCACGCATGCGTGTGTGTGTGCGTGCGTGCGTGCGTGTTTTATTTGATTTGTTTTCAAGTAAAACAAAGCCTCTTTCTTAATGACAGGAATCTGCATGGAAAGCGGCCGGCAGACTACGCAGTCACTCCGGAGATGCAGGCAGTGTTCCAGACAGTCTTGGAAGGACCCGACCCTGCTGGCATAGCCATTACTCCTCCAGCCTCGGTAGGGCCACATGGGAATTAGAATAGTGTATGGCACAAGATTAAACTGGTATGAAGTCAGATTTGACCTTGACCTACTGTAGTAGAAACATGAGACTGAAACTAAATGATGCATGCATTCATAAACCATAATGTCGTCGATGTTCCGTACTGTAGGTCTCCACAGAGATTAACCCTTCTAGTTGGGGTACAGCACATTTTAATGACTAACCATTGCTTAAAAAAAGACCATCGTCCTTTTTTCTCTCTTTGACGCCTTTCCTCTAGAGTACAAGACTTTTCATTATGTGGGTGAGTGCGTCCTCTTCTTTTTTTTTTGACCCTGTGTGCTATTTTGTTGTGTACCGTTCTAGCTGAGCAGTGTGGTGGCAAGAAGGGAGGAGCAGGTGGTGCTTCTGGCCAGTAAACTGTCCCGAGCTCAGCAGAACCGAGTGGCCAAACTGGGCCGGCTACTGGGAGGAAAAAAAGCGGATGCTTTCTCCGGCTCAGGTACAATTTAAGCATTTAGCAGACACCCTTAACAAGTGCGAGATCATCAGTGTAAGCATGAACCCACAAACAAGGTAAATTGTCACATACGTAGAGTGCAAAATGAGCAATGTTGTGCCTCAGTGAAACTAGGATATCTGGTAAAAAAAGCATCTGTCTAAACTAAATGTGAACTAAATGACATTTCAACTTTTGTGGTCAAGAAAAAACGTATCTAAGTAACAAACGTATGAACAAGTATAGTAAACTGAACAATGTGACAAAAAGAGAATCGGATACAAGGAGAGGAGTGTAAATGGGTGAGGTGAAGTCTGAAGTGGTACAGCACTCATCAACTGAGTGTTTGTAGCATTTCAAAATCATAGTGTTTGATACTTCTGAAGTAAGGAAGTTTTTGTCTCACATCCCACACAGACGTTTAAGTTTTACCAGCTAAATTTGACCTTTTTTGTCTTCATAAAAAAAATGAAGAAAAGAGAACCTCCAGATGGTAGCTACTTAAGGATTATCACTCACAGAACCACAGCAGTAACTAGTGAGAGCTTTCATAGCTTCATATGTCATTCTGATAGAGTAGCCGAGGTGGCAGCTTCTTCACTGTTGCCTAGTAATGGCTGGAAGAACAGCAGAATGCAAAAGTAATTGAAGCGATTCCTCATAAGCCGTTTGGAAGCACCGTCAGAGTGACGAACAAACCGTAATGGAAATTAGAGTGTTTTAAAGTGTTTCTCTCCCCGTCTGACCGGAGGGGATTGAAGTTGACGCTTTCAGAAAATCACTCGCATGTTGAACTTAAGGCGAGGCGAATCCACACTTGACGCACTATGCAAGGATCTTTTTGCCCCGGAGATATAATTATAGTCATTTCGTAGTTGTCAGCCACTGCGGCTTGTTGACTGAAGAGGCAATAAGCCTGTGCTTAATTTTTGATTAACTCATAATTCTGTGTCTTTGTCTCAGTCTCTTGAATTGGGCGGTTTTCTCAGACTTCATTGCAGTCAATCAGCAATCTGAACAAAGGCATTTAATAGTCAGACTCTGTCTTTCAAATACCTCACCATAAAAGGTATATAAACATTTAAAAAATTAGGTTTCATTGCTGTTTTTGAACAAGTGAAGGAGAATTAAATGACATTGTCTTTTCCACCTGAGATTTGATGTTGACTGTAACGATACACTCCTTTTATATGCTTGTGACTAACCGCAGGTACTCTATTTTGTACCCATCCAGTATGCTACTTATCCTGTGAGTGTGTGTGTGTACACTGTACCTGATTGAGATATGTCCCCCCCCCCCCCCCCCAGTGAGCCATGTTGTGGTACCAGACGGACCCATGCCCACCACCCTTTCCAGCCTCCTGGGTGTGCTCGCTGGTAGCTGGGTGCTCAGATATAGCTGTGAGTACGAGCTCTCGCCTTGGGTGTGTGTGTGAATGATGAATTAAAATAGGATATCAGACTGTATCACTGCTCAAAGGCTATGGGAATCATGGGATGCTGCAATATGCCAGGCTTGCGAAAAAACTATTTACTTGTATGCCTTTTATTTATAGAAGGGCCCTGCAGGAAACGGCTAATAACCTCGGTACTAATCAGTACTAATGTTTTAGCCATTAAGCCACACGGTCCTTTTTATGATGTTATGCCATTAAGATACACATGACCACAGCTCTTAACAGTACATTCAGCAAGTACTAAGTGTTGATACATTATCTGTTAAAGTCATGGAACATCTAGGGAATTTTACCAAAGAATCACAAGTTTTTGTGCTGTCATTTTTCTTTTTTTTTGTCAAATATGTTTTATTGAACAGATTATGAATTTTAACAAACATTATGATATGAAATACTTTTTTTAATGAAACAAAATGAAAGAAAAATAAACAAGACAAAAAAGAGAAAGAAATCCCTTAACCCTCCCACCCATACTGCTCAGTGCTCAGTGACACTGCATACTATATAATAAGATGATAGAAAGCTCATGGAAAACATCTGAAAAGAAAATGGCGTACAGTCAACCATATCAATGGTATCCTGTCTATTAATTGTTTCTACTCAGGTAATGGACAAGGGGCAGCCAAACCTTATCAAACTGTCTCTCCCTGTTTCTCAGGAAATACCTTATTCTCTCAAGATGAAGTGTACTAGTCATTTCATTTAACCAGTGCTTAAATGCAGGAGCCTCCTCCTTCTTCCAGTGTGTGCTGTCATTTTTCAAAATAAATCTACTCAAACTAACACTATCAATGGTTCTCAACGTTTTGCAACTCGAGGCCCACCTGGGTAGGTGTCGAGATGTTCAGGGGCCACATATGGAAATAAATGTAATACTGTAATGAATAACAAGCTATTTAAAATAATATTTAGTTTTTTTTAACATTAGATCGATGTACTATTCCAAAAGACTTGTACAGTATATGCTCTGTCTTTTTCTGATGTCGAGGTTTGTCCATTATAGAAAGAATTGTGGCTGTTTTCTGAGTGTTTGTAGTGCATTGGGAAGTGGACCCACAGCCTGCTGACCAGCACTGCACAAATCTGTGTGACACGCCTGCAAATTGCTTTAGTTGTGAACTGTTTAATATTACCTGCATAGGTACTTATAAATGCATTATGAATGTGTTTTACAATGCATTATATAGTATATACCTGACCTTCCTATACAGTGTTACCACCATCAAGTTGTTTTGTGAGCCTATCAGTGGTTGCACTCTCAAGTCATAGTTAGATGTTTTGTGAGCCTATCAGTGGTTGCAGTCTCAAGTCGTAGTTTGGGTGTGAGCCAATCAGTGGTTGCAGTCTCAAGTCGTAGTTTGGGTGTGAGCCTATCAGTGGTTGCAGTCTCAAGTCGTAGTTTGGGTATGAGCCTATCAGTGGTTGCAGTCTCAAGTCGTAGTTTGGGTGTGAGCCTATCAGTGGTTGCAGTCTCAAGTCGTAGTTTGGGTGTGAGCCTATCAGTGGTTGCAGTCTCAAGTCGTAGTTTGGGTGTGAGCCTATCAGTGGTTGCAGTCTCAAGTCGTAGTTTGGGTGTGAGCCTATCAGTGGTTGCAGTCTCAAGTCGTAGTTTGGGTGTGAGCCTATCAGTGGTTGCAGTCTCAAGTCGTAGTTTGGGTGTGAGTCTATCAGTGGTTGCAGTCTCAAGTCGTAGTTTGGGTGTGAGCCAATCAGTGGTTGCAGTCTCAAGTCGTAGTGTGGGTGTGAGCCTATCAGTGGTTGCAGTCTCAAGTCGTAGTTTGGGTGTGAGTCTATCAGTGGTTGCAGTCTCAAGTCGTAGTTTGGGTGTGAGCCAATCAGTGGTTGCAGTCTCAAGTCGTAGTTTGGGTGTGAGCCTATCAGTGGTTGCAGTCTCAAGTCGTAGTTTGGGTGCGCACACTACGATACGCAGGATGGACTATTATTTGAAAGTCAAAGGTTTTTTTTTCTCTCGCCACACCAGGATTCATCCTCTGTTGACATCACCAAACAATTCCCAGAGCTCCTATTTGTCCTGTGTATACTGCAGCTGTATACCAGCAGTAATTTCTGTCATACACAACCTCAGTGACCCTTTCCACATAATATTTCTGCATGACTTTCTCTGTCCATTTGGTTCAAATCGATACGACACACACAGTACCATGTTACTATATTCCTCCTCTTGTTCCTCATATTCATGTCTGTGCGAGTCAGACAAACTTAGACCAGGTGGTTCACCAAAAGCAGGTATTAGTGTTTATAAGTTATAACCCTGTCCTGTATTGTTGTGCTGTCCCAAGTAAAAATGCAGAGTGATGCTACGCTGACCAGACAAAAGTGTCTACTGTAATAGAGGGCAATATTTGTCTTTTTTTGTTCTTTTTATTTTTTTGCTGCTAATAAAAGTATACAAATGTTTCTACTTGGACCATGTTTGGACAGGTTACACAATGACAGGCTTTTTCTGTGGAGCCAAATGTGTAAAATCCTAGGAACATGTTAGTCACACTGTATGCCTGTCATCTTTAACCAAAAACCTGGCAGTACTTAAGAGATGTGTTATACCTTTATTATCATTAATTACAAAAAATGCAGTATAACTTTGGCAAGGAACCAAGGAAATCACAGTAGCTAATTCTGCCTCATTTGATTTAATTTTCTTAAGCCGCAGTGGCGACTACTATACTGTAGGTTGGTGGTCAGGTTGTCTGTTCAGTGGGGAAAGATGGTGGTTTTCCACATGCATTACGTCCTCCCACTGAAACTTCACTGCCAGGTGAAAAGAGTCTCCTGGAAACTAGTACTACTATACACACTAGTGTGTATAGCAAGGAGACAAATGACTGTCTACACCGCCCACATGACCAACTGTAGGGGTGAGCAGTGACAGGAATTACACAAATTAGAATTGTCCATGAAAAACGAAAAAGGATTTGTGAGAAGAGAAGCTAACTTATTTTCAGTTCCCACCATCTAATTCTTGGTTTGCATAAACGGGCTACTGGCTGGTACTTTTCATTCACAACTGAATCAGGAGCTCTCCACTCAGCTGCACCAGGTGACCATGAACATTGAATATATGCATGCTGTAGCAGAGGTATTTCAATGTATTCCATAGAAGGCAAGGACACTCCAAATTGACTATTTCCACTCAATTATTTAGCTCCTTAGGGGAATAAAGGTAAAGGACACAACATAAACTAAGGGACAACTGTACAACAGAAAATATTAATTTACTGAAATGTGAACTGAAAGTAAATAAGTCTCTTTCACAGAGGTTCCAAACAGCCCGGGTCTTTAATATAATCTTTTGTTATCCCACCACCGCTGAGGTTGTAGCTTTGAATCCACCATGGTGCAACTGATAATTGTCAGCAGGGAGAGTTGAGCGGGAGGAGTAGGACGAAGGCTCTACATCCTCCCGGTGGGGGATCCTCACTGGCAGGTTAGTTGGTAAGATACAACAGTGACAAGTACCACAGCAAGTGTGTGGCCGGAATCAATTGGCACAACGATTTAATTGGGGAGAAAAAAGCGGGTAAAAAAAGGTCTTTCGTGAGCAAAGGTTGTTTTGGTGGGAGGAAAGATTTGAGTGTATGCCGTTCAGATGTCCCTCAGAGCTGTCATCACTAACTGTTCAGTAGGGCTCTTCTAGCTGCCAATACCATAGCTTCGGCGTCATGGAATCATCAGCAGGGTTAAGCTGGGAGCAACCAATTCCCTGCAGAAAGAAACTAAAAGCTTCCAAACTCCCCCGTGCAGAAAGCTGCCGGTGTCAACCAGCCAGTTAACCCACTCTCTCTCCCAGTCCAACAGCCTCTCCACCAAGTCTCCACCTTGCAAAACACAAATTATCAAGCAATACAAAGTATACAAAATAATTCAAATAATAAAATATACCAAATGATATACCCTAACCCATTAAAACCGGGAAAGCATGCCATTTTAGCGATATGTAAGCTATACGCTATGAGTTTTTCAGAAAACTGCTTTTTCAGTTCAGACGATAGGCATTGGGCTTTATTGATAATCAATATAACGATCAAATCATCACAAGACAATTCTGTGCAGTTATAGCACAATGGTATAGTAATTTAATGCACAAGTATAATACAAGAAATGTGTTTCCATTCATGTTGGTTACTTTTAAAGAGGCAGTGCCAGGATCTTGGTACTTTTTCTGTTTTGTATTCGTTTATGGAGTTGCATACTGTTTGTTGCAGCTAATGTCTTACACCAGTAATGTTTAATAGGAGAACTTGAAGTGTTTAAAGATTGTGCACTCCTACATGATCAATGAACAAGTTGGGAGCAGCACACAGACACCCACATGCTCAGCACCAGATTCAGAACGGTGAGAGCCAGTATGTTCAGACAGATGGTTGGTGAGAGGAATGCTTTGGGGAGGGCACAAGCCGATTGTCAAGTTTATTGTCACGTCACAAGATTAGAGGTTTAAAAAAGCGGGTGAAATTACTTTCTGTACAAGACAACATGAATTGCAGTTACAAAATAGATAATCTTGAGTAGAGAGAAGGAAAATGTCAGTTAAACTTAAAACACACCAATGTCGAGCTGTGTGCTCAATAAATAAATAAACTAAAAAAAATTAAGAGACTCCTGTGAAGGTACTGTAGTTGCAGCATATATGAAATATTTATGAAGTGAGTGGCCCTAAGGTCCCAATCTGGAATGAACTGGGGTTCATTCCAGATTTGTACTCTTTCTGTACCTTTTTAAGACTTGAGGTCCTGACTTGAGGTCCTGTTCATCAACATAATAGAAGAAACTTAACATGAGATTTAGCAGATTTTTCTCAAGCACCCTTTGTGGAAGGAACTTATTCAACTTTTAACCAGTCCCCAGCATTCTGAGCTGTACGTGAGGACAGACTTTGCATTGATGCTCTGTCTTTAATCTTAGTTCTGAGATTGTATTGTCTTGATCCAGATGGACTGCACTTATTTCTGGTAAAAGAATGTCACGATTAGTAAGGTGACGGACAACCTTTTATTCATAATGGTTGATAATAGATCACGTAGCGAGGTTTTGTGCCCATACTGTTTGATACGTTTTAGATGAGCTCTTGCAGTTCCTCTCTGCAGTTTCCACCTCTGCTGAGCTCAGCAGTCGATCAAGCAGAGAGGACACCAGGGCTGGTTGGCCGATCCTTTGTTTTCAGCCTGCCAGGATGATCTTTTATACTTATGAACTGACATGACCAAAGTCCAAACATCTACGAGGAAGACGTGAACATGAAACCCTCCATAACGTCAGTGACTTGATGAAATGACATCATCAAAGTTGTTACTGTATCTCTGAGCACACACGAACAAATTATAAATCAATTCTAAGCTGGTTTTGGCAATACATGATTGAATATAGAATATTTTATTGATTCATTTA
The DNA here is from genome assembly GCF_964188405.1 of Protomyctophum parallelum. Classification (NCBI taxonomy): domain Eukaryota; kingdom Metazoa; phylum Chordata; class Actinopteri; order Myctophiformes; family Myctophidae; genus Protomyctophum; species Protomyctophum parallelum. The sequence continues at coordinate 32,332,139 of NC_139707.1, forward strand.
CCAGTAAGACACCCTAAAGGGCGAGGTCGCGCTGAAACAACAGGTCTGGGAATGCCCATAATGAGATTATTTTTCCCAGGGCGGGTAGGGCGTAAAATGTGTGCTAATTAGTAAGGCCAGGCGGGGCCTCGGGCCAGCGCAGTTAGGGCCCATGTAGGGCCGGACCTTAATTTTCAGGCGGGTTGAGAACTCTAGTTTTTGCCTGCTGCGCTAATGACTTTGGTGTGGGTCCGTCTAGAGTTTGAATGGACAGGTATCAGTCAAAAGGGAGAAGTATTATACATATGGAATGTCAGAACAGGTCGGCTCCATATGGTGATCTAAGGGTTTGATGAGATCAGATCAGCATGGCAAGACTATTGGAGTGTTGTAACTCTCTCGTTAGAGTGTCACTGCTTCCTGTATATTTCCAATTAAAGTCTTCAGCCATATACTAGGTTTTGTCCTAGTCGTATTTACCCCCCAGCCGCCCCCAGCTACGCTGTGAGGTTGGCGTCTAAGGTGCATTCATAGCAGAAAGTGCCCATCTCTAAATTCTATTTGCACGCTCCTGACCTGAATGTCAAGTATGAGCCGAGCACCTTTTTTCCTTCCCCCAAAACAGCTACGTAAACTCTCCTGACTTCACAGAAACGCTGACAGAAGTGAGAGAGTGTCAAGTGCAAAAGACGTGCCTTTGACTAAGTTGGTTTTGAGGCAGAGTTCTAAACCCTCGCGGCCTGGGTAAGACACACAGCAAGCCTTTAATCACTCGTACCCACTACCCAGTGTTATACAGACCCTAAAGGAATTTAAGATCGCAATGAACTTAATTCAACCAACTTTCTGGCCAATCTCTGAAATATTTACACATGGCTTTTAGTTGAAATTTTAAAAACTGTTATTCATGTATTCACTGTTCTGCCTGAATCACTGCCTTTTGCCTTTTGTGTTGTAATGTTTTATGTTCTATGATATTATTCTAATTGCATTTATGTCATGAAAGGTGCTATAAAAATGTGTTTATTATAATAATCAAATTGAAGGGGAGGGAGGGTGCCGGAGATGTTAAATAGAGGAGAGGCTAGCATTGTGTTCACAGCAGTGGCCTGACTACACAAACTACTTTAAGCTATATTGCAGTCACAGCTCATGTTATGGCACGTGAATGGGAAATGAAAAGTTGTCACATGTGTCTGCTTAATATTTTTTCCGGTCTGTACATATCTATTTTTACGGGCAAATACACACACTGTAGAAACGGTTGGTTATTAGAATAGACTACATGCTATAGCCTGGAGGTAAGATTGCTTCACGGTTTGCTTCTTCGTTTCTAGGCCAACTGGGCCAAATGGTGTAATTTCTGTAATGGTGTAAAAAGTCTGCTTGGTTGATTCATTGAAAAATGTATTCACAGTATGCAGAATGGGTACATTTCAAACAAAAGCACAACTGAATACAAAAACTGTTACTGTGGACAACACGATGATAAAACAATACACTTGTTTACAACAGGGTCCATCATTTTCAATTAATCAGACGTAGACACTCCCCTTTATACGGCTGGCCCCGCCATAATGTGGTCCAGCCAAAATGTAGCCATTCCCAATCTGCCTCTGGCATCCTTGAACGACATTTCTTGCGACAAGCCGATATTCAGAGACTCTTTGCTTCAGGGGAAGTGAAAAGGACAGCCTGTCAAAGAGGTGTCTGTTGCGGTATACCCTTGACTGGTGTATCCATCAGCAGTCTCTTTACTGTGTGTGTACTGTGTGTGTGTGTGTGTGTGTGTGTGTGTGTGTGTGTGTGTGTGTGTGAGAGAGAATTAATGCCAAATGTTGTGCACACCCCTTGTGTCCCTGCCATCTTTTATTTAGAAGTTAGAAATTTCAATGTTTGTCGATGCGTGCACTGCATGCCTGTGTGTGTGTGTGTGGAACCCTCCGCGTTCCCCTGTCCTCTCCACAGCAGCTGAGCTCTTGACACATCTCGTCTCCTCTCCACAATCACTTGGGCATGTTTCTTGTGTGGGGCTGTGCACGTTTGTGTGTGTGTGTGTGTGTGTGTGCATGCGTGCACGCAGCTCTGGGCGTGCCATGCCTCAGTAGCCTGCCACTGACGGCAAGGTTCGAGTCACAGTTTGCTTCTTGCCGGCCCTACTCCTTCATTCTGTGCTGTGTTTTATTGTGGCGCTAGTGCACCCAAGCTCTGGTGGATACACATCTCTCTCTCTCTCTCTCCCCCCGTCACCCTCTGTTTCTTTATGTTAGTGTGTGACTCTGGCCCCATGCCTTCATAGCAAAGGCACAGTTTGCTTCTTGCCGGCCCTACTCCGTCATTCTGTGCTTTGTTTTATTGTGGAGCTAGTGTATCCAAGCTCTGGTGGATACACATCTCTCTCTCTGTCTCCCTCTCCCCGTCACCACCCTGTTTCTTTATGTTAGTGTGTGACTCTGGACCCATGCCTTCATAGCAAAGACACAGTTTGCTTCTTGCCGGCCCTACCTGCTTTGTTTTATTGTGGAGCTAGTGTATCCAAGCTGTGGTGGATACACATCTCTCTCTCTCTCTGTCTCCCTCTCCCCGTCACCCCCTGTTTCTTTGTTAGTGTGTGTCTGGCCCCTGCATGCCCTCATAGCAAAGCCCCTCTGGAACTGGACATGGCTGCGTTTCACTGCGGTGCACACCACAGTGAATTCGCCTTCTAGGTGTAGTTGCTGGTACTTGAGGAGGGAACTAAAGCCCTCATACTTGTGCATCCAGTGCACACGCATTATTTTATTTTGTATCTACTGCTCATTTAGGATATAAGGCAGAGTTTGAAGGGCTTGCAGATCACACTTGTATTCTGTGCAACTGTAATTAGCAGATATGCTAATGATGAGTTCTTGGTACCGGGCTAACGAACCAGTGCTGTCGTCCGGAGCGAGGGCTGGATTAACCCCCCCCCCCCAACAAGGTCTCCAAATGAAAGCTGTAATTAAGGGGGATGAGGAAATGTAATTATACCCAACCAGTGTTACTGTGTGCGTGCGTGCGTGTGCGCGTACGTAATTTGCTGGGTTTCTTTGTGTCATCTTTAGATGGCCATGTTGTGGCGGGGCATTCGCACACATTGTAACCTAATCTGTTAATGTCACTGTATCTTGCAGCCAGGCGTAACCACATGGGAAATTAAATGGCCACGGGAGGTGAAATGAATGAAGAGGGGGTTGCGTGTAGTTGTTGTGGCGAAACGCACAGGGCACCTTGTCGATCTCTATTAAGTCCGCTAGGCCATTTGCATTGACAGTATTTAATGCAAAATCTATGAATTATCATTACAAACAAGGGTATCATTTATTTATTTTAAGTTGCTGCACAGCCGTTTTAGCTTATTTTGTGTCATTATATTGTGTTTGTGTGATTATTGAATCTAAGGCAAGACGTATTTGCAATCATGTCAATGCTTTGTCAGGGATGGATCATGCTTGCCATCTTTTTCCACCCCATGTTTCAGTCATTTCAGCTGCATTGCTATTTAACTCTATCTCTACCGCTAGCTGTTAGCATAAACCCCAGCTCCAGGGGCCAGCATACACGCTGACTTTAAGAAGACAGTGTTTGCCCGCCCCCCACACACTGTTGCTACACACATTACCGTAGCATTGGAACACTCACACACTCCTTACCTCTCATCAGAAGCGTTTACATGGCGCCAGCGTCGCGGTAAAAAGGCACAAATTAAATCCGAAATGTGGATGGCAGAAAATCCACCAAGGACAGCGATCTTAGAACCAGAGTTATAATGTTTTGAAAATCTTCTCTTCCACTGCTATAGAGCACCAAAGTCACTTTCAGTAGAGGGCGTCAGTCCCCAGGTTCATGTATTTTTTTAGTTGCATTGAAATTGCCATAGGAGGATTTTTAGATTGCTTCATATAAGAACTGTGTTTGAAAAATAAACATGTCACCCCGGCCGCTTCACTCATATGGATATGAAGAATCAACTGACTGAGAGAAAACGCTAATGTTACTGCTACTGAATTAGTTACATTTTTGCTAGAAGCAGACTGTATCATATATGAGTGACTGACTGTTGCAAACGATACAGAGACACCTCCCTGACAATAACGCCGAGACAGCTTGTTTATTTTTGGACCACAACGCTTATAGTAGACGATATTAAGATCACCCCATGTTATTCTCCATAGAGAAATGACTTCCGCGAACCAGGGGAATCGTCGGGATGAGCGAGTTACGTCAGGACTTCGGTGCTCTATGCACTGTGAATATATTTCCAATCCCATAGTTGGAACGGTGGGATGTTGCTATGGGAACCGGACCAATGTTAAAGGCTTCCGTAGGCATCAACCATTATATAGATAGACTGAGTCTACGTTGGGGTACGTATATATTCAGACTTGGTATATGACGCCACCTAGCGTCGACGTATGTATATATGCGTACCTGGGAAAAATAGAGTTAACATGCACAATATACTGGTTTCCTAACACGTTGGATCCGTATGACGAGTATACCTGTCCTATAAATTAATGACGCTGGGTACGCATGACGAGCAGGGTCGTCTTAAGCCGGCGTTTGATATCGCTATAAGATTGTATGGCTGTGTTTCATTTTTGGGACCGCTCTGGTTGCTATGCACGTTTGCCAGGGCCCCGCCTGCACTGCTTGTGTTTCTCAATAGCCATTAGCTTCTGTTTTAGGCCGCGCCTTTGCACGCTTTTTTTCTCTGAAACTAATGCGCTGTCCGTGGTGTTGACCAGATAGGCGATGTTCGGAGGTCTTCAACCAGCGCGATGGGAAGGAACATTGGCGCCTTATTTTAGCTCGGTAGCATTAACGCTAATACTTTAGCATCCAAGATGGAAGCCAAAACCAGATGTGAGTCATAATGGAATAGCCTGAAAACACCCGGCACCCAAGCACCATTACTTTTGTCCACCAGATGGCACTCAATGTGTTTTAATGGTGATCCACGAAGCCTGTTTTTCTTTTGTCGTCTTAAAAAAAAAAATCAACAATCAAATAACCGAGCATTTACTGAAAAATAGCTGCATCTGAAGACTGCTCCCATATCTAATACAATTGTTCAAAAACATATTTTATCTGTGACAGCGTTGGGTCGTGAAGGCAGCTGATTTTCACTGTCACTGTGCTTGTATTTTCAGCTTAAAGAAATTCTCAAAAGAGTTTTAGTGGAAACATTCATCATCTTTTTCCTGAAAATAATATTTTTTTACTGTCACACAGCTCCAGTGAGGCAGGGTAGAGATGGAGCTTGATTCCTTTTAAGTCTTCTGTTATTCTGAACAGTAATTGCATCATTAAGTCCATCATACTGGGGATCGCGCTTGTTGTTGGTCAACACACGCAGTGATGGCAGCACTTTCATCTTAGCCACTGGCGACGATGAGTGGGATGCAGCCATCGTATATCCTCATCTGCAGCCGTCTTGCTGCAAGTCTCACTTGCTTTGTATGTGTGTGTTTTTACCTTTTTATTGGTGTTACCCCCCACCCCCCTCTGTCCACTGTTAGGGGTGGATGCATGCCTGCAGGCAGGCGGCTGGGTTCCTGAGCCTGAGTACGAGGCAGTAGAAGGCCCCCAGCGCAGCCGCATCAACAGATGCAGCTTGGTAAGTCTGAAACATGAAGACGGGCAAAGAGTGGCACTCAGACATGTACGTAGTTCTGTTTAGCTACTTGTAGAAGATGTTTACTATTACCTGAAGGACAGCAGCAGCCCGTTGAGATACTCAGCAGTGTAATACAGCGCTGTCCTTGAAACAGGATAACAAAGACCTGCCTTTCGACTGGTCCTCTTCATTTTGTGCAGTGAAAATGGTCACTGTGGAGGAGACTAGAGCAGAGTGGCACGCTATATTGGTGAAAATCTTTTCAACCTGAAACAATTGAGTTCATTGATGCTGCGAATAGAACGGCCTCAGGTGGCTCGATTTGCTTCTGTTCCTGCTGCTTAAAAAAGTTGGGGAGCGAGTCATTATGAAGTGCCAGCGCGCACACGCTACGACTCAAAACGCACAAACGGCTGTGTACCCCACACTGTACGGCTGTGTACCCCACACTGTTGGAAACGCAACAGCAGAGCAGTGAGACTGAGTCGACGCAATGATTCAGCATTAAAATTCATTACAAGAAAAAGGGAAAGGGTAACGGGGTGCCACTTTGTTCCCTCCGCCTCTGTTCTCGTTAAGACGTGAGGTTTTACCCAGTGAATCCCGCTGAATGATTAACATCTTTTAAACGGCTGGAGATAAGGGATCTAACTCCTGGCTGTTTCTCTTTCGGAGCCAGGCCTTTGATGCTGCAGAAAGCTGCTAATGTGGAACAGGGCTGCGTGAATCATGAAACGACTCGCTTGTGATGCGTTGGGCATTGGTGTCTAATTTCTCTGTCTGTCTCTTTCTCTGTCCCTCTCTCTGGCTCCCACTGCGTTCTCCCTCCTCCCCTTTCCCCATCTCGCGCGCTCCGTTTCCGTGAACCACCTCCCCCATCTCCTCTCCCGGTCTCAGCTCCCGCCCCTCTTCGACGGCTGTTTCTTCTTCCTGCTGGGCTCTTTCACGGCGCCTCCCAAAGAGGAACTCATCCAGCTGCTGAGGGAAGGCGGCGGCCAGCTCCTGATGCGGCAGCCCAAGCCCGACAGCGACGTCACGCAGACCTTGAGCGCCGCCGCCTACCATGCCCTGCCAGGCTCGGACCAGGCCCTGTGCACCCAGTACATCCTGTACGAGCCCCGGGGCCCACACAAGCCACCGGAGGTGAGGCGGGGCAAGGTGTGGTCGGCCCCCTCCTCCTGGGTCATTGACTGCATCGCAGCGTTCCGCTTGCTGCCCGTGCCCAAGACTTAAGGTGGTTGCACACTGGACACGTTTTTCAGAAAACCAATGGAGCCGCTAAAACCTTTAGTCTGGTTCAGTTTGACCACAAGTTAAACGTGTGATACCAATCAGTGATTCTTAAACATTTTTACCCGAATTTCATATGCATTAGGCCACGGACTCCTTGTAATGGGAATGGGAATTCACATGTAGCCTTGAGGCTATATGTGTAATTTTGAGACTTGTTTTGACAGTGGATGGCATCATGGACAATATCTGGACTAATGTTGCTAATACAACCTACCAAAGTTCTGAATCAATTACAGGCCAGCAGACCAGTGCGTGCGCTGTACGTGAAAGATATGTACTCATTACATTTCTGACAATAAAGTATTAAATCAATCATATTACCAAATCAAATACCACTATATATAGACCAATATGGTATTATTTGTGACGATAACTTTTTAATCTTTACACCCTAAAATAGCAGATCTACAAGTTCATAACGGGTCACGATACAACACGCTGTGAGGCTTTAGATCGGTATAAGTATAGTCTAGAATATCTAGTCTCGATATAATATTGATGCATTTACCAGCCCTAATGATACGATATGATACAACTTTATTGTCGGCTTGCACTGAAATTTGTTTTGCGTCCATGACATGTATTGATCCATGGAATGATCCTTTGAAAACTGTACTAATTTTGTTTTGTTTTTTGTGTGTTGATAACAGCTCCTAGACAGGAATACATGACTCAATGTCTGTATTGTGTTATAGACATGCTATGACAATGTATTGTGTCGTATTCATGATGTATATGTATACTATTGTGTGTTTTGTGAAGGTGTTTTCTTTTTGTATAAAAGTCATGTTAAATGCATTTGAAAATGAATATCCCTGTTTTGCACCGTGGGTGCAGCGTATTGGAATCAATTGTTTTGTGTTCTTGTCAACGGTAAAACTCAGCTAGTGCTGAGTCTTACCGCGTGAGTTAATACTCACCAGAAATAGTTAATTAACTAATTAACTCTAATTGCCAATGTGACTGGTAAAACAAAGAAACACGAAGAAAATGGGTCTTTGAAAGAAAAAAAATCGATTACAAAGCAAGATTAATTATAGAATGAGGAAATGCAAGGCAATTCATCGCTGTCAGTTCGTAGTTTCGCTGGAAAGGATGCAAAAACTTTTCTTCTCCCTATTGTCTCTGCAAGGTGTGTGCACTGTATGTGTGCGCGTGTGTACTCTGTGTGTGCATGTGTGCGTCCCTTGCCCAACCAGAACCACTACCGGTGCAAGGCAGCAGATTTCTGGCCCTGCGCCTCGAGAGGTCTCATACTGGCCATCTCCCAAGATGCTGTTTTCAATAGGATTAGTCAGGGATGCGCCTAATTGCTATTGATTGGTGCGTGCTGCATTAAATTGCTTCCCCCTTCCCTTCCCGTCCGTGGGGTGGGGGGGGGGGTAGAAGGCAATTAGTGGTGCGGACAGGACAGAAGCCCAGACTGACTGGTAATGCATTGGAATGGGGGAGGGCGGGTGAACTTGTGAGTAAATGCCCTTTAACTCACCGAGCGGCACCAAACCCTTATCCACCACAATCTTCTTTACCATCTCACTCTCTCTCCCACAGCAGCAAGACGGGTGAATAGTTTTTATCTTGACCTAAATTCACAACAGACCTCTGCCCGGTGGACAGGTTCCGTGTGTGTTTCGCAGGGTCAGCTTTAACCTATAGCAGAGCGAGTTGTATGTTTTGTTTTGTTCGACATTGGCGTGCAGAGAGGAGGAGGAGGAGGAGTGGTGGTGGGACTAGGTTCAGGGAAAATAATTTGCAGCCGCGTTCTCTGAGCTGTGGTGGGATTTCAGCGAGCGAACATGCAGCGCCCGGTGTACATTTAGACGCAGGGAGCTATACCGGCCTTGTCAGCAGTTAAGGAATTGTGTGTGTGCAGTATCTGTTATCGGCGTGCTGTCATGCAGAGTCTGCTGTATAGTGACCTGCAGGGCAGTGAATGATCTTTAGCACTCCCACGCAAATAAAAAACATAAATTAAAGAAAAGATTAAAGAAATCCACACACACGACACATACCGTTTTTCTGAATAACACTTCGTTTTCAAGTCTATTTAACAAAATAGTCTTTGTTTCCATAAATAATACACATTTCCTTTTTCCACCTCGGGATGTCAGAATACACATTTATACGTTCGAAGATATTTACATATTCACAGCATGAGGAGCACCAAAGGTTGTTTTTACTTTTCAAATTTGAATTTGTATTAATTTGAATTTATTTTTGGCCTGGCGTACCCTTTGCTCATACATACTCTATTAGTGATGAACCTGTGTGGGTGTGCGTGCTATGGGGATTGCCAGAACTTAAACTTTTCTTTCTATTTTACATAACGGTTTGACTCTATGAAGACGTAATAGTAAACCACATTTGTATCAGCAGACCCCTGGTGCCCCTGAAAAGGAATATAATTGATTGTATAATAACAGTGTTTCTCTCTCCTTAATCCAGATAGTTCTATCTTTGTTTTTCAGGCACACATTATGTAACAGTTTTGTTATTTAAAAAAAGGAAGAAGAAGAAAAAAAAATCTTTCATAGCGTCCAGCTACAGTAAGTCGGTGTCTCATGGAAAGAGCAAGTAGTACACCTATAACAAAACGCCCATGTACAAGCCTGTGGTTTGTAATGGATTGGGGGTGGGGGGTGGTAGGCTACTGTAATTTGAATAGACACTTGGGGACAGACACAAAATAATCAATTTCTTGATGGAAAATGAACACTGACAGATTGCGGGTTATTCCTGAAATTCACACCATGCTAACGGGAGAAAGGTCACCTCAGGGTTAACGGTTAGTCATTCACATGGAGCCCATCATGCTGTGTGTGTGGCTGCGTTTTACATAGGTGTTTATGCAGCCTATGCTATCGAATCACGAAAGATGATGTGCATACATCTTGACATCGAAGCACGAACCCTGCCTACGAGAGGGGGTGGGGCTGTCAAACTGAGTTTTGGGTTATTCGTGTTCCTCTGTGGAATCCATCAGAAGCCATAAATCTAATTGGGGAATTACTTCCACTCCTCAACTCCCAGTTGATCAAAGTTTTTCAAACTTAGTTTCAGGGAACTAATTACGTGACCTACTTCTTGTGATGTACAAAGTCTTGTACTATGCCTCGTTCCCCATTCAAGCGATCCCAATACTTCCCCGCTTCTTTCCTTAGCTTATCTCATTACCTGAATTTAGCCTCTCTCAATCCTGTCGCTCATCTTGTGCAGCTGGTGGTGAGTTGATGTAGAATGGACTAACGGTAGTGATCAGCATTGGGGTCAAAAGACTGGTGGGCAGCCACTAGCCAGTGAGGGTGAAACCTCCGGTCTAGTCAGTGTTGAGGGAATGAGAATGAAGTATTGGCTCAGGTCCTCTGCCCTAGCTCCTCTCACACTATCTTCACACTTGCACATTTATGAAAAGAAGGAAAGGTCATACACATGAAGGTATATATGTTGTAAAGTTTGAGACATAGATTTAATTTGAACACATGCGATATACATGTTGCACATTGAAATTTGCACAAGCACGAATTATTCATATATTTAAATTTACGTCACAAGAATAAACAATTCTTGGTGTGCAACTATCGATGCGTTTCGATGTCCGTGTGACTTATTTTATTTCAAATCCAGATCATGTGTGTGGGTTACAGTTTCAAATTTCAATGAGTTTGAGTGCTCCTATTTGAATTTTTCAACATGTATACATCCATATACATCTACATGCAGTAGGTATGCTGTAGATGTCCTTTCCAGAAACCACTTACTGCTACTTCAAAGTCCTATCAGCTATCTTTGGAGGCTGTCAACCTCAGTCATAGACACGTTTTCGTTTAGTTCTGTGCTCCGACGAGTCTCTCTCCCTGACTTTTGCCCTGCTTGCTGCGGCTGGACACCCACAAAAGGTTGAGGCGACCAGGTTGAAGTCTGGCTTGCTTATTGTGGTTCGTTGCAGCAATGCTGGTACAGTACACCGAAGGGTGCAAAGTAAAACGGCACTTATATGTAGATTTGTCACAAGTGGAAAGTCTGAGGATTCCCAATAAGGTCAAGGTCCAAAGTAAAAAGATGAGGTGGGAGACCATTGTACAAAAAAACATTTTAAGCCTTCAAATACACATCTTTGAAGGCATTTAATGTTCTTTTAATGCACTGTACAGTGGTGTCCCACCTGCTCTTTTTTCTTATAGAGAGGTCTCAGCTGTTGGTACGCAGCCCAAGGCCATGCTTTAAATAAGGATCTACTCTGGAACAGTAGCATTAAGGCATCAGTGGGCAGTAATGCCCCGTCATGTGGAACACTCACTTTCCCTCAATACCCGGCATTCCCATTCATTTAGACATGTCTATATAGACTTGAATAATCCTTTGACAGTTAAAGTAATTAACATGAACGAAACACCGCCATTAATCACAAAGTACTGAGACTGATTGATAAAATATAGACATCAGCTTCATAACTGTCTGCGGACCAGTGCGTCTCAAGCCAGATGGATGAGGTCTGTCTTTCTACAATGAGAGACATTAAATCATTGCAGCTATAATGGTAGAAATGACCCCGGATACAATTTTGGACCTCCGATTGAACTTTATATCAGCCATTATTTCACATATTTGACGATCGTTATGTGCAATTATGTAGCCGTTTTCAAAAATGTTAAAAACATAAATCAATCCAATCTACAAGCTTAAAGCATGGCGCATTGTGAGCTTCATGTATAGGCTATTTTCTTTTAATATATTTGAATAGGGCTTGAACCTGGCAACCTTCCGTATCTGCATTCCTTCGCAGTAAACTGCAGCTTCGCAGAATGCCCACCCAGTGTTTTAGTGGCTTTTAAGGTGACGTGTTCCTCTGCGCCGTCTTTCAGTCTGCCACCTCTTTCAGTCTGGGGTCCTCATACTATGTTCATTTCTGTCTCATTACAGAGCGCTGGGAGCCGTTATTAAACAGCCCATCAATCACAGCCCAGAAATAGGGTCTGTAAGGTTAACGGGAACGGATTTTCTGGAAATGGAAAAAGAAATTTTCTGGTGATGAATTGTGCAAGCTTACCAGAATTCACCTTTGAATTAATGACTAGTATTTATCATCTCAAGAAGCGGTGATGTGTTGGGCCCAGGATAGGCAGGGTTTGTTGGGAGAGTGTTGTGTTACCTCTTAAAAGCCAACCTGGAACTGGAATCTATCAAGCCAATGCATTAAAGTCTGTCCTTAGGTATAGGCCGGTGTTACAGCCACACACCACAGTGGCTGAGCTATGCAGATATATGGAGGAGGAGGCAAAACATAAAGTCTATGGTAGAATCTATAGCAGAAGAGTGGCGGGTAACAGCCTTTTGTCCCATGAAGTTTCTTATTGGCTTGAGTGCTTAACATGGTGCAGTGTGGGACAACACCGTTAACATGAACTGAAATGAGCTACAGTATGTGTGTTGATGGAAGTGCTTGTGTTCATGCATGTGAATAATGTGCTATGAATGGCGCTCTACAGCACGAAGACACATCGATTTCCCAGTTTTGTCTCCTGGTTGGTGCCAAGTGATCTCTGCATGCAGGGTGCTGTTGTGGTGCCAAGCTTCTAGCCGGGTGATTTATCACACAATACTCCTCCTTGATTAAGGGAAATTAAAGCAGCCTGCTCTTGGCTCACTAATTGCTTAGATAACAAGTTCAAGCTGTTTGTAGGAATATTTTTGGTGGATATGGACCGCAGGGGAAAACAATAAGGGCAATTAAGCGAAAAGGGATTGCCCAGAGTTGGGTTGACTGTGTAGAAATGCTGTCCACCATGGCTTTCGGGTATGCATTTCGCTTCGCAGATGATTTGTGATAGTTGCTGGCTGGCTAAATCCTTCCTGTCAAATTCCACCCACTCTGTCGGCCTATGTTACCCTATCACAGACGGGGCTTGAAACTACATTATCATGGTTGATGAAGTCACAAACCATAGTACCATATACACATTGCTGGGTTTGATAATAAGAATACTGAGCAGCACCTAAGTAATAATTTCCTGCCACAGTGGAAAGCACAAAAAAGCCATACTAGGACACAAATGTGTGTCTGTGTGATTATGTGCATCTTGTAAACAAGCTCTTGTCCACTTGAACCCTCTCTAGTAAACTAATACTTAGTTGAATGGGGTTGGCTGTGTACTTGGTCACTTTTTGCCCTCTACACCAGATCTCTTCGGCAAAACTAGCCAATCTGCAAGCTCACAACGTGGTCGCAACGACATGCGTTGTGACATGTTTGATATACTAAGTGGTTAAGCTAACATTGTTAGACATTAGCAAAGCTTTGCAGTGTTCCGTTCCCATCCGTATATCTTATCCTTACAGGAAAGAAAGAAATGCCCCAAGTTGTGTGCTTACTTTGTATTTCACCTGCTGTCGGTAGGTTTTTACAACACCTGCGTGATCGTGATGGCGACTACAACGAGCGGGATGACATACATACAGAAATCAACAGAGCATTTCATCAGTGCCAAATGGTTAGGAAAGAGTTTGTGAAATATATAAACTTCAGTGTGTGAGAGCAGCAAAGTCAAGCAAGTCGATCTCTGAAAATATATAGCAACAGTTAAAACTGGAAAGGTGAAAAGAGTCTTGAGACAAACTTCCGTCCTTTTCGTCCAGCAGTGGCCCAGTCCGCCGCTCTTGCTTGAAGCCAGTGAAGTGTCTCTAGGCTGCACCACGCAGCCTCAGGTTGCCAAGGAATTGTGCTCCTCTCCCTGTCAATCATACAAAATGGCACGCACAGCGGGCAGGGCCCTCGCCCTAACTTTGCCACCGTCCTCCCTGATAGGGTCTCTATGACAACGACTGGCCATTGAGGCACTCCCGCCGCAGACACTGCGCAGGTTTCCACCAGTCCCCGTTGTGGCAGCGGCAGATGGTGCAATCGTCCACTTTCACTTCTATACCGGCTGGGATGATCGTCGTTCCGGCAAAGCAATTTGGACCTGCCGCATGAGGATGGGAAGGAAGGGGGGAGAGGGACAGAGCAAGAAGGGGTGAGAAAGAAGAGGGGGGGATACATTGAGTAAGGCTCTCCTGGGATTCTGTTTTTTATTTACTTTTTTTTCACAAGGGGTGTCTGGAGCAATGCATAGGGCCACAGGGAGTCGGCCAAGTCGGAGCACAGTAGCACACGCACAGATATTTTCACGGGCATGCACCGATGGGCTTGTTTTTGCTACACTAAAGCGCTTTTGTTAGCCTCCCCTTCTCCCTTGACATGGAGCGCTTTGCATCCTAATGCGCCGCGAGCAGAGAAGGCTGCCAGGCACTGGCTTGGCAGTACAGAGAGGAGAGGTTGGGAGTACATAGAGAGAGAGAGAAAGCTGCTTTGAGAGGCAGCAGGGAGGATGGTGTTAATCACTTCAGTCTGCATGAAAAGGCCACAGACTCCTTAGAAATTCCTCACACACACAATTCCTCTGGATGCCCATTCCGTCCTGTGGTGAAACTGTAGAGAACTATTGAACTGATAAGGCGTGAAGTCACATTTATCTGTGAAATGCGGTTAAGATTTACTTCCATGGATTTGTTTCTGGTGATAAGATTCTGGTTCCTTTTAACCACTTAAATCTTATAGCCTACCTATTATGACATGCCCAGAATGGGTTACGCTAGGGTTCATGTGGCAAATTGTCTGATTTGATGGACAATTATTTCACCGGATGTATCATCTGACTGAGTTTGCGTGTCAAATCGCTGTCACTTTCGTTAAATGCATCGACCTTACTTACTGTAAATGTAAACCACATGATCAAGATCTTGCCTCTGGTGAGTCAAGACCATAGACTGTAAAAAATATGGACAAAGTGTTCTCCGGGTCTAACATGAACGTAAAATGAAGCCTGTCAGTCCTTGTATTGTAAGTCGCCATCTTTCTAGATCCGTTTGGGCCCAGCTGGCCCATTGGCTGGCCCAGACAACGAGGTGGGACTTCCCCCCTTCTTCTCCGTTGGTTTTTATTTTGACTCGAGTGGGTGGGGAATCCCGATCATAGACTGTAACGGTAGCCACGCCCCTCAGAACATACGTGACTTTATGGTCATTTTTTCATAAATGGGACCATAATTTTCCAAAAAGAATATTATGACATTAGAAATGAGACTTTAAACTAGTGACTGGAAGCAGAAAGTATTCATGACCATGTTTATTAAGGTAATACAGTCTAGGTGAAGTTGGGCCCAAATACATGGACCTCTATGGGGCTATGGGTTTTTCTGGGTCCAATGACAGCGCCACAACAGGCCATTATATGAACGTTCAGGAAATCCCGATTTCCTTGTGGCTTCACAAAATATCTGTCTGACTGCCCCCCTGGTCAAGACTGCCACGTCCACGTCCCTTGCCAAGACAGAAGTGCATGCATGTGCCAGGAATTGGTCCCAATTGTAATAATTTAAATGAAACGATCAGTGGCTCAATTAGTGTGACGGTCACTTTGGATTTGTCTCTTACGTTTAGCTCTGTAAATCTTGCCAGACTCCATTCCTCCGTTTCTGACGATGAAAAACCCTTGACACCCCAGGAGACACTGGCTTTTCTGATTATTATTCACGCGCATCATATATCTAACTAATTCTACATTACATTAAAGAAATGGTTAATAACCTATTACTGAGACAGTCTCAAGAGCGCGGACCAAGTGACTACCATGCAGTCAGCAATATTAGTGGAATTTGAACAGTGTATTCATATTCAGACCTCTTCCTTCAACCTATAATTTTTGACATTTATCATGTCATCGCCATCTGCAATTATGCGCTACTCTTTTGTGCATGTCATTATCGAAGCATACGTTTTAATTATAATAATTATTATTATAATTATTATTTAAAAAAATTGATCCAACAAGCTCATGATGCGTTGTGTTGCGCCATGTTGTGTTGCTTGTGCTGTAGATCGGTTATTTTTTTGTTTTCTCTAATCAATTCTAGATTCGTGGTCTAGGACAAAATTAGGATCGGCATTGGACCCTAATAATAGCGTCGGCCTCTGATTCCTCCTCTCCAGGATGTTGACTCAACTCAGAGATTAGCATGAAGAGCAGGGCCTTCCAGAACAGCCCACAGCCCCGTGGGACCATCATTAGTGAGAATATGTGTTGTTTTAGTTCTCACATCAGACTGGATTCAAAATCACTTTCCTCTCTTTCGGTTCAACTTCCTATGCCCCTGCATCCTGTTTACTAGTGGAGCTGTGGTGCAGTGAGCAAGCATTAGGGACTTTAAGCAACGACGGCTACGGCAGTCCGCTCCGGCAACCGGAAATGGATCAGCACTCGATAGATAAACCTGCTTGCCGACGGTCATAGCCCTTCCTACTACGGCAACCTACACTTCCACGTAGTTTCTACAACGCCATGTCAATAACCATGTTTATTGAAATAAACTGTCATACATTTACACCGATTGCTCCATCACTTATCACTTTCTGCTGTGTAATGTGTTGGCATGCTCTGAAGAAATTATACTAATTCCATATATCATAATAACCATGTTTATTAAAACTGTTTTAGAATAACACAAATTGATCCAGTACCTTCCTCTTTCCACTGCTGATCATGTCCAGCGCATGTAAGAAGCAAGTTATTGGCAAGTTAGCTGACGCGCGACAGGGTGTTCTCTTTTTTCTGTCTGTGTTTGACATATATGCTGCATAGACACGTCGTCACCATGGGAACCAAAAAGGGGTGGGAACCCGTCACCGACGGCTGTTTGCTTAACGATTTTGACTGCTACAGTGATTGCGTCATAGCAGCCGTACTTCCGCCTAGCGGAGCCGTCCTGAAAACCGTCATTGCTTAAAGTCCCTATTGTATATGTTAGCCTTTCAGGCAGGAACCTTGTATCTCTTATTCTCCTTGTACTTTCTTTGGTTTGTTTTTTATTAATCTTATTGGTCACGTTATACTTTTAGACGTTGTACAACAGTGTTGCATAATTTATAGCCAATCTATTTCAAGCTCACATGTCATCAGATTGTAGATCTGCTAGTTTCACTACTTTTGAAAATGTTTGCAGTGACGTGCCCAAAATAAGGATCCCTGGTTGAAAGTGTTAAAGGAAAAGAAAATCCCATTTCCTATAAAGTAACAGTTTTGTACATACAAGGTTTCCGACCTGACGGCGACACTATGAAAGCCATAAAAAGCAATCTTTGGCAACCTCTTATGCCTAATTTGCCTCCCCTCGGCACAGATGAGTCCCATGGACTACTTGGACATATTAAAAGCCATTCGATCTGGCCTTAGAGGAGACATTGATAGGGGATTCACACTATGGTCCCGGGTGCGCACTCGGGACCACTTTGCAGATGTTGTGGTAGTGTGAATGATGCGTACCGTTCGCAATCAATCAAGTCTCGGATACGGATTGCTGCAATGGGAAAGCCATCCGTACTAAAAGGAGGAAGTGGAAGTTCATTTAAGAAACATGGCTAAAGTAAGACCTTTTTTAAATCAGAGAGATGCAGAAGTACTCCCTTTTTACAGGACTACCTAAAAAAATCTATAAAAAGAATACAGATAATCTAGAATGCGGCAGCTAGAATTTTAACAAATACTAGAAGAAGAGATCACATTAGTCCAGTCCTGTCAACACTACATTCGTTACCAGTATCTTTTAGAATAATTTTAAAGCACTTTTATTTGTGTATAAAGCACGTAATATCCTGGCACCCTCATATACAAAGAATTCCATCAATTCTTATGTTCCACCTAGAACACTCAGGTCTTCCTCCGCTCTTCTACTAAAACTGCCTAAAGCTCAACATAAGAACACCGGTGAGGCCCTAAGTTGTGGAACACAGTACCACTGCACCTTAAAAGGGCGACCTCCCTTGATGTCTTTAAGACCGAGTTGACCGAGTTTTCAACTTGGCATTTGTTTAAATGTATCTTGTGTCTTGTGTTTGTATTGCTATTTTATTTGTTAATTTGTACAACTTTTTTCTTGTACTGACTAGCTTTTTGTTTTTTTTGGTCTTCGGCTGCTTTTTGTTTTATGTTAAGCACTTTTGGTTGCATTTTATGTATGAAAGGTGCTATATAAATAAAGTGTATTATTATTATTATTATTATTATCATAATTTAGATATTTTTATAATGACACATTATTTGACCTCGGTTGTACTTCTTGTAGTTCTACTTGAATGTTGACAAAGAATGATTGGTAATCCGCTAGTGTTTGAGTAGCACAGCACGAGCTGTGGAAAAGAAACGCATGCCACGCAATGCAGCTAGGACAAACATACCAAGGATTAGTCAGTGACTTCACTGTTAACATACCAAGGATATGTACGTGATATCACCGTCATACAGACGAGAGACAACGTTGCATTGTGCTGTTTAAGACCATCAGCGCACACTGCTTTAGTTGTGTATTGTTGTTATGTTATTATTATAACTCAAGACAACGTCAGGAACACAGCCAAACTTTATTATTTGCTCTAAACTCTGAAAGTGACTCTTCTGTGACATGACATTTCATCTCTCCCAAGGCCCCATCGTCCACAGCGCCCCTCTGAGGCACATAAGTTGAATGAATTGTACCCGGGTGCGCTGTTGAATCTCGGCCAATGTGAATCATGGCCAGCGGGGACCAGTCAACCATATTTGGGAACGGAATGAAACGGACTCAGTCCGTCTCAGTGTGAATCCCCTATGAGAGAGCCTGCCAAGTCTAAACTCTCATAGATCTGCCCCCGGACAGCTGGCACAGGTTACAGGACAAACCCAGGGGAGGTTAATGAGGAAAGAGGGTGACCACTAATGGCTGCCAAGTGTGTGATTGTTTATGGGCAGATAGATCGTATCGCTGCAAGGCACAAGGACATAGTTTCCGCTACCTGTCACTGCTCAAAGGATGCTGGTCTGCAGGCTCTCTGGGTTTATGGTCCATAACATTTTAGGGAAACGAGCCCAGTTCTGCCCGGTTCTGTGTCCACGCCGTCGCTTCAGATCGCTTACTTCCTAAATTTGCAATGGTGTTCTGTCTTGAAAATGCACCTGCAGGCTACAGTATATGACATTATCTGGTGTATCAAGTCTCGTGTCACTGTCAGTTGTCAGTTGTCCATGAAACGCTGTCAAAGTGTCATCAGGAATAAGTGTTACCTGGCTTTAGTAACCTCTGTGTCACTGCGTGGCTTCACAATGGCCAGCTGACATGAGTTGTAAATGATTCAGCCTTCTTGAGTTCACAAATAACACTGGCCATTTATTTTTACTTGCTAATTACTGTATGTGCCGGGGGGCACTTTGCACAAATATTCTATAATTATACTGCAGGTATCCCCTTCGTGATTTCATATGATTAGTGTGGCACAGAAGGAGGAGACATTTTCTTGAGTTTCCACTGGCCTGGGGTGAAACTGTTCTGAGCTTGATATCTCTTTCTTTCCGGCAGAATGTTTTAGTTAAGAGTTGTATCTGGTGATGCATGTAAGAGCCCCTTCCAATGGCCAAGTGTCCAATCTCAGGAAGCCAGTGGCCAGTAGGTTTTAGGCCTTAGTCACACATTAGAATCTCTGTTTCGAATGCGTGACTGGAGCCTTAAACCTCCATTTCTCTCTGCCTCTCTCCTTTCTCTGAGCAGGTGAAGAAAGAGAGAAAAAAAAAGACAAGCCCGAGTCTTTGAAGACTTGTGCACCCATATGCAGTACACGAGTGGATGGCTTCCTCCCACGGTTGCCCGTCCCATGGCTTAAGCGAAGCTCTGCTACTATGTGTTTCTTTCCACCCCCCACCACCACTCAGCTGTCCACCTTCAGAGAGTTTTCATATGCCTGCCAAAGCTGGGCCAGTCTCCCTTGGGGGCTTGGAGACAGCAGGCCTCCCTAAAATGCCACTGTGGTGTTTCCTGTCTGCCCGGATTAAAGCCTGATTCCGGTGGTGCTGATGGCCAAGTGGTTAAGGCATTTACCACATAGGGTTTGATGCCTGACAGCGTGTCCCGTGTTCCATTCCTGAGCCTGCCGGCACATTTGCGGCTTGTCACTCACCAACTCTCCTGTCTTTTCACTGAACTATCACATAAAGACACCAAAACAATAATGGCACGACAGTGTCGTGCCACAATCGTGAGACAATGGATATATTAGGCTTAACTCTCCCCTTTCTACTGCTACAGGAGACTATTTGGCTTACACACACTTTTTAAGAGAATGTATAATTTCTCCTGAAATGTACTTCATAAAAAGTAGAGAGGTCGCACACACCAAGAAATTTGAGCAGGTTTATTTACTTCATCAGGACAAACGTTTCGGCTACAAGCCTTCTTCAGTGTAGTTGTGTGAGTGGGGACTGGGGAACACTGAAGAACAAGCCTTCAGTGTAGTTGGGAGTGGGGAACACTGAAGAAGGCTTGTAGCCGAAATATTTGTCCTGAAGAAGTAAATAAACCTGCTCAAATGTATGTGTTGGTGTGTTCGACCTCTCTGCTTTTGATGTTGATCTAAGTTGGTAACACAACATAAATCAGAGCGCCGTGGTCACACGAAAGTTTTCTCCTGAAATGTGCTCAAATTAGAATATATTTTATTATGCGCACCACCTACAAGTCGGTGTGCAAGATGATTTGCAGAAGAACAAAACACAAAAGTTCAGAAACTACTGCTATTCTGCTTGCCTTGCCTCAATGTAAAGGTTATAACTATCTTCAAAGTGCTTGATGGTCCTTTGACAACTGTTGCGAATAGTATTAAGTTTAATGCTCCTGGGACCCCCTGGGACTGTAGCTAACTTTAATGCGGTCGCAAGATGGAAAAGAAAGATTGTTTGAATGGTTGAGGGAAAAAAGCAAGGGAAACTTTTAAATAGATCACACTGGTCTTTAATTTGAAGGTACAGTTGCATCATTTGTCGCTGTTTGAATGCACAAAAGGTCCAACTGGACTTTGCCAGATCATGCATGTTGACAAGCCACTGTCATGTTCTTTGGACTGCAGTGTTTTGGTAAATGCCATCAAGACAAAATTAAGTTTTCTAATGCAAGAGCTCAGTGATGATTTGGGGTTGCATTGCTGCATTACGCACTACGGTTACGGTTTGCTCAAGAGTGGGCCAACAAGCTACTGTACAAGTAAAGTAGATCAAATTCAGTTACAGAAAGTGCTTGATTGCAGTTATTGCTTCCAAAGCTTCAACAAAGCTGCTAGAATATATTAAGTTGAGGTTTGATTGATTGATTGCTTTAACAGTTTGCAGAAAAAAGAACAGGAAAGTACAGTTCAATACTACAGTATGTCTGCTAAGACATGAAAGCCTATTGGCTTCTTTCCATCAAGGTCTTTCATACTTAAGAAACATTTAATGACATACAAATATACAGTACTATGCAAAAACATCGTAAAAAAACCGGTTAGAAATCAAACAAATTGCAGCCACCTGTAAGTGCTCTTTCAGAGCAGTTTTGAAGGATAGTAGGGATTTGCATAGGAGGAGAACACATTTACCCCCTAGTTTGAGCCAAATCTGGGTTGAACGTGATTAGTGGAGCTTCCTCTGGTGTGGTGATTGTGGAAGGCATTGATGTTTAGGACGTGGTTTGACATGGGTGTCTATGTGGTGTAGCATATCTTGTAGACATGGCCCATTGCAAGTTTATGTACTGTCCTCTACCCTGAGCCATCCCAACCTATCAGAATGAGTAGGGGTGGCCCGGACGGTTATCTCAACCATCTGGGCACCTAGTAGACCACGTTCGACTCCCGAGCCCAACAGCCTTTGCCGCGTGTCTCTCTCTCTCCCTCTCCCCCCGCCCCCTCTCTCTCTTCCCCTCTCTCCCCCATCTCTTTTCTCTCTCACATCTCTCTCCCTGCATTTCCTGTCTTCCCTATCAATAAAGGCATAGAAAATCCCCAAAACAAATCTTAGAAAACAAAAAAAAGAGTAGGGGTAAGGTGTGTTGTAGCAGTGAGGCCAAGCAGAAGCCTGACCAGTTTGTTTTGGGATGTCTGGAGCCGTGTTAGGGCCTTTGTGGTGCTGTACGTGGTACCACAAGGTGCATGCATAGTCGAAGAAACCTTGAATGAGAGCTCCTGTTAGAGTCCTCAATGTATACAGTAGGTGTCAATATCTTTGTCCATGTCCAATACCATTTTCATTTGTATTTTAAATAAGCTAAGTTGAGTATAGTAGGTCAGCCATTAGAACCTTCAAAATATATATCCTATATATAGGCAATTATCGAAATAAATTTCTACATTTGATTGAGGTACAGTACAAATTGAGAAGACAATAACCAGAGTTTGCATTTCCTTCTGTTCTCTATGCTCCTATCATTGCATATCAGGGGTTCCTTTGAATTTTATCCTGGAGGTTTAACAGTCTTATTAGTCTTCTAATCAGTACTGCCACAACAATTTATAATCAGCCACATACGTAAGAACGTACGTGGCTGATTATAAATCTCTTGCATACCGCAACATTGTTGTCGACTGCATTCGATGTTATGTACTCTAAGCACTTCTTGTACTTAATCATTCCCAGGCCCTTCTTGGGCCATGTTCAGAAGGAGCAGTTAGTGCAGTTCAGTCATAAAGCTCCATCTGCCCTACAGAATTGGGGCTGGCTAAGGGAAATCTCCCATCCCACCTTGTAAATAGCCAACGAGCCATTGGAATCCTATAATTCTAATTTGGGGATTGGCTGAGTGTGACAAGGGCATGGGGGCACTGGGAGATAAAGGGCTCTCCAGGGTCCCATTAGCCCCTCCTACTCTGGCCTTAATCAATGGGCCAATGTTTACTCTGCTTAGTGTGTCATTTATAATTAAAGCTAGTACCACTCATTAGTGACCAACGGGCCAATTTTAATTAATAAAACATCAATTATGTCCTCATCCTCTGAAGGCTTGGTCATAAAATGGCCACAGATACAGATACACTTTCTGCTGTCAGTTTAATAACGAGCCTTGTGTCTCTATTCTGGGGGAGACCATTTGTCGAAAATAGGCGATCTACAAGCACACAGCATGTTGCAACAGGACACACTGGCTTGTAAAGATCGGCTATTTTCGGCAAAGCTTTTTGAGTAGAGGGAAAAAGGAGGAGGCCTAGTATAGATCCCTGGGGACCTCAGTCAACTAATTATATATGGTTAAGTGGTTAATGCAATTTTAATTACTTCTGGAGAGAGTGCACGCATTGCATGCATTCCAGCATAGAAGACGGGCCACTTACCGTTTTTACAGATGGGACAGCACTGTTCCGGCTCATACACGGGGTTGACACACTCTGGAATGGCACAGTCGGAGACCACGCAGTGCACCTCATTATTTGGTTCGCAGCGGCACCATTCACAAGGCGACGGCTATGGGAGCAGAGAGAGGGATAGAGAGAGTGGAATGTGGGTTAGATGACTCAACATGTTTCATCTCCCTTATTGAAGTGCAGTTCGAGTGCCTATACAGTAACGCCAGTCATATTTCAGATTCATTCTCCACACTTCGCAGCTCCTTTTATGCCTTTGTGCTGATCTTTGTCTAATGCAAATTTTCCATCTCTGCAACTAATGTCCAGCTGAGAAATAAGTCTGTGTTTTGTGCACAGGCACAGCCTTGAACCAACATTGAACAAGGGCATTAGGAGTAAGAATGTAATATAGAATCTGGTATGTTTTCAGTCGTTCAATTAGCTCACAGTGTGTTGCATTTTGCTGCATTGTGCCTCCAGACCCGGCTCAGGGGCCTCGCCTAGCATTCTTTATAGTGATGATCTGTCCCATCTGCGCTGGTGCATCTTGACTGCATCAACTGTACAAACTCTTTTGACCGTAAAATTGCAATTGCATGAAGCGGAAAAATACACATTGTTCACAACACGCCAAAGGTCAACTACTCATCATTCCAGATTTTCCAACCGCTCGTCATCAGCAGTGCATGCCCTCTGTCAACAAATGCAATAGGTCTGCACTTGCTGAGAAAATATGGATGTAGGAAAGATGTATAATATTGATGCCACAAAGTGTTTCATACCCCACTCCCCCACCTCCCCAGAAAATTGGAAAGAGAAGGCAACTCATGACCTTGTCCAATGTATTAGTGTATAGCATGCAAAAGTCTTAAGATGATGAGACCACAATAACTCATCTGTTATATTTTCTTGTTAGCGATAAGTACATCTCGTTCTTGTTTGGAAAGTCTTTCATTGTTTCTAGTACCTGACTGTACCTCTCCTGTGTTTCACTCTTACTGCTGTTGCTGCTATGACACCCACATTTCCCTCCAGCGATCAATGAAGGTTTATCTTATCTTATCTCTTCTATTAGTCTTGCCATCATCGACAGTCCCTCCCAGCTGCACTCATGCGAGCTCCAGCAGCACTTTCTGTGCTAACATTACCTTTCTGCTCATTTCCCCTTTCGTTCTGTTCACAATCCAGCTGGGAGGAGAGTGAGTAGTGAGGTGACTGCAGCAGATCACCGGGGAAAATAAGATTGAGAAGGGAATGTGTGACACAGTTAGCCCCCGTTATTCCATTATTCCTCCAGTTCAAGCGATGTCACTGTTGTCCTGCTCATTGCAGTTCATAACAAGAATGAGCCTTCAGTCACAACTGAGATGTGACAGGATTTTCTTTTTTAGTATTTTCTTTTTTTTTATCTAAGCTCTCCGTGGGAGCTTGAGTGTCTTAAACCAGACTTTCTGTGGATTCTCAGTGAGGCTTAACTAACCCTGGTATAGACTTTAACACTAAGTTATAATTATTATTATTAACACTAGGCGGCAGCAATTATGTTTGTGTCTATGTGCAGCTAATTTCGCAAACTGCTGGACTGATCGTCATCAAACGTTTTGTGCACACTACCCAATTTTTTAATTTTTTCTATTAACCTCATAGTGGAGCTATACCAGACTGCTTTACATTTTGGCCTATAACTCATGAACCATACACTGTAAATCCAAACAGTGCAAGCCTCATAAATAATATGAGTTGTTTGACCTAAAAGATGCAATAATCATCATATCACCTTAAACGGTATGAGTTATCAGAGCACATTTCAAACTTTAAGTGAACAATCCATATATTATTTAATACATTTCAATGTATACTAGTACTCGGTGCTCAAAGCTTAGCTGGGGCTCCGAGTGACGTCACGACGTCACGAACGTCAGGTTCCCTTCTCAAAACTGGAGAGCGGCCATTTTCTTTGTGCGCTAAAAACCCCGCTCAACCAAGACAACAACCTGTCATGCCAAGCCTGCTGCAGCCTGCAACGGAACACCGATACGGGTACGTTTTTTAATTGTTTTAGAACCATATAGAATTATAGACCTTACTCATTAAATTGTTTCAGACCTTACTCATTAAATAGTTTCAGTTGTTGTGTATGTATGTGTACATTAAAGTAAAGGCTCCCGAGTCCCGCCTGAACAACAGCCTCCTCCTCCTCCCGTTAGCTTGGCATGCTAGCGATTTTGTTTTTGTAGCAACAGCCTGCAGGCTGTATTAAACATCACGAACGTTAATGACGATTATGCCGATATATAGACCTTACTCATTAAATAGTTTCAGTTGTTGTGTATGTGTACATTAAAGATTCAGCCATAGTAAAGGTTCCCGAGTCCCGCCTGAACAACCCTCCTCCTCCTCCCGTTAGCTTGGCATGCTAGCGATGTTGTTTTTGTAGTTAAACAGTCGGCAGGCTGTATTAAACATCACGAACGTTAATGACGATTATGCCGACTTTACATGTCGATGGAATTATGTCCATGGTCGTCGTCCTGTTTCAGTAAATGTATTAGTAATATTATTTAAAGTCACGCCACCAGGCTACTGTGGAAAGCACTTTTGTGGTTGCCGACATGCCCACTAATCTTGTCATCTCTAATTAAATTTTCTCGGTGGGAATATTTCCTTTGATGTCACCATATGTTTCAGTAAAGGTGATATAATTTAATGTTGTGCTACCAGGCTTCTATTTATTTATTAATGTTTATAGTGTCTTGTTTAGAGCCCTGTTCTGATACGGTTTTTGAAAAAAAGGATTGCAGCCTGTCTTAATTTTTAATCATCTCTTTTCAGCTTGGAAACAAACAAGAAGAGCTGAAAAAGAAGTCAGTGTGGTATGTACTATTGACATGGTCAGACAATGGCTTGGCGGTGCAAACTTTGTAGTACTGCCAATTTTGAGAAAAGAGCTCAGCTGCTAGAACACTACCGCTTGCATCATAGCAATGTCTCCTCAGTCAGTCAGTTGCCCTGTCTCTACAATGACTGTGTGTGCACA
The DNA here is from genome assembly GCF_964188405.1 of Protomyctophum parallelum. Classification (NCBI taxonomy): domain Eukaryota; kingdom Metazoa; phylum Chordata; class Actinopteri; order Myctophiformes; family Myctophidae; genus Protomyctophum; species Protomyctophum parallelum. The sequence goes on from NC_139707.1 coordinate 32,358,292, forward strand.
TTTCCGTCAATAAATGCTTTGAAAATTCACTTATCCAGACAACATACCCAGAATGCTGTTCAAAGTTACAATGAGTCATTTGTCTGTCCAGTGTGTAAATTCAGACAACCTTTTAATGACACAACTCTCTTTGGTCATTTAAGGACACATTTAAGACGCCATGAGACAGTGGTTTGTCCATTCAAAAATTGTAACTACAGCACAAATGCTTATTCCTCCTTCAATGCCCACAAAAGTAGGGATCATGCAAATTGTGAAGTCTCTGATTTTAAGACTGACATTGTCTTGATGGAAACAGACTGCCAACTTAGTCAAAGTGAAGTTCAAACTGATGAGGCTGGGCCCTCTCAGAGTCAGAATGTTGAAATGGATGCTCCAGATAATCCTACTGAGTTTAATGACCCTGGTGAATTGCAATCTCAACTGAGAAACAACTTGGCTTCTCTGTTCTTGAAAATGCAGAGTGTTCTGCATGTATCAGAGATGGCAATACAAGACATAGTTGAAAATTTGGCACAAATATTCATTTTGTCCAAACCCCTTGTGAAAGACTCTGTCATTAAGGTTTTAGGAGAGCATGGCCAGTCTATGAACGATGCACTTCTTAATGAAGTTGTGGAAGCTGTCATGAAAAGTAATGTGTTTGTCAGCGCTACTGCTGAACGTGCAGAGCTGTCCACTACTAAGCGAAGGAAAACATTTGTAAAGAATAACTACCCTCTGGTAATGCCTGTAGAATATGATGTGCCAGCTGTGGATTCCATTAAACACACAGCAGTTTATGTTCCAGTATTAGAGATGCTCCAAACAATGTTTAAGAATACAGATCTACTTGACAAGATTCAAGAAGCTAAACCATCGCCACCTGGCATGTACATGTCTCATGAAGATGGCACATATTTCAAAGACAATCCGTTGTTGTCAGAAACAGGAGAGCTGAAGTTATCACTAATCTTGTACATGGACGACCTGGAACTAGCAAATCCTTTAGGCACATCTAGAAAGATCCACAAGCTTTGTGCAGTATACTGGTTGTTAGCTAATATACCCAGTGAGTATCGGTCCAGCCTTAATGTCATACAGCTAGGAATGCTGTTCAAAGTAACTGATCTGGAGAGTTGTACTTATGAAAGCCTTCTTTCACCTTTGTTGAAGGATTTGCAAACACTTGAGCAGGATGGTGTCTTTATTGAGTCTCTTGGGCAATGTGTAAAAGGCACCGTCATGTGTGTTGCAGCCGATAATTTGGGTGCCCATGGTCTTGCAGGTTTTGCACGGTGTTTCAACAAAAACTATATCTGCAGATTTTGTTGCTGTACTTTTGATGAGATGCAGTCCACAGAAGTTTCTGAAGGAGAGTTTAGCATGAGAACGAGGGCCTGCCATGATGTTCATGTGCAGAATGCTGTGGAAGGAGAAAAGGCGTATTTGGGTGTCACAGCTGGGTGTGCTCTCACTACGACATTGCAGCATTTTCATCCTGTTGATGGTTTCCCGCCTGATGTACTTCATGACCTTTTTGAGGGTATTGTGCCAGTTGAGTTGGCCCTGTGCATCGGCGTGATGATTCGTCAGAAGTATTTCACACTGGATTATCTAAACGCAAGGATTAAAACATTTCCATATCAGCACTCTGATAAGGTTGATAAACCTAAACCAATCTCAAAGCTTTTTGCGAAAAAGAAAAGCATAGGTGGAAATGGGCATGAAAATTCTACTCTAATCAGGTTATTGCCTCTTCTGATAGGGAGTAAAATTCCTGAAGGTGACGACACATGGGCCATACTGATGGACCTGAAAGAAATTGTGCAGATGGCGTTGTCCCCATCTTTCACAGAGGAGTCCATACAGTACATGCAGACTAAAATAAGTGATCACAGACAGGGTCTTAAAGCTATGTTTCCTGACTTTAAGCTCAGACCCAAACATCATTACATTGAACACTACCCAGAAATGACAAAGCGATTTGGGCCTCTTGTTCATCTATGGACCATGAGGTTTGAGGGAAAGCACAGATTTTTCAAAAGGGTTGTACATGACGCACAGAATTTCAAGAATGTCTTGAAAACTCTTGCAACCAGGCATCAATATATGATGGCGTATCACCTCAGTGCACCATCATTTTTCAAACCCCACACACAAGCCTCAAGTCTCAGCTCTGTCCAAGTCACCACACTCCCGCAAGTGGCCAAAGACTTCATTGAGACAAAGACAAACAGCCAAATCATATACAGCGCATCAAAGATCTCCATAAAGGGCACAGAGTTTGCAAATGGCATGTTTGTTTCTGTAGGCCACAGTGGAGGACTTCCAAACTTCAGCAGAATTGATCAGGTTCTGCTTGTGAACAACTCTGTGTCCTTTCTTTGCAGTAACTACGAGTGCTGGTACAGGGAGCATTTGAGATCATTTGAGCTGACCTCCACAGGCCACATGTCTGTGCATCTTTTGTCAGATTTAAATGACACATTACCTCTCACAGCGTACCCGTACAGTACTGATGGACATTTAATGTTAACGCAGAGAAGATTCATTTTGATCAGAGACATGCAGGACTAACCACTCGAACCGTGTTGTCCATATTCTGGGGTGAACATTCAGTGGAAATAGCCAATCTACAAGCTCACATCAAATTGCAACATGTTGTGAACTTGTAGATTGGCTATTTCCGACAGTTTTGGTGTACAGGGAAGTACAGACCCTGGGGGAATACAAACGAGTATATATAGTTTAACTGGTTAAAATGTTTTGAGGGCCAATACAGTCCCTTGAAACGGTGGAGAAAATAATCAGGCCATTGATAAATGAGTGCAATCAGTGAAACTGCCCATCAAACTGCCCATCACAACAGCCCTGTAGAGATTTTGTTTATTGCAAACGGCAGTAAAAATTGTTAACTGCTGGCAGTTCTTTAGAGCAATATCAGGATTAAGTGTTATCCAAGTGAATGGCAATCATTAATACATTTCTTTCTTTTCTTTATTCTTTATACTAGGAAATGGAAGCTCAAAAATTCCTACTTCATGTCCATACTTCCAAAGACATCGTCAGGAAGATGACATTAAGTTCACGCCCAGAATCTGTGGATGAGCTAAAAACTACGATGAAAGAAAAATTTAAGCTAGACTTTGACTTTAGCCTATCTTACGAAGATCCAGATTTCAATGGGCAGTTAGCTTCCCTTTTAGACATTGAGGAACTTCCACAGAAAGCTGTGCTGAAAGTGATTAGATCTGAGAGTGCAGCCAGCGCAGATTCATCAGATGGTACAATATGTGACCTCCATGCCACTGATGTAGGCAGGCCCAGATGGCCGCCTTCTGTGCCCACCTTCTCATATGCGGTAGAAATCATACTTGGTGAAGGAAATGTAGCTTATGAGAGAGAGGGGAAGAATCAGAAGTTATCTAGGGGACAGAAACATGACATTCTAGAGACCCTTGCTTCTCTTATGTATAGCTTCAACAAAGCATACCCCAGTGAGAAGGAAGTTTCAGTGATAGCAGAAGCACTTGTCACCAAGCATCCCTGTCTGAAAGAACCAGGATCTGGGACTGGATTCTCTGGTTGGAAAAATAGTCTGAAGTGGAAGATGGGGAACTACCGCGCTAAGTTGAGTCAGGCAGGATGCCAAGAGGTAGCTGTCAATTCAGGGAAGAGAAGCAGAAACAATCCAGACAGAGAATCTCCCCACACTAACATTAAAAGGCCACATAGGGAAGAGGTGAATTTCCTCCCTAACTTCCCAAGGGGTGAAGATGCTGCAAGCCTTGAGCGACAGAGACTGCAGATTGTAGAAGAAGTTAAGAAGACCGAAAAGAACCTTCCCCTGATTGGAAAGTTAATGCAGACCACCTTGGCGTTGCGGCGCAAAGAAATCATCAATGATGGCCCAGCTGTGACTGAGATCCTGGAACGCTGGCCTGCCCTCAAACTGCAGTCACAGGTAATACATTTGTTTCTACATTACACCTATTTATTGAACTTTCTTTTACAGCAGCAGTGGCTTAGGAGGCGGTAGTATCTGTCTTGAAATCCAAAGATTTATGGTTTGATCCCCCGTTCTTCCTGGCAAGAAGGAGCAAGACTTTTTCTTTTGAGATTTTTCCCTTTCAGAAAGGACACACTGTACACACACTATGTCTATACAGTATACTGTGACTTAAAGTGATTGTATTGTTTTTCAGATCTGTGCAGAGTTCCACAGAATCTCAAACGTCAACCTGAGGAACCGCTTTTATGCAGAGTTGGACCGTCATGCCCCTCGTCTTCAGAGCCTGTTCAGGAAGAAAGCTGGACGGACAGGGAAAGTTGCTGAAGTCCTCACTCAGCTCTTCACGACTTATGACCTCCAGGTAAGTTGTTTAAACGGATAGTTCTGTTTTTAGTACTAGCCTGGCATGTCAGGTATTTTCACCATGTGCGTGCCACTGTAAACAATGATTTATAATACAGAAATGTCGACCACTCATGTTATTTTATGTGCTCAATACTTGGTCGGATACTTTTGATTAATTTAATTCAGTGGGGCGTGACATGAAGTTGATCGGGTCATGTGTGGTTGGCTCTAGAGTCTCTCCTTCCTCTTAACAATACAACACAGATTATCTATTCCATAGTACAGATCGTCTGTGTTGTATTGTTTAGAGGAAGATGAGAACCCACATTTCTAGCAACTGGTGTACTGACCATGATATTACTGTGCTTGACTGGCCAGCCAACTGGCCTGACCTGAAGCTCATAATCTGTGTTGTATTGTCAAGAGGAAGAGACCAGAGGACCCTTCTCCCCCAGAAGCAAATATTTGAGTTAAAAAATGTTTGAATATATTCTTTCACAGCAAAGGTTTATGCCACATTTTCATAATTTAAGAAATGGCAGGTCTACAAGCTCATAGTGTGGCACTTGGTGCTGTGCTATGAGCTTGTAGATCTGCTATTTCCCAACAGCTGGAGTTTAATATAATGGTTAAAGTCGTTAAAAGTGACACGTATGCGCCATCAGGTCTAAATGGGCTACTATGGACATGGTTTCTGCCTGACTGACAATATGTTCTCTAACTAAAGGAACAAGTTGATGTCGAGACCAGGCGTGCTGCAGTCCTCCGTGCACTCACGGCATACCTCCAGGAAGATGACTCCAGCTTTCTGAAGAAGTGGGATGTAAGTCACATTATCTAATACGACTAAATTAGATTTTAGTCATCAGAGGATAGACTGCTAAAATCAAGGATGTGTTGAATATGCTGTCCAGTCATGGATGCATGCCTGTCATAGAACATGAAGTGCTTTTCTTTTTCTTCCTGTGTATGATACATAAGGGGTTTTAATTTCTATTTTCTCCTGTTTGTTAGGAGTCTGCTGATCCAGACATTGCTGACGTAACACTTGGGCTCCTCTTGATCGATGCCAATCCAACCGATGCCACGTTCTTCTGCCCAGCGAAGATTGCTGTTGTGCTTGAGGGTAACATAATCATTGATTTCCCCACATATGCTGAAGCGTTTGCTATGCTTTTTGCACTGATCTATGCACTGCATCTAAGTTACCCTAAAGCATTGGCCAATACATTTGATTTTACCCAGAAAGTGTTGATGGGCCTGGATGATGGGAAGCTGAAGCCCAGGGTGTTGAGCCTTAAGAATGACCTTTTGGCAGTAGAGTAATGGGTGTTTCTCTTTTTGTTTTATTCGTTTTTTGCACACAGTGAAAGGCGTTTTATTTGATCGTAGAGAGGTTGCACCTTGATTGAGATCCTTCACTTGCACTAAAATAGTTTTCTTGCACTGAAAAGTTATAGGCGTTTTTATTTTTCTATTTTTGGAAAACATCCTTTCTTATCCTGCAATAAGAAAGTGTTCTTATTGCATTTAAGTGTTACTGTTTAAATGTTTAAAACAAGTACCACTAGGTGGATGTGTAAACAATATGGCATATTTGCCATGAACCAAACATTAATGACATACGATGTGGGTATGGGCTCTTCTTGATAAATGCCACGTGCTTATGCCTAGAGAATATTGCGGTCGTACTTGAGGTTAACATTGATTTCCCCACAAGCACTGAAGAGTTTGTCATGCTTTAAGTTACCCAAAGAGTTGGCCAATACATTTTTGTTTGAACAGTGTTTTTCCTTTTTGAAATCCTAGAGAGGTTGCACCTTGTTTTTACAATTAGATGTGTTACTTTTACAAATTGTAGAGGATGCACCTTTAATTGATATGCTTTAATTGCACTACAGTTATTCTTTTGGACTACTCTTTGATATTCCATTTTATATTTTTTGGAAAACATCTTAGTAATGTTTTTTGAAAAAGTAAATGCCTGAGATGCTTTTACAAGGCATATATCGAGTCTACATCCGAGCATAGACATGGTAACGAGCTGAGAAAGTCAGTGTGGTATGTACTATTGACATCTAGTCAGACAATGGCTTGGCAATGCAAACTTTGTACTGCCAATTTTGAGAACAGAGCGCAGCTGCTGGAACACTACTGTTTGCATCATAGCAATGTCTCCTCAGTCAGTCAGTTGCCCTGTCTCTACAATGACTGTGTGTGCACATTTCCGTCAATAATTGCTTTGAAAATTCACTTATCCAGGCAACATACCCAGAATGCTGTTCAAAGTTACAATGAGTCATTTGTCTGTCCAGTGTGTAAATTCAGACAACCTTTTAATGACACAACTGTCTTTGGTCATTTAAGGACACATTTAAGACGCCATGAGACGGTGGTTTGTCCATTCAAAAATTGTAACTACAGCACAAATGCTTATTCCTCCTTCAATGCCCACAAAAGTAGGGATCATGCAAATTGTGAAGTCTCTGATTTTAAGACTGACATTGTCTTGATGGAAACAGACTGCCAACTTAGTCAAAGCGAAGTTCAAACTGATGAGGCTGGGCCCTCTCAGAGTCAGAATGTTGAACTGGATTCTCCAGATAATCCTACTGAGTTTAATGATCCTGGTGAATTGCAATCTCAACTGAGAAACAACTTGGACAAATGTTTATTCCAATCAGAGGCCCCGCCTGCCTCTATATGTCCTACCGACACTGCCGGCCTTACCACATGTTTCCTCCGAGGTTGAGGATACATGCTGGATAGTCTGCTGCACAAGGTTACTCCATGGTGGGAAATACAAATTACAAGTACGATATAATACAAGAGAATGACAGCTTGGCATGCGCGACAGTAACTTTTATTTTTGTAGAAGACAGGCAAACTGTAATATTGTTTATGCCGTTGGCCTGTTTATTTGTATACATAAACTTGAAACATTATTGTACTGTAAAAAGTTATCTTTCCCCTGATCTTTATCTTTTTAGTATAATAGTATTTAGTTTAACACCAACACTTTACTGTATTTAGAACAAATCTAACCATACTACATTCAATCAAAGCAAACGGCACAAGTTTAGTTTATTTATTAGTTTGCCTCTTCTACAAAAATTAAAGTTATAGTCGCTCGTGCCAATAATGCTGCCATTCTCTTGTACTTGTATTATGTCCCACCACGGAGTAACCTCGCGTATCGGAGGACAGTCTGGTGAGACCATGGGGGCTAGACAGGCTAGAAGGGCAGTGTGTAGGGTCGGTAGGCCAATCAGTCTGTTACCATGTCTATGCTCGGATGTAGAATAGATATACGCTTCACCAAGTACTATGTGGATGTGTAAACAGTATGGCATATTTGCCATACTGTTTGTACTGCTAGTTATTTCTGTGATGTTACTGTATTATGTCACCATGAGGAATTTGGTAAATCAATTAACTGAACTGTCTATGGCAATATTGGATTTTTGTTATTTTAGAAGATTAAATGGGTACCATGTACCAAGTACCATGACTTTGTAAGATACTAAAATTGCTGAACAAATTGCTGAATCAGCCAAACGTATATTGCTTATCTGATTCGATGCTTTTTCAAATTGGTGAATTAGCCAAACACTGCTTATCTGATTGGATCCATAAATAGTTTAATTGATTTATCAAAATGTAATCATGGTTTATTGTGTTTTATTGGACATTTCATTAGGCCCTTGGCCCCTTGCACTATTCTAGAAACAATGTTCAGAGTGTAAGTTTACACTGTAGGAAAGTGAATATGGGTGAATCATACTGTGGTAGTCACAATCAGATAATTCCATTGCAATAATGGAAGGGTGATGTTTGTCACTGTACATGCACCTATACAGGCTATGTCCTGCTGGTAGATGAGCTAGTAGGGTACACCACTGTTGCTGGAAGAAACTCCAATGTGTGGTGAGAAATTAATTGGCAAAATGACTAAATTGTGGTAAAATTGACTACTAAATTACAAAAACATTCACTTGGATAAAAATAATCCAATAAATGATGTGGTCCTTAAACGTATTTATCTAGATTAGGTAATTTACAAAAGAATAGTGCAAGGGAACTAAGCTCTTAGGAAGTATTGCTTCCTATAAACCATATTTCCAAATACTACCTGTATTTCTTTACAGTGGGATGGGTTATGGTGGACATTTTGGTCTCGAGTCCTATATTAGGATGTGCACATAATTGTTCAGATTGTTAATATTTTGCACTGATAAATGCATTGCTCTGTTCATCGTACAGCCATTTTATAAGGGCTGTTTTGACAAAATGTTGATTACTTGATACAAGTAACTTGTGTAATATTTTTACTTAATAAAAGTAACTTGTGTTTAAATCTAAATATTCTGTGTTAACCTGTTTTTAATTGACTTAAATGTGTTTGTGTTTTAGAGTAAAAGCTGCTTCAGTTCATTTTTAATGCTTTAGAAAGTTTCCTAAAGGTAACCTATTTTAGATTTATTCTATTAATATTAAAATATAAATATTGAGTTTGTTTAACCTAAGCAAATGAGTACATGTAACAAAAAAATATTGAGTTATCAATACTAGTTTTTATTGGTACTGTAAAAGAGAAATGTCAAGTTTATATAACTTAAAAATAGTAGTACATCTAACAAACATTTTAGAGTTATAAATACTAGATTTGTATTAGTACTTTTAAAGAGAAATATCAAGTTTATATAACTTAAAAATAATAGTACATGTAACAAACATTTTAGAGTTATCAATACTAGATTTGTATTAGTACTTTTAAAGAGAAATATCAAGTTTATATAACTTAAAAATAATAGTACATGTAACAAACATTTTAGTTATCAATACTAGATTTGTATTAGTACTTTTAAAGAGAAATATCAAGTTTATATAACGTAAAAAATAATAGTACATATAACAAACATTTTAGAGTTATCAATACTAGATTTTTAATAGTACTGTAAAAAAGAAATAGAAAAGTTTATTTAACTTAAAAATTTCGATGTAATAAGTTTCACCAAATTTTTTGGGTACTATTAACTTATCAAGTTTTACAGTGTACTGTAGGTCGCACTATCAACATTTACTTCCCCCTGGATTCCTTGGATCATGACATAACTCCCCATGTAGGCCACACACATTTCTGCCTAACAAGATTTTTCCGTCATTTTGCATTTACTTCAAAACACTTTTTCTCCTATGCACAGCTTTGTATAGGTGTGTGTGTAGGTGTGTTTGAGCACGGAATGTGATGATTTTATTGGCTAAGAGCGCCCCTCACTTCACATGAGTGTAATTCTTTGAGGGGCGCTAGCCCCTTCTACAGTATATACAGCTTTTGTCCCCACATGTCTCATATTTGCCATTGACAATGAATCGTGAAATAAGGTCATAATATGTGCCTCAAATATGTCGTAAATTTGTGGCAATACAAACATTAAATGCCATTGACAATGAAGGGAAAATATACGTCATATGTAGACAAGCAAATCGGCTAACCAATCACATAAATTCAGTTGTTCATGAGATGATGTCTGATGATGTATAATGAGACGACCCCTTATCTCACACAGGTGTGATTTTTCTACTACTATACAGATTTTGTCCAAAACACATTGTTACCCACAGGGGGCAACACAAATGCTGCAAATGCCAGCGTTTGTTGAATAAACATTGTACAAAATTAGGTACACATGATCCCAGGAGTCATATGACAATGAGTGTCAAACAGGGTTTTTTAAATTTCATGTTCCTTTGCACTCCTAAATAAGAATTCTTCATCTCTCTTCCACACTCCTCATTACTTTGGATAGTTTACCCCAGGTATTTAATCCTTCACCTTTGCCACCTCTATACTCCTTGCATCCTCACTATCCTCTCTCTCTCTCTCGTTCAAGCACACATATTCTGTCTTACAACTCTCACTACATATCATAATGTCGCCTGCACATATCATAGTCTACTCTACGGTGCCTCCTGCCTAACTCTGTCAAGCCTACCCAATGCAAAAAAGAAATGGCTCGGAGACAATCCTTTATGTAAGCCCATCCCCACCTTGAAACCGTCACTCCTACCACACTCCTCACTCCGGCACCTGCTTGTTCTAGGTCCACAAAGACAAAAGTGTAACTCCTTCTGACCTTCTCCATCTATTCTACACACTTGCATGGCGAACAGTGTCTGTGCTATACCCTTTCCGCTACTCACTAATTGTCACCTAGCTCTTCTCTTAGCCTAACGTCCAGTGCTCTTTCCCATAGCTTTATGCTGTGGCCCATCAACCTTAGACCTCTCTAGTTACTAACACTGTTTTTCAACTGTTCAGGCATCCTCTTGCCTTCCAAGATCACTACAATCTAGAGAGGAAACTCCGCCACCGGTATGTCATCTGGACCAACTGTCCATTTTTCACCCTCTTAATAGCTGCCCTCACTTCCTCCTTCCAAATCCCCCTCATCCATCCATCCACCCCTCCCTCTCTCTCTCTCTCTCTCTCTCTCTCTCTCTCTCCCCCTCCCTCTCTCATTTTCTTAATTCATCAGCCCCTTGAAGTACTGCATCTTCAACACACTGTTTCACTTGTCAGAACATTTCAATCTCTATCCTTTATCACCGTTAGCTGTTGCACATCCTTCCCGGCTCTGTCCCTCTGTCTGGACAATCGGTACTGGTCTTTTCTCTCTCCTTGTGTCCAACCTACCTCATGCAAGTCCTTATGCTACTTTTCCTTAGCCTTTGCCACCTCTCTCTTTACCTTACCCTGCATCACCTTGTACTCCTGCCTACCTTTTCTCTGTATGCTTTCCCGACCCGCACTCCATTCATTCAACCTCAAGTACTTTCTAAGCTGTCTCCCTTACAACTTCTGCAGTAGTTGTCCAGTCATTGTGCTCCTACCTTTATGCTCTTGTTACCCAGTGTTCCACCCTCTTCTTGAAATTGGCGTTCACCACAGCCATTTCCATGCTTTTTTTTCTAAATCCACCACCATCTGTCCTTAGATTAGTTTCTCTCCTTAAGTCCATGCTTACCCATCAGCTCCTCATCCCCTCAGTTATCTTCCCCCACATGCCCGGACTAGTTTATTTAATTACCAATTACGGACCCTTCCATTCAACAAAGTATATAGGGTTTAAGACAAGTGGTCAAAGAGTTTGTATTCTTTCAGCAAAATGCAAGGAAATGCTCTCCAAATGGCAGTGTTTAACATTACTACAGGTTGCTGCCCCTCTCACCCGTCCATGCGGTAGCATGCCAATTAAAATAGCAAGATATTGATTCATGCATATGGAGGAGACGGGCTCACCGCCTGTCAGCCTGAAGGGCTGCGTCTGCGGGGGCCAGGAGAGGGTGGGAGCCAGGGTCAGTAGAGGAACACCGGGGGTAAGAAGCGAGACCTCCCTAAGTCTGAGGCGTTTAAACCATGTAATACGGTGTAATTGCCGTGTTTTTGGCTTATCTCAAACTAATGATTCTCTTGTCTGTTACTTCAATGAGAACATCTGCACTCTGAGGCGAGGTTTGGGAACCTACCCTGCAGGACAAAAGAAGGTGTGTGGTTACACTACTACTGTACATGGGGCTTACTGGCAAGACTGATTGCCTGTCGAGTGAAATTAGGGTGCCTGGGTCTGTGAAAAATATAATAGCAATCACATTCACAACTGGCTTTATTCTGATAAGAAATAGCCAGCGGCCAAAACCCATGTTCAATCAAGATTATGTTGAGTCACAGCAGATATGCCTAGTCAGGGAATTAAAGTAAGAATACTGTAGCTTATTTTACAAATTGGCTATGTATGTGTATGGTTACAAATAAGGGTCTGATCTACAGTAAAATATACAGTATGTTTCACCCATAAATCTGTGACAAATTGAACATAATCTATACCTGCACCTTAGCAGCACTGAATCTCCATCTTGTTATTGAAGCAGATGTGTCTTATGACAAACAACATTTGTTATAGGTTGAGATATTTAACTCAACCTATCAGGATAATTTTGCATTGTCAATTTTAACGTACGTTTTCTCATGCCAATAATGCCCTTTTGAATTGAAATGAATATTTAGTGTTATGTTGATCCTGAGCCTGGTAAAATCATATTTGTTTGTACAATCCATGTGATAGTTATTTGGACAGCAGAGTACAGTAGAATTGATGAGCAGAATGCTATTGCACAGGAATTACCAGATGCTCTGATACGCGTCAGTCCAAGTTAGCTAATAGTGGGAGCAGACACGTTTACAAACATGAACTCACAATTGGAGTTCCAGGTGGTACAATTAGTTAAATGGATGCATGGATCCAACTAACTCAAATTGTTATTAATATTTGACCAGCTGCCAACGCCGCCATGGAGGAGGAAATTACTATAAAACGTGCAGAAAACTGAAAACACGAAGGCAAGCTGTCTTTTGAAATCTATATTTGGCAAACAAAGACACTCTTTTCCTCAGAAGATGCATTACAATCTTTAGAGAGAGACCAAAAAAGGAGAAAATGAGTTGTTATTGTATATAATCCTTGAGGGCCACATTAGTGATGCATGACTAAACCTGCTTAAGCTATCGTTTGTTTTCCTTAGTGAGAGGTTTCTGTCAAATCGTGGTGCCACATAAAGTGCGACGGTAAAGGCACTGGTGACAGTCAATACCGCTCAATGTGACAACGTACTTGTTATTCTTATGGTGTCATACAGCACGGCACATCATATTTGTGTCCTATGGCCTGTCTGTTTGTTTGTCTTAACTGCGTCCTTCGAAAGCCAACAAGGGTTGTGCAAGGACACGCTGTGATTGGCCAGTGCACTTGTGATTGGCCTCTTCGAGTGGCAGTCGGGGAAAACGCTCTCGCTAGAACATGATTTACTATTCTCTGCCTATCGGGTCGCAACTCGAACGCCCCTCAGTCGGCTCGACTTTGTAACGTTCGACACGGCAACTCACTCGATAATGTCTCAGTTTGCTTGAGACAGCGGGCCTCCGTCGCGGTGTAGTCCATAGAATTATATATTTAGGTCTAGTTTGCAGGCGAGAGGCACTTCCGCATTGGCCACAGAAGCGGGCTGTGGTTATAAATCAAGGAGAAGTGCATGCATTCCTGGCTTCAAAGATAAAGTAACGGTGCCATGGCAGCTGGTCTAAATGGCTTAATTATAATAATAATAAATAACATGCACCTGTGATACAGCAGCGATCAACTCAGTATTCAGTGGCATTCAAGTCTTTATTGAAAACCTTTGTATCAGTTATGCATGCCTCAGCCCAGCAACCCGAACAGCACCGACACCGAATTCAGAAGTGCCGCAGGATGTTTTGGTGATGCGCAGACAAAGTCCCCTCCCTCCCCCAAATCCCATTCACCCTGGTATACTGTATGAGTGAGTCGGCTGTCACGCCCCTCCAGTTTCACTCCGACTTAACTGTAGGAGGAGGCCAAATAACTGCTTAAAAGCCAACCTTCGAGCGGGTAAACAGCAGAGTAAACGTACACTGAAGCCAGACAACATGGTCAAAGGGAGCTCATGCAGGCAGCTACCAGATGAAGGGTTATAGTGCTTTGACAGTCAAACTGGAAGCTGTTGTCACCCGTGTCAGAGCTGCATGTTATCAGCAGTCAGGGAGTTCAGCACATCAGGGGAAGGAATGGGGGTGGTGGGTTGTTTGCTAGATGTTAAGAGGAGGACTGCTTTTAAACTTCTTGAGTTCTTGAGGAAAAACTGTCTTGAAAGTTGCTTCTGGCCTACTTGTTTGCTCTTGATCACTTCTTCAAATGAAGGCACGTAAGCACGCACGCAGCACGATAGGAAAATCAATTTGAGCTACTCATCGCTGCTGCTTTTTTTTCCCTCTCATAGGTGTCACTGATGAAGATGAAGATAAGTCACTAAGTGTGTGTGTGTGTGTGTGTGTGTGTGTGTGTGTACCCAGGATTGGTTATTATGAGTGCGCATGTGTGCATTCATCTAATCTAGTTTTCAGTAATCGTGTCAAGTTATGCAAAGCTGTGTGAGCATTTTAAATTCACATTTATAAGTAATCTGAGACTGATGATTTTTTTAAATTTTCTATAGGACTTCAAAAAGTCATATTTTTTTCCTCCGTATTTTTCTACACATTTAGTCAATGATTGCACTGACTGAATACATTTGGATCTGAGTCCTGAGGATTTATTAAAAAAAAAGATTCAAGAGAGAGGAGTACGCATAAAGTATTTAGATGGCAGATTTCGACAGTTATCTTATTGTAACAATGAATCAGTAGCTTTTAAATGAGGAATTATTCTGCTTTTTCTGCAGAGAAGAAAGCTATGTCTCTTGGTTCTTCATTGAAGCGAGGCTGGTGCCAGACGTTTTCCCGAACAGACATGCTACACTGCTCCCTTTTTCTCAGTGGCACACGTGCCCTATAAGCCAAGGGCTGGCTAGTGGTGGTGCCACCACACACAGCACCTTCTTACGAGTCGCTCTCTTTTGTTGTTGTTGTTGTGCGGAAGCATGCACTGATTCAGCACCACTGAGAATGCTTTTTAGTTGTGCACCTCATTCAGTTGAGGGAAATAAAAAGAATACAGACCCTCCGGGAACCGCGGTCAATGAAGTATATAGGGTTTACAGTAAGTGGTTCAAAGAGGTTCAGCTCACACACTGCCTGCAGCCTGAGGACAGAGACCCAGACAAAACGCACGCTGCCGTGTTCGGCTGATGCCAAAAGACAAAGTGGCATGACGACATAGTGCATTTTAATGTGTTCTGGAATGTGGTGCTTTTTTTTTTTTTTTACTTGCTGTGTTCCTTTCAAATAGTGAAACGTGTCACTATTGTCTCTGACCACACCAGTCTATAGGCCAAGGATCTATTTGAGATAATAGATGAGAGATAATCTTGATCAGATAGTCAGTGAATGATTGACACTATGTTGCCTAGCCTACTACTTCCCCCAGCGCGCGCGCGCACACACACACAGACACTTTTCTGCAGCACGTATACAGTACATACTGTAAGAGTGAATGATGTAATAACAACTGTAAATAACAGGAATAAAAATGATTTACTTTTGTTCTACTCACTCTCATCTTTATGGAAACATATTTTGTTTTTAGATATTTTATTGGAATCAGAATTTATTCAGCATTTTGTTGTACTTGTGCCTAAAATCGTCATATGGTGTGACATGACAATAATTGTTTATAAAATGAAAATGGAGTACAACTTTCTTAAGTTGCTCACTTTATCAAAGTCCTTTATCATAACTAACCTGTGATCCACTATAGTTTTGTGAAAATGTATTAAATCTGTATATTATTTTCGTAATCAACACTCAATGTGAGGCCCATGTTATCGGTCTTTCAATATATTTTGCATTTATTGTGACAAAACTTTCTCTAAAATTACACAAATATTTGTGACTCTTCCTTAGACTATTTGCTATGTAATCCATAAACATTGATGGTTTCATCATTAATAAAGGTATGATTTTTTCACTATTTGGAACGTCACACCAAATTATTTAGTGTCACACCGTATGATCATATCTTCATTTTTCAAATCGTATCGTAATCGTATTTTATGAAAATGTTAAAATGATAATTCACCACAGACACCTGTCATGCTATTGTAATGCAAGTGCTGAACAGCCTTACTGAAGAAGTACCTCTCTATCCCAATGGGTGTGTAAACAATTGCCTGTTGAAATTTCCCAAAATGGTGTCACACAATATGATTTTGGTTTGGGGGACAAAATATTTTTAATCAGAAATGACTGAAAACATTATGCTTGGACTTTGAAAAGATTAGGCTCACAAATAGACCTAGATCTATATTATATTTATGGATTTTTTTAAAGAATTTTAGCATTTTTTTCCTTAGTTTTATTTAAGTTCCTACTTTGAGAAACAAGGCCAGGACAGTCGCACCATATGAGTTTTGCTGTGTTTGGTTGACAATTCTGAAGAAATGAGTCTTGAGTATGTTCACATGGACCATAATGTCCTGCACAATATTCAGAAGGTTTTTGACAAATATATTTCTTATTTATACATGAGTGACACTAAGGACAGCCAGGGACACCATGTCACGTCACCCACCCATATACAGCCAGTTAGCCAAAGAAAAAGACAGCCCTAAAGTGAACACTGATCCCAGGCTATAGGGCACCATTTAATTTAGGGTATATGAGCCTGTCGGGAGCGGATGATATCGTTATGTCATGTTGTAGTATTGTTTTGTAGTCGACAGGCAAGAACAACGGGGCGGCAACTTCCTTTTCCCTCAAACCGATTTTTCTCAATAAAAGCTACAGGCTACGAGAGCTTTTATTGTTATTCTTCCGGTTTGAGGGAAAAGGAAGTTCCGTTTGATTGTTCCTGACTTTACATGACGTAACGATATCATCCGCTCCTGACCGGATCATACAGACTTTTGAAACGGAGACCAGGCTTTCCTCCGAGGTGGTGGAAAGCCTGGTGAGGCGAGGTTAGGTCCCAGCCTGGTCACCTCTATGAAAATAGTACGGTACTAGTGATAGTAATATAGCTACTGCTTTCTCTGTGCTTTCTGTGAGAGAGAGAGAAGGGACCCCCACTACATATTGGACAGATTTGTGTTGAAGATTAAACATTATCATAGATTGTATTGTTTTGTATAGTATATACATTTATAGTTTGATGTTGGATTCATGTTAATGTGTATTTTCAGACTCTTAACCATGCACTTAAAAATGAGCGGCCCAGAATACAATTTCCAATTATTTTTTTCATAATGTATTCATTTAAATCCGTGTACGCCTCGGTCAAAGCCAACTCGGATCGTGACAACTCATGAAAACGAACAAAGATTTTCGGACAATAATGATTTGTTCGGCCCCCCTGCAGTATCTCTAAGCAGAATCCCTATAGGCACCCTCTACAGTAGGTTGCCCCCTGTAGGTGAAATGCCTAGAGTGAGTGGTATAGCTCTCTCAGGGCAGTAATGGACAGCAAAACAACACTGCATCACTGATACAGTCCGGCTGTTCTGTATTGTAGATGAATGGGTAGTACTATACTGTATGTAGGACATCTGGGAATTGGAAGGTCACCCTCGGCTCAGTCTACGTCTACGTGTCAAATTGTCCCTCCCTGTCCAAAACACTTAACCCATAACAGATGCCCCTGTGTGCTCATCAGAGCCATCTGAGCCGTCATCTGCTTGGGGGAAGCTGTAAAAGTAGTTTTTCCCTGCAAAACTGGGCTTCACTGTCAAAATAATTCCTGTGTTGCTGATGTACTGCATGAGGCAAGCCAGGCTTAGAATTATACAAATGGAAGTCCGACAATGTACCAACGCTATACATGGGGTGAATGGCCCTTGAAAACACTGACACAATGTCTGCTCTCAGCATTACGTAAGTGTCACTTAATGGCTGACCTTTCTGTTGTATTATGTGATGAGACTCACTATAATGATGGCGAACAAGGGCGATGTTGTATTGCAGTGGGACTCAAAGTGGGGCCCGGGGGACTCCCAGGGGTCCAATGGGTCCCCAGCTAAAATGTGTTGATACAGCATCAAAGTCAGTTTAAGCAAGCCTATTATATAATTTGTCTATTCGGAAATAGCCAATAGCCTATATCTGAAAGCTTGCATTGTATGCTAGTACTGTAGAGATCTTGTGTGTATATACACACACACACAAACTCTTGAGAGTTGGGGTGTTTGTGGTCAAATACATTCAATTTGGGGGTCCTTGAGGTGAAACGGTTTGAGAACCACTGCTGTATGTATTATATGTGACCTATGTGAGGTCCTTTCTTGCCCGAATTCATCTATCAATGCAGATCCTCTCCTGCTGTCGAATGCAAATACAGAGCTGCACACAACTCCCCAGGATCACAACCAAATAAATGCCACGAGGCCTGCACCAAAGGTTAACCTGTCGGCATCTTTTAATTGGGTCTCTATTCTCAGACACTGGGGAGTGTTTGATTTCCTTGAACACTGCAGGGTGCCAGGACGTTCATTTCCTGACTGAAGTACTCCAGGCTGTCGCTGGATGCTGTGTATTCCCCAGCCTTTTAGTTGTCAAGGTCCACCAAATTAGGGCCAGACAGATACATCGGTATATAGGGCCAACATATCGGCTATTTTTGTTTGACTCGGTATAGGCAATTATGCAGCCTGTGTGTTGCTTTCAAACCTTTTCAAAAACATTCTAATTTAGCAGATGTGCAAGCTCTCAACGTGTCACAATGTGATTATGTGAGCAATGCAGGTTGGTCATTTTCTAAACGTTTTAATAGGGCCTACTGTAAGTGGTTTTATTAAATGACGTATGTGTTTATTGTAAGTCAATACAATCCATCCCAGCCCTCTAGGGGAAAAAGGGGCGCCAGTGCCAGAAGAATGCGTGAAAAACCAAAGAAGAAGAAGGGCTCCCTGACTAACCACGTGGTGTAGCCCCCATGTTGGGATTGTTATTACTCATGGAGGGGCAGCACCCACCGGCGGTACCATCAGCGCTAGCTTAGCTTAGCTTGTTTTCATGTTTTCTAAGATCCTAAACACCCCAGATTGTCTCATTTTGTGCAGAACATTTATTTAATATTATTTTTATTTACTGGATTAAATTAAATTAAAGAAAGACAAGTTCCCTCGTTCTGGCAAAGGCGGGTTGTGGAGAGAAGAAGTCCTGTGTTCTTGGCATACTTTGTGTTAAAATGAAATACCTAAAGGGCGAGGTCGCATGCACGCATCCACTTGGGTGACGGCAGACTGCTGGGTGAGCGCTGGCGCTTTGTCAGATCAACATATGGAATGAATTCTGTATTCATACCCTGAAGAAGACATCTACAGTAGCTTTTCTTTTTTTAAGATATTTTTTGGGGGCTTTTTCTGCCTTTATTGATAGGTTGAAAGTAGACTGACAGGAAATGGGGAGAGAGATGGGGGGATGACACGCGGCAAAGGCTGTCGGGATCGGGAGTCGAACCCACGGCACGCCGTCAGGCTGGCTTATAGCCTGAAGAAGACAACTAGCTTGTCGAAACATTGGTAAATAAAAAGTATTTTTTGGCATCGGGACTACGAGTTCTGTTCTAAAGTTTGTCTCCCGTGGTCAGCACCTCCTTACTCTTGGTGTGTGCTCCTACCATTTTGTTTGCTATGAATTATGTATTGGCCATATATAGAGCGTGTCTTGAGTGTACAGGGTTTGATGAGGTCAGAAGAAGAAAAGGGCATGTGGTGTACAACACTTCTTTGTTGTTTTTCTTCTTTCTAATTATTTGTTCGGCACAAAAAATTGTGTTTATTAATTTTATATTGATCATGATTTTGTCACCATCCGAGTTGGCTTTGTCCGAGGCTTACAGGTCTTTAAATCATGACGGACGCTTGTCGTCATGAAAGGGAACGGAACTGCAACGCTCTATAAGAATACTCTTCTAATTTCGAGTGTTGCGGGTTGTCTGCTTTTGCAGACTTTTTTTCCTTTCATGATCAAAAAATGATCAATTTAAATAACACATTCTGGGAGTTCACAGAAAATATTTTCTGTAAGGAGCAGCCCAGAAAATATTTTCTGAGACCCCTAGGAATCTCCTTTGGGGACCTCGGACCCTATAAGTTGAGATACCACTGCTGTATTTGACAAAGACTTGCTGAGAGTAATCCGCATGACCTTGCTAGAGCAGTTCTGTGCCCCTTCCCAGTTGGGCAATATCAGTTTTTTTCCCACTGATTAACATTGGGTGGCCATTCATAGCCACGATTTCCTCTCTCTTTAGGGCTGTCTTTTTTCAATGCTGGAAAAATCAATAACAGCAAATGAATCGTTTTTTGAGTGCCGTGAAATGTCCTTCCCTCACCGGCCACGCAATTCAAGGTTAGTGAGGGTGAGATGCACTATTGATGGACTCAAAACTGAGATGCTCACATGCTTGCAGGGAGAGTGTGTGCATGCATCCCAATGCAGAGTTGAGGCTGAGGCTGATGCTGGCAAACACACTGGTCACATAAGATTAGCTACATGGGCAAAAGGGCTGATTTTACACATCCCCTGATTAACATCACACTACGTCACTTAACCACTTTCAAAACTGCTGTCCCTATTTTGGGCATGTCATATGTTAAATTCAAATGCTTGCAAAAATAGCAGATATAATATTCAAGGATTATTAATGTGACATAGATAAGTAGATCAAGTTTGTGCTTGAAGTCCCCACGCTCATGCCTGATGTTAAAGCCCCCGAGAGCTAATAAGCTTTGTAAACAATAGCAAGCCATATTTAGCTCCAGGTGTTTGATAAAGAGAAATGCTCTGACGCATCCTACTGCTTGTAATGTTGATGAATGAGAACCTTTTATTCCCCTGACACATAACTCATAAATTAGCCTAAAACAAATATTACAGTGAGTCAATAAGTAGTGTTTGCAGTTGTGTGTGATTGCACTCATCCGGTGCATGTACACTTTGCACAGTCCAATAATGTGACTCTAAAGCCAGACGAATGAAGTAATACTCTGAATGTAGTTGAATTTAGATTGAACGTACTGTATGGTGGCTGTATACAGTATGTACTTTACTACTTTATCAAAACACAGGATGTGATAAAAACGATCCCCTGTGTAAATCCAACATTTCTATGGCAATATTCAAGCTTAATCTGAAGACATTCGTATACATCCCTATTCAGAGCAGGCAAATTAACATTCTGATGTGAGCAAGTAGACTGGCTATTTTCTGCACAGAGAGTGGGTGTAGAGTGCAACAAGGAGGGGACCTATAGACCCCTGGAGGGACCACAATCAACTAATTATAGGGTAAAAGTGGTTAAGGCTTTTGCTGTGCATATAATAGAGCGTCGCAGTCCCGCCCCCTCGAGAGACCCGGAAAATAAATCCCTGTTCATTTTCCTCATAGACTTTTCAGAAAGTATTTATTTAAAGACGTTTACGCCGCGGACAAAGCCAACTCTTGTCGTGACAAATCATGACAACAAACACAATTTTTCAGGGCCAAACACTTTTTGTTGTTGTTTTTCTTTTATTATTTAATTAATTATTTGTTTGGTCCAAAATGTTGTGTGTGTTGTCATGATTTGTCACGACAAGAGACGCTAAAAGGTCTACGTTTGAAATGTCTGTGGGAAAAATGCATTGGGATTCATTTCCTGGGCCTGGCATCGCCTGGCATCGTCATGACCCACAACAGTCTAAACTTTCAAAAGCCAATTTGTATTACTCCAAAAATGTGTAAAGTATTAGGATTTAATAGTAGTAATAGGATTCTTAAACAGGATTATTAATGCTGTTTTGCATCATGCTAAATCTTAGTCCACAAATGGAAATAGCAGATCTGCTGTTTTGCGGTGGCACTATAGGGCTTGAAGATGAGAAAATACTGTATACCTGCATGCATATTGGAGTTAAAGCTCCTTTCTGTTGTTTTTCAAAGGAGGCTTGAGCCCCTGTCATACCCATATGTAAAAAACTGCCCTCTCCAGACCAAGAATGCAGTTTTTACTATGGTGAAGGGAATGCAAAACAACAAATCTTGTTAAGCTTGTGGATCCTCTATTTTCGCTTTTTTTTTTTTTTTGCCAAAAATAAATTAAAATCTGCCCATGTCTCTCTAACACTTGTCCCTGACGCTTCCTGAGGCCGATTCTAAAATAAAAAGTCTTCTAAATCCTTAAAGTTTTCAGAACAACCTATGTTTCTGTGTGAGTGGTGCTCAACCTTTTGGAAATTCTTTATTGGGAATAGCCCCTTGAGATGAATCATCTCGTTTTCAAGGGGATCCAGAGATTACGAAATACACACGTTTCTGAGCAATTAGACAAACATCATGTAACAGACAGTTGGCATACAGGAGAACAAGACAAAACAAAACAAGTCATGTCAAGGATTATCTGTATTTGGCTGCGGACCCCCATCTGAAAATATGTTGTTCCAGGGACCAGAAGTAAAGATTTGAGTTAAAAACATTCGCTCTAAAATAATATATATTCAAAGATTTGCGACACGTTTTCACAATAAAAAAAAATAGATCTACAAGCTCATAGCACGTAGTTCGGTGCTGCGCTATTAGCTTGTAGATCTGCTATTTTTCAATAGCTAAAGTATGTAAAAAGAACCACGGCTCATCTGCTGAAAAAAAATAAGTGAGGTGCTGGAGTCACAAAGGGAAAATGAGAAGGGAAGCCCCGCACACTCAGATCTGCGCACAATCAAAGTATTTATTTTGCAAGCTTTCGGTCTACTGACCTTCTTCAGGCATCAATAGCTTAAGTATAAAATAATGTTAAAAACATCAAAAGGGGTTCCCGTCCTGAATGGGTTAAGGCGATGTTTATCATCCACAGCCCACACACAGTTGGATTAAGCTGTTTGAACCTCGTTGGCAGCAACAACAACATGAGGTGGTAGATCGGTAATTTTCCACTAAGATATTTGGTATATAGAGGGAAAAGGTAGGAGGGGAGCTACGCCACATGGGGTCAATGAAGTATATAGAGTTTAAGTGGGTTAAACAGCCTGTATTTGACATTGCTCATAGCAGTGGTGTAAAGTTATAAGTACTGTACATTTACACAAGTATTGTACAATATGTTGAGGTATTTTTTACTTGAGTGTTACTTGAGTGTTTTCAATTGATACTTTTACTTCTACTAATCATGACCTCAGGAAAATATTTTAATAATTTGGGCCACTTTTTGGTAATTAGCCTGGGAATCTAAGAAAAAGTGACACATTGGGTTTTATGATTAACATTGAATGTTTTCAATATGTTTGAGTTACATTTATATAATAAAAAAATAATAGCTCAGGCCCTACAGCTTTTGAAACATAAGCTGTCACATATTTTTTTGATTTTACATTTTCATGTAAATTGAGCCACCTGATCAGCTAAGATGGGCCACATTTATTTTTAGCCTATTAGCTCCTTGCTCTTTAAAGTTGAACAGCCAATGGATGCACATGATTCTTGCCACAGTTGTACTTGACATAAAAAGACCATGCTTGGTCTATGGTTGTTATGGTGGGAGATGCAATGCATCACATCTGATGAGGTGCAACCACATCAGTCATATGATGGGTGCGTTCGGAAATGCACACTGGGAGCGCACTCGCCTATTAGTTTGCATTGCACAGTGCGCTCAGTGCGCCATTTCCGAACGCGCCCGATGAATGCTCAGGGCAGATGCCAGGTGAAATACATTTTAAAGGTGTTCAGCAAAAATGAGCCACTCTATCATCTACAATGCAAAAGCAAAACAGAGTCATTTCTGATAAAATAATGTCACTAGGCCTACATTTTAATAATACAATGAATAGCATGCAACATACAGTGTAGAATTACATTTAATGATAAAACAAATGAGTTTGTTCAACTTTAAGTCAATAGAAGTCTGTGCTTTGGAAGAAATGTATGTGCATGCAAAAACAGCCCCAATCACATAGATCAGGGATGTCAAACTCAAATACACAGTGGGCCAAAATAAAGAAATTGGTACAAGTCGAGGGACGGACTGTGTTTCAACACACAGGCCATTTTTGGGGAGAGGGGTAGCTGAAAGTTGACCACAAGTGATGTACTTTCACTGCTGATCAATAGTGAAGATAAGACGCATGCTTGCGGGCCCTCAATACGTGACAATGCACTCGCAGTGCATTGTGGGACTTGTAGTATTATGGTGGTCCGTGCAGTATACCAGAGGGCCAGTTCTAATACCAATTAAATATCATCCCGCGGGCCAAAGATAATTCATTCACGGGCCTGATTTGGCCCCCGGGCCTTGAGTTTGACATATATGACATAGATGCAACCTATTTGCAATCACACAGGTGCAGGCATGCAGAAATGACAATAATCGAGGGGCTCATCATTACAGATAAAATGGGTGGCCCATTTTAGCTTAAATGGGTGGCCCATTTAACCTGAAAGACATTAAGTTAAATTGGGCCACTAACATTTGCATTTTCATTAAAAAATGTGTTAGCTAAGCAAAATATCAGCATTATATCTGGTGAAGACCATCATAACACAGATTATACACAATCAATTGTTTGAAGTCAATTACAGTTGTGGCAAGACATTTGTGCAGTCATTGGCTGTAAAAATCTAAAGACACAGTAGCTAGGAGGCTGAAACCTTAGCTGGCTCATTTTACCTGATGGCCCACTTTACATGACACCACCCCCTACTACAATTGTATGAAAACGTTAGTTACTAGTTACTTTGTAGATTTTGACTAATATTACAAAACACACTAACCACTTCAGTTCAGTCCTATATTTCGGACATTTGAAAATATCAGATCTGCAAGCTCACAATGCATCATGATGTGACACATTGTGAGCTTGTAGATCGGTTTTCAAAGCATTTTTATACATTTGGAAACTTGTAAAATGGGACTCATTCTGCATAATGAGTACTTTTACTTTCAGTAGGCTACTTAAGTATATTTAAATATTATATTTAATACTTTTGTATTTTTTACTGAAGTAAATTTTGAATACCGGACTTTTACTTGTATTGGTACTTTTACTTAAAGGACAACTTCAGTTTTTTTCCATTTGGTTTCTAACCATCAATCATTTAGTTGTGGGGACCCCTGTGGTGCTGCCTCAAAGACTCCTGAGTTTGCTGGACCTCATGTTGAGGACCAGTGGACTATACTTAGTTTAGGTTCAAGCTGCTTTCTCCCATCTTGCACTTTGTAAGCACAGGATAAGAGCATCTGCTAAACACCTAAATTGTAAGTTGTACGTCTGAAAGGGAAGCGATTTCCATCAAGAACAGCACAAGGTTTACATGCATGCATGTTCCAGAAAGATAAACTATCTTGGAGCACAGCTGCACATGTACAGTCGCACTGTCGCACTGTCGCACGCACAAACGCCCACACACGCACACATCTAACAGCTTCTTGGTTTGATGTCAGCAGATCCTCCACAGAGCAAAGGTTTCCCAACATCAGCACTGCATTTTGGAACTTTAGAAATGCTGCATGTTGGCATGACTGGAGCAGCGAGGAGCAAGTGATGTCATTCAGGGAGGCAGCCATGCATACCTCCCACACAAACACACTTTACTCTTCACACACCACAAACCTTGAGTGTTAAATTAACACTCGCAACCTTTTCCAAGGGGTTGTTGAGGGGGGTGCGGGGGTGGGGTCCCCAGCTGAATGTGTCAATATAGCAACAAAGTCAGTCTAACCGTGCTTTATAAGTTAACCCACATCGGCCATTTGAAAATAGCAGACCTATTGTACAAGCTCACAAAATTGCAATGAAGGCCTATGTCTGCATTTTCTTTTCTTTTTTCTTAAATTTTTTAAGATCTTGATTTTCTTATTTAGCATCTCTGGCACAAAATCTTTCCAGATGGGGTTCCACAGACAAATACATATTAAGTTGGTGGTACTTAAAATTAAGTTTGAGATCCCTGACTATTTCACAGTGTATATGCTATGGCTATATGCTACCCAGCCATCTACACCAGTGGTTTTCAACCCATTTCATATCAAGGACCATTATTTATTCTGCATTTGAGCCATGACCAATTGACCACCAATTGATGACATTTAGCCTCTCATGAAACCAAATGGTCAAGAGTTAAAGATATATAAGGCTTACAAACTCTCCATCACTTAGCATGCATGGGGGACCACTGGTTGAAAACCACTGATCTACACAACAACAGAGACTTTGTGCAGTGCTCTTGTGTCAATGGCAATCGTGATGTTGACCTTATTGCATAATACCCTAATGTGAGCATGCATGCAGGAGAAGGCTATTTGTATATAGTTACATTTACTTTCTGGTTCAGCCATAATAGCATGGCTCCTTTGCGACCTCCAGACATTAAACTAAATAATAGGATAATAATGCTTTTCCAAAGATGTATAGCCTACATTTTGAATGAACGTATGGACACAATGGAACCAAACGCATCAATGAAGCAAATTATTTGAAGTGGCTCTAAACGAAGTTTAAGGCTCCTTACCTTAAATTCTTCCAAGACTTTGTATTTTTTCCCTCGGTATTCGCAAAAGTTTTTAACTTCCTTGCACTCGGGGCAACATCCATTGTGCTCCACCTTTGTACACTTGGGGTGGATCCTGGGACACTCCGGCTGATCGCACACGGGCCCGTCCTCCGTGCATACGCACGGACAGTTCGAGTGTCCCGGGAAGAACCGCTCCCCGAGTTTGTACACGAAGCCACTGTCGTCCACGCAGCCTTTCCCCCGGTAGTCGTCGAAGACGATGTTGTCATTGTTTGTCCGCTCCGCCTCGTCCGTCGCCACGGGGTAATCCTCGGGACTGACGGAGGCCGGAGAGACGGCGTTCAGGGCGAGGAGAACAACACAGGTCGTTGGAAAGAAAGGGCCCATCCTTCGCCACGGCGGTATTCCCAACATTGCATTCAACAAGAGGGTCTGGATGTCATTCTAGGCCCCTGTTGTGTCCACTCGCCTTTCCTGCGCTTCAATGGGGACAACGAAATAACAGACACAAATTAAACGCATTTTTGACTATTAAGTCTACGTCATACTCATAATATAGAACAAATCTATTCATGGATATCGTGTGTGTGTGTGTGTGTGTGTGTGTGTGTGTGTGTGTGTGTGTGTGTGTGTGCGCGTGTGCGTGTGCGCGTGTGTTCATAATGAGTGTGTGCCAGGGGGAGGGCGCAGAGAGAGAGAATAGAGATGCCTCTAATTTCAATACTATAGGCCTAATTCAAAGTCATGACAATTATGCTCCCACCATCGTGTGAAAATGTCAACACGTCCATTATTTAAAGTGGGTGGAGTGCAGGCTATTCGCTTTATTTTCTACTCTTAGGCCTACGTCGAAATTAAATAGTTAATTTCGATGTGAACAATTTAAAATCCATTATGAGTTGCGCGGAACAACAGGTAGCCTGCTGTAGACGGTATACTAGTGTACACACCATCATGTTCCGATTCACTGTTAAATGCGCAGTGGGCTTTAATCCAAGTGTATCGCCCTCCTGAGAGGGGGAAACTAAAGCAGAACACAATAGACTTTGTAAACACTTAAAGGATTCTCTGATTCATTTTGCATTTGCTTCACTGGCATTGCAATGCGTTGAAATGTCACTTACTGTCAGCAGCGAGCAGGGTGAGGTATACAGTAATCACCAAAGATGATGTATTTCAGTAAATGGTAGTTTGGAAATTTGGCAATAACAAACTCACCGCGTTAAATTGTTTGATTCCACTTAATCTGAATCAACAGCTCGTAGAGCTGATCAAAGACAGCCACCTTCAGTTTATCCACGGGGTAAATTCGCCAGGCTCCGAAAACATATAGCGTATAATCCTCCCCGTTTGCGGCTCTGCTTAAAAGCAATTAAAGCACCAGCCCTTTGTAGACATCGTTAGCCCCTTTCCACCGCAAGCAAAGTGATATCCACGTAAAACTAGGTCTGATTCATGGTTTTCCTGGGAACTCACTGGTCATAATCATGGTAACAGTAATGTAAAAAACGGATATAAAATAAATGGAAAGAAAAACACGTGATGGGGAAAAAATGGGGGAAAACCTTTAGAGGAATCCTATGAATTGTTCCCAGAGCAATCGGTCACCCAGTCATTATAATATTTCCAAACGATGCAGGTGTATGAAATGGCGTTCGGTTGCATACATCCAGCACTTTGCATATAGACTGAGAGAATTAGACAAAATCCAGACAATATAGCTTACTGGACAACTTCAAGAGTCGAAAAATATTCAAGAAGGGCAGTTACAGAGATATAATACGGCGCTATTGGTGCTCGGCGAAAGCTCACCGTGAGCTTGAAAGTGTTTTGTACGGACATCCCTCCGGCTTGAAAATAACCACACGATTCAAGAAGTCCGTATGCGGGCAGTGATGTGAAAGCGGACAGAGCAAGTTGTCATCATCCTTCTGCGAGTGAGGAGGACGCGCTCCGACTTCCAGGAGGAGGGAGAGCGATTGTCCACGCCACGTCCAGCCTCGGATCAGGACCTTGGAGAGCGTCCGTCCACGCCACAGCCTCGATTCTGGACCTTGGAGAGCGACTGTCCGTCCACGCCACAGCCTCGATTCAGAACCCTGGATAGCGACTGTCCTGCACGGCACAGCCGCTGTTCAGAACCTTGGAGAGCGACTGTCCACGGCACAGCCGCTGTTCAGAACCTTGGAGAGCGACTGTCCGCGGCACAGCCGCTGTTCAGAACCTTGGAGAGCGACTGTCCACGGCACAGCCGCTGTTCAGAACCTTGGAGAGCGACTGTCCACGGCACATGCATGCAGCTGCTGTTCAGCAGCGCGTCTTATCGAGGACCTCAGCACCTGCACTCATCCCGCTTCCCCTTTCTGTTAAAACGACGTGCGATAACTCAGAAAGTGTGAGTGCAATCATGACGAGACAAAAAGAAATAAATAACAACCGGGCGTGGGCCATCGATTAAAACAAATGCATCAAGAATGGATTTAGTTGCATTCTGCATGCCAATAAAATGTGGCGCTTCTACGCTGTGCATTCTTTATGTGACTATGTGTGCGGACGAGTGCGCAGAATATAGGTGCCTGCACGTGTAGTGAGTTTGTGTGTGGACATGGATTTTGTGCCTGCCCGTATGATCAATGTTTTCACTGCCTCAGTCACTTGCAGCATTAGTTTTTAATTTGACAACATTTATATAAAATTACATCTCTTAGTGAATGTGGCTTTTGCTTCAGAGCAACAAAAATGTCCATTTCACTTTACAGAAGATTGCCCATAGAGGCCACTGCCCGCCCACATTCAAAGTGAAAACACAAATGATTATCAGCCACAGAGGCCACATATTAATCAATGATCGCTGCTGCTTAATGGCACCAATATTATCAAAGGGATCCTTGGGGCCTGCCTTAGATAGATAGCCTACTAGCTAATTGTTATGATGCTGATGTACTGTAATGATTGGAACATAATATTTGAAGTAGCCCTGGAGCTGATACATTTCAAATGCCACTCTTTGGAATATTGAAACCTAATTTACCATTGTTGCAGATAACTGTGATACATCAAATGTTTCTATATGCCAATCTACCTCCACAGTTCACATCATGCATATCTGTTGCTCTACATGTTCCCAGCAAATGTTCAGAAAGAGAGAGAGAAAGAGAGTGAGATAGAGAGAGAGCGAGAAATAACAGATTATAATGCATTACAAGTAAGTTTATAAAATATTATAGACATGGTATGCATGTTAAGTGATGTTCTATACTGTACATATGGCAGCTCTGCTTGGACAACCACTCTTACAGACACACTGTGGGCTATAGACCTACGTGAGTACATAAGTATAGGCTATACAACTATATAAGAAAAGTCCATGTAACGTGTCTGTGTGTAATTGTGTACATGCAGTATGTAAGAAAGAAAGTAAGCCTTGTCGAGCCCTGTGATCTCATAGGGCAGGAGCCTATATATATGGGCTATATTTTCATCAGTGCTAAACCCATTGTCCCTAAAGTTATTTGCCTTTTTTTAAACGATTTTGAAATAGCTAATCTACAAGCTCACAACTTGTGGATGTAGGACGGCTAATTGAACAATTTTAAGATGTTTTTCAAAATAGTACTAAAACTAGAACTGCACTCTGTCGAGTGCATACTTGCTTGTTGCACACTAGTAGGCCATAAATGGCCAACTAGTGCGCAAGCAGAGCGCGCAAGTCCTTTCGACCGCTGTAAACTGTCAAATCTCAGTATCTCTGTGAAGGAACGTTTGAAATGATTAATGTTTAGATGTAACTATTTGCTACCTACTTTATACATATAAACATCTAGTATTATTAAGTATGATTCAAGTTTCTATCTATATAAGAAATACTGTTTTCATTTGAGGCTTACGCAGAAAAACATCAAATCTGTGCCTGTGTTGCTGGACCAATGATGACGAAATGACCATATTTCTTACGTCATCATTTAGAGCTAGTCATACACATACACACCACGTACTCTGGTCCCAGCAGATCAGGCACAATTAGCTATTTTATTTTTTACTGATTATGTATATAGTATACGTATGACTAGGTCTAAATGATGACATAAGAAATATATATAGTATATATAGTATATAGGCATATACTATATATGTATACATATATACTCTATACTCTATACTGTATAGAGTGTGTAGTTGTAAGTTGATTAGCGGTATACTGTGGTTACTTTGCGCCAAAAACCGTGACAGCCGTTCCGCCATTCGAGGCTTACGCAGAAAAACATGAAATCTGTGCCTGTTTTGCTGGACCAATGATGACGAAATGACCATATTTCTTACGTCATCATTTAGAGCTAGTCATACACATACACACCACGTACTCTGGTCCCAGCAGATCAGGCACAATTTGCTATTTTATTTTTTACTGATTATGTATATAGTATGGTAGTAGTAGTGACTAGCTCTAAATGATGACGTAAGAAATATGGTCATTTCGTCATCATTGGTCCAGCAAAACAGGCACAGATTTCATGTTTTTCTGCGTAAGCCTCGAATGGCGGAACGGCTGTCACGACGAAGGAGACCGGGCGAACTTATTACTTGCGCGCTCTGCTTGCGCAAGTAATAACCTGTGTGAAGTGACCCGCTAATATATTAAAGTCTAACTCATGTTGATTTGGTGATGTCATGGAGATGTAAAACAAACGGTGCCAACACAAACATTAAACACCATTAACAATAAAGAGACAATATGATGTAATGAGTTACATTATAAAGTAAATATTCCCTTCATTGTCAATGGCGTTTACAAAACAAACACTGAACTAAAGACAAACATTAAACCTGTGTATAGGAGGGGCTATAGCGCCCCTCAAAAAAAGGCAAAGACATTTAGGGATAAGGGGTCCCAAAGCAGGGAGTCCCATTTTTATCTGTCTATTTTGGAAGGTCGGGATCAAACCCTGTCCTTCCAATCTCAGGGCTAACCACAAGGCCACTGAGCTTCCCTGTGTAATACGTGTACATAATTGCATGCTTATTATGTATGTAGGCCTACAGTACATTTGCACAACAATGTATGGGCATATCTTAGGTCTAACATCCCTTATAGGTTCAGTAGAAAGAACAGAGATGCCTGTAACGCAACCCTGAATTCGGACTCTCTGAGTTCTACAGAAGCCTAAATGGGAAGTGAATGGGAAGTCCCTGGCAGTCCAAATGACAAAAGCTATCTTTATAATCTTAATACTTAGGCACAAACCAACTATTTAATAAGAACAATATTGATGTAACTAAGATATTCGACGAGATTAAGCAAAAGTCCTGATGCGATATTTCCTGGTTTAATGCGGGTACAGGAAGTGTGACAGGCTTGAGTGTGACAGGCTTCCTGCACGTTTTCATAGTAACTGCGACCTGTGGTCGCAATCAGAGATCCTTGGCTTGATGACATGGAATTGAGACACATTTTCTCACTTTTTCGAGGTAGTGACCCGTTAACGTGCAGCTGTCAACTATGTTCTGCTAATTGGCTCCTGAGTTCCTACTAAAGGCTCCACAAGCAGGGCCATGTATTTATACTGTGTGGTTACTGCATGCAACCTAATGATCTATTGCGTAATGATATATTGTACAATCTGAGCACATCATTAAGTCGATCAGACCCTGAGACAATACCTCTGACACTGTATGGGATCACGCAGAGTTTGGTTCTCTCTAAAAGGTGACAGGTGTGGTGTCTGGAAATGCAGAGATTGCCTCGGCTGCAATCACAACACGCAAACCCTCTGTGACAAGTGACAAGCGCATAATTACAGTGTCAGCTCAAACATCTAGCAGGCTAACGTGGGAGGGCAAACTGAGGTCGTAGGCTACAGATAACTTTTTTTCTCTTTGGCTGAATAATGCAGAAGCAGGGGGTGTGCAATTCATTCACGGTTTCCTGCATTTCGTTTTAGCATTTTGTTTTTAACTTAAGCATTATTCTCTCAAAAGTTATTAGCATCTCATTTCCAGACTTCTGCAAGTTGTATTGGCGTATAGCTCCTCAGTCCTCTCCCTCCTTCTGCCCCCTCCTCCACAGGGGATGTTGAGTAGTGCAGCTTCTATCCTTTGGTCACTCCCCCTTGCCATGCAAGGATGTAACTCTTGGAAGACGTTGCAGAGACTGAAGGCCTCCAAAAGAAATCTCACTCTAACTGAGAGAGAGCAGTGTTGATTTCGTCGACTAATACTAAGACGAAAAATGTTCGCCGACTACCTTTTTTCGCTGACGAAAACTAAATGGAAACTAATTGAAAACTAATCAATGAGGACTAAAACTAAGACTAAATATATTGACAATTTCGTCAACAAGGTTAGCTAGGTTAGCACAAGGGACTAGTGGACAAGAGATCCAGTATAAGTCATTTTACACTTAGTTGCATGCTGAAAATAGCCGATCTACAAGCTCACAACGTGTCACAGCGTGGCGCGTTGTGAATGTAAAAGCGAGTGTAAAATCAGCCATTATGATGCCATCAAGGCCAGCCAAAATACATTTTAGTCGACTAAATCAACTGTATATTTAGTCGACTAAAATCGCATGACATTTAGTTGACTAAAATTAGACTATAACACTAAAACATTCCAGGTCACTAACAGGTAACTAAAACTAAATTAAGTTTCATTCCAAAGACTATGACTAAACTAAAATAGTCAATAGTCAAACTGAGAGGCAGGTTTTGCCTTACCAGTTACCACACCATATAGCACATGTTCAACTATGCATCACAACAGCTCCATACCCCAGCCGTGTCACGCAGAGCAGCCAGGCTGTTGCCGTGTATATAATACGGACACACTGATGGTTTGTGAAGCCTTTCACTTCCTTTCCTCCTCTTGCACCTACTTTTAGCTATGGGGGAAGGCAAGGCACCAAGCCGGAACAGGGATATATCAATTATTAAATCTGACATCGCACTTGGGTCCATGTTGGGTTTTAACGTGGGATGTGTTGTCTCAGACAGCCAGCTACTGCAGCACGGCATGGCCCATTAGGCCTTCACTCTTACTCATGAAAAACATGGACTGGATGAAACCAAACAACCCCAGTATTGGGAAATGTACCAGCCAGGGCAACTACTGCTGCTATAAATAAGGTGGTTGGATGGATGGATGGAGTGTTTTTGCTTAGGTGTATGTATTGTGCCGATGAGACATTTTGGCCGATATCAATATCCGATATAATTAATTGCTGTTATGGCCGATAACCGATATTACCGATGTCGATATGATCTCATTCTGTATTGAAAAATTATAATAATTTTGTCCATTCTGAACATGTAACAGGGTATCTGCACTGCAGGCTTAGACAAGTCAGATTTAACTTAAATACCTTTATATTTAATATTGTGAGCTTGTAGATCTGTTCAAGCTGTTACTTTGGGCTTGTTTATCTGTAAAGACAGACCGATTAATCAGACCGACCAATTAATTAATCGTCTGATAGGTTAATTGAACTGATGCCGATTAATCTAACAACTAGAATTGGTGGTGGAAAGTAGCTAAGAACATTTACTTAAGTATAGGCGTACTGTAAATTTTTACAATTTTGAGTTATTTGTACTTTACTTGATTATTTATAATTATTATAATTTCCAATACTTTTACTTCTACTCCACTACATCTCGGATCCAAATATTGTACTTTTACTCCACTACATTTATTTGAAAACGTTATTTACTATAGTTACTTTGTAGATTTTGATTATTATCACAAAATATACAGTAACCACTTCAGCCCTATATTCATTTTGGCCATTTGAAAATAGCTGACCTACAAGCTCACAATGTGACATCGCGACCCATTGTGAGCTTGTAGATCTGCTATTTTCAAATGGTTTTTATACATTTGAAAACTTGAAATGAGGCATTCTGCATAATGATTATTTTTACTTTTGGTACTTTAAATATATTTTGATGCCAATACTTTACTGCCAGTACTTTTACTCAATTACATTTTTAATTCTGGACTTTTAACAGTATGTCTACATTGCAGTATTGATGGTTGATGCTTTTACTTAAGGAAAAATTGTGAGTACTTTTTTCCACCACCGGTAGGTAGCCTGTGTGTGTGCGTGCGTGTGTGCATGCGTGCGCGCTTACAGATATATGTTTATTTCTCAGTCTTGCTCTCTGTGTTTGCAGTGAAGGGAGCAAATCCCAGACCACAGGAGTGATTCCAATTCAATTAGCTAATGGACAGGCAGCTGTCTCTCCCGCCTCCCCACTTCCACACACTCATGCCTCGCTTTCCTCCAGCAGTGCATCCACTATGGTCCCACATGTTATAATGATTTAGTCATTAGGGCTGCATTTACAGACTGCTATAGCAGGTCCAAGACATTGTATTTGGTCACAGCTATTCATGCTGTCTTATTAAACTAAAGAGAGAGAGAGAGAGAGAGAGGGAGGGAGGGAGGGAGGGAGGGAGAGAGGGAGGGAGAGGGAGAGGGAGAGGGAGAGGGAGAGAGGGAGGGAGGGAGGGAGGGAGGGAGGGAGGGAGGGAGGAGGGAGAGAGGGAGAGAGAGAAATGAAGGAGTTTGGTTCGGGTGTGTGACGTGACTGAAGTGACTCGATACTGTTGGAGACTTGTGGTAGGAGTGAACCATGAAGTTTCCCTCTTCTTTGGACCAAGGTCCCCTAGCAGAGAATTTCCCATTTAACAAGACAGACCACCTCTAGGTAGCTAAATATTCTCCTCCCTCCCTTAAATTAAGGCTAGTAGTAGAATTTAACTGTGACAAATCTAATCCTTGGCATGAGCTGCTGGAATCCCTTGCTGTTTCGACTGCATAACAATAGCCAATTCATGCCTCTCCACTGTGTAGAAAAAAATAAGTCTTCCGCTGGTTTTTGCTTGGAGTCACTAAAGTAATTTTGTAATCTTATTATGATGAATGTTTAAGTGGATCAGTCATTGTGGTTATTTGGAAGCATCCGTAGTTCCATGCAGGGTGTATCTCCAGTATACTCACGTCGTTATGTTGCATAATATTATGCTAATTCAGATAGAACTGTCCTGTATTTGTGAAATGTGAAAAATAATATATATATATATATATATATATATATATATATATATATATATATATATATATATACTATACACTTCACACAGGGTTATATAGAAATAAACATGAAGAAACGGATCTCAGAAAGCTATAAAGAATCTATAGCTGAATATAGGAGGGGCTAGAGTCCCTCAAAAACATATGGCATTTAATCTCGCTTTTGAAAAAAAAGAAATATGAAAGCAAGTAGAAAGATAGAAATATAAATAGGAACGAGAGGAAGAGATACAAAGACAAAAAGGAAGGAAAGAGAGATAGAAGAAGTAAACAACATGAATGAATAACCTAGGAATAGCAGAAACATGAACATGAATGGACACATACCCCTCTCCCCCTGCTGCACTATGGACACGTCACGTGTGTTCTTTGTTCCATTTAAGTAATGCTAAACATTTACTCAAGGACCACCTGTAACTATGCCATGGACCACACTGTGGTCCGAGGACCACTGGTTGATAAACAGTGTGCTCTCTAGTCTCGGCTCACCGGTGGACGTTTGAATCTCTATGTGATGCTTATTAGCCTGCATGGCTGTGTGTTACAGGGCCCCTGTGGGTGCTGGCATTTTCCACCAAGTTAGGCTAAGAGCCCTCCAGCCACCCAGGGGGACCTGTAGAAGCTCTCTAATTTGCTTTCTCCAAAGGCTGATGGCGCTGCGGCACCTCGGGGAGGCAAAGAGGTGAGCGCCGGTGCTGCTGTGTTGCTTCTTTATGACTCCAGTTCTTTAAAACATACACATGTAAAGCGAGGAGAGGGAGAAGACCTACAGGGATATACTGTACGTTTTGGCATCTGAATCAAATAGAATCTGAGATGATTCCTCTGTGTAACACAAGGGACAAGATGTATACAGAAACACAACCACACAGTCTTCAATGCTGTTACGTGCTACAGTATAACTATAACACAACTCTTTTTGGTAATCCACATAGGAAATACCATTTATAAGATTATTACCTCTGCCAAGGACTTGGACTCATTGGCAGAGGTATTTATTTATTTTCACTTTATTTTATTGTCACTTTATTTTATTATCTGTCTGTCTGTCTGTCTGTCTGTCTGTCTTGCTGCCGCCTGTGAACAAAATAAGTGTCTTGTCATGAGGAAGGAATGACAAGAGGAATGATTATATTTTGATGTATTTTGCATCTTCAATTGGATACATTTTCCATTTTCATGAACACATCGGTACATGTAGGCTACTGTATAACACTAGTGAAGTTTGCGTTCATAATACTACATATGCCAATTTAGAACGAAATACTCCCACCCACAAATTTGTTAAGGTAATTACAGGCAAACTGTAATTAGGTGGGGGGAATAAAATCACATTTGTTATGTGTTGTTTAGAGGCACCTCAATATGTGACAGATCGGACGCTGCATAAGTGATTTGTGGCTAAATTGGACCCTCCCAAGGACAGCATAAGCACATTATATTCCGCTCTGAAATTGATTTGCACGATGATGCTGTTTTTAGCAGCATGCAACCCGGTCAGAACCTCATCAGACTCCAGGCACATGAGATAGGTGGGAGTTGGAATGTTCTCTGACATTCAGCAAGTAGATTAGATTGATTGTCACTGCATACATGGCGTGGAAGGCCTGTCAGTCAGTTATATGAAATGTATTCTGGGGTATCCAACTTCAATGACTCAACCCCCTGGGATTGTGGATCCGCTGAAACATGGCCTTTCCTGATACTGTAGCAGCGTTGATGCTGTTTCTGCAATTCACAACAACCTATTTGCTTGTATTGAGAGGGGATCATCTCATCTGATGATGTGCACATGCTTCTGCATTAATCTCAAAGCTTGTGTCTGATTAAAGACCTGTTACTTGTAACTCCACCTGCTGAACAGCTTGAATGCACTGTTGCACACGTTAGGTCACTAATTAAAGGAGCATTCAGTTATTTGGGTGATTTGGAAACCCCCCCCCCCCCCCGTTCCGCCCCGATAACAAGATGTGCAAAACTGCACATGCACGCACTACAGTGGGGGGACAGGCCAACAGCACACACACCCCGCTCAATCATTATAGGCCAGAAGGCCCCTCTCTATTCTGATTGGATGAAGGCTGGGCCACCTAGCCAAAAAACGAAACCTACGGTTTTTTGACCCCCAGGGGTTAACTGGGGACAGGGAGGAACTCCTTATGGTCAGCACACTCTATGGTATTGAGGATTATCACAACAAAACAAAAAAAGAAGTGATATTTGAATTAAGTGAAATCACTGGATATACCTTTAAAGACAATGATGCTCAATGCACTGCAGTCTCCAGGGGAGACGATGTTGGTGTCGCACTAGTTATGGAATTTACTTGAATTGACCCATGAAGGCTGTGCTAATGGGCAAAATGCACACCAACTGCATGATTCGGAACCATATCACTGTATTTATTGCAGTTACTTTATACTTGTTTCCTCCACAGTAGAAGAGTACAGCCAAATGGGAATTATCTGAAGGCAGACTGCTGCTAATATCGACAGGCTGCAGCAGGCAACAGCAAGGTTTAAATACCTCTGGTAACCACTCTCTCATTCCTGGAAAACTCTCGGATAATAATGATCAGTGCCTGTCACTTCTGTAATCGTTTACCCCATCAACTATGCCCCCCTCCCCATGCCTCCCACCATCACTACCAGTCCCCCTGATCTCCATGTCTGTTGCTCGAGGCCTCTGATCTGATGGCACAGGTAGGCGGTGTGATAATCCAGGGAACCCTGTGGCAAGAGAGGATTTGATTTGGTGTTAGAAGCATTGAGCAGATTGAAAGAAAACGTCACTCTGCATACTGAGGGGGGAACCTGCAGACCTCATTAAAGCCTGTCACAGAGGAGGGGAATATCAGGCCCGCTGCCGTGGCAACCGTGCAGCATGCAGTCATAACAGGAGCAGGAAAAGCGTCCATAATTAGACAGGGTTAAATGCGCTGGACTTACTCCTTGCTCCTGCCTCAAGGGCCACAAACATGGGAGAAGAAAATAAATACTCACATGAATATGTTTGACGTATGACTTGCGCATATTGAAGAAGATTTCGCCTTTAATGATGTATATAAATTAGGGAAGCCAGGTCGTTGTTAAAATGCATCTTCACTGTATAGTATTGATTGAAGCATGTTCTAATAATGTCATCACATTTCCATATTCAGCTGGGATAATTGAGTGGTGCTATATTGCCCGGACTTGCTCTGAATCATTGTGTTTTCAGAATAGATTTTCTTCTTTTTTTACTCAATGTCTAACCAGGGAACCAAGTAACCTGTGTCTGAGACCATATATTGATTACATGACATCAAGGCTTTAGGTTCATTATGATCAATAAATTAGCGGCTGTTAGTAAGATAGCAAAGAGAGAAAACACCCATATGAGGCCTTAGCTATGTTTCACCAGTTTCAATTGAAATGGGCCTCCACCCTCAGGGGGGCCTCCGAGCTCCGACTGACCGCCAGGTGTCAGTCAACCCCCCGCCACCCTTGGCCCTCTCTCTCTCACTCACTCGCTGCCTTGCTCTCTCCCACGATGTTAAAGTTACACCTATTTCCTTTTAATAACCTGGGTAAAATGTGCAGAGGTGGCCGAACGGTTTGCGGAGCGGTCTTGATATCGGATGGTCGCTAGTTCGTATCCCCGGACTGGCACGTTAAAATTACCACCGCTGAAGTGCCCTTGAGCAAGGCATTGAACCCCTACCATGAAATGTTCTATGAGCAGGGCCTGGCTGTAAACAAGTTCTTGAGCTTAGTCCAGTTACCCTGGGGCCTGGCTGTAAACAAGTTATTGAGCTTAGTCCAGTTACCCTGGGTAAATATAGTAACTTTGCTTTGCTTAGCACCAGGCAATTGTAATTGTCGATGTGGCTGCGTGCGATATTGAACAGTCAAAACTATTTGTGTGAATACGCCTGTATCAACAGTATTATTATGTCATAGGTATATATGGGGGCCTCATATTTGGTCTTGAACCGGGCCTCCAGATTCCTAAGGCCGCCCCTGAAAACACCACAGTATTTCCTCTTTGCAATGTATAACCCATATGATACTTTATTATACTGTTGTATTGACCATATATATACTGAGTGACTTCTGTTATTCCATCAAGACCTCAAGAAATAAATCAATCAACATATTCATGCTTATATTGATTTTCAGAAGGCCTTCAACTTTATAGAGAGCTCCTTGAATACAGATTCATTCTTTCAGCGCAATTGCCGTAGGTCTAGGTCAATTGAAGCCTATTTTGTAATACTACGCTTATCGTCATTGCCATTGATTAATGGCAATTGCGCTTTTATAGTGCATTCGATCAAGCCATAATGCTACTTACGTTAGCCGGTTAGCTAGCTATGTTGTTGTCACAGCACTGGATGGCCCATCTTAGATCGTCGTCGCCATAATAATCCATTCTATCTGTTTCTTTCAATCGCCTGTATCTGCTACTCCTTGTACCAGATGGCATTATTGGTCAAAACGACGTTTCTTTGACGGCACAGAGCCGACGATGTGGACCTCTTCAGTGCACCAGATCGATCTTGTAAACAAGACCTGTCCAGGCTCCGTTGAGCTTACTAGGATAATACTACTTTCGGAAGTCTGGAAATGTGGCTTTTCAAAATAAGAATTAGATACAATTGTTTTCAATAAATGCTAGCGGACTAAGTGTTAATAAGGGAAGTTCATGCCTCCATTAGCACCCATTTCTTGTGTTCAGGTAAATTACTTTATGCATGTATGTATCATTGCAGCAGTTTTTTCATGAATCAGTGCTATTGAACACCCTTTACTTGTGTGTTGTTTCAAAAATATTTAACCAATGGAAAGTAGTAAAAAACACTTTGGACAAAACCTCCTACTCTATTGGACCCTCAAACGGTCTGCTAAAGCAACTAACTCCACCACCTCTCCCCCAAGTAATTGACAATATATAAAGTCAAAACACCAACTTTGATGAGGCAGTATTGCTTTAAAATGTATATTTTAGTTAGGTGGTTTCTTCCCGACAACAGAGATATTATACAGGTACCGGTATATATATTGTGAATTCTGAATTGTGGGTTAAAGTTAGGCCTATATGATTGTAGGCATACTTGTATGCAGATGATATATACTGTAATTTAACTATAGCGGAATGTGAACAGGATCAGCAAATATGCTGAATCGTTTTGGTGATTGACAAATTAAGCTTTATGGCAAATCAAAATGAAACACAAATCTTTCATTTTAAGAAACCACCTATAAAGGATTTAATTTTTAAGTTTCAGCATAGATTAGATTAGATTCAATTTATTGTCACTGCAGAGTATACAAATAATTTGACAAATTACAGTTTCTGCATACTTTATGTGCTGTTTCAGATTATGCCTCATGGTGTATGGGTTTTCATGAAAAAAGTAATGATCATTTGCTTACAACAGTTTGGGCTATTAGTGGAGATATGGGATGAAACTGCTGATGACATATGTGTCTGATGCTTCAAATTTATAATAGACTTTTTTAGCGTCCATCCAGCCATCAAAAGTATACCCTTGTTTTATCATAGATTTTACTGCTTTGAATTCACATCTGATCAATGATGATGTTCCTATGACACGCTTATCATGTTTGATTCTAACATAATGATTTATTGTAGAAACAGTAAGATGGGGCGGGCCACGGGACATGTAATGGATGTTGATTGGTGTGTGTAGTAACCTAACTAATGGGACGATGCCACAACAGTTATTACTGCGTGATCGATTGACCAATGGGCGAACACAGAGAAGACCTGCTTACCAAAAGGTACAAGATTCTACGAGTAGTTTATGGCCTATAGTATAGGCCATAAAAAAGTATAGGGGTTAGCAAAGCTAAATGTTAGCTGTGGTGTTGTATAGGCCCTTGGCCCTATACGACACCACAGCTAACATTTAGCTTTGCTAACCCCCTGCCAATGTCATCATTCAGAATGTCCATTAATTCTTTCCTGAGGTAGAATAATATACTATCTTGAGACTATATCGCAGGCTGTATGGTGTTGCATACAGGTAGCTTAGATGTGTAACAGCAGATCAACAAGCTCACAACTTGTAGACTGGCAAGAGGGGAAAAAGAGCGGACTGAGCACAGAGCCAACCCTGGTCAATTAAGTATTAGTTTACTAAGTATAGATGTTTTAAGTGGGCAATACATTTTATAATCACATTTTGAATTTACAAAAGATACAAAAACCTTATAACTGATCTATCTGAACTTGATCTGAACATTCATACATAGGCCTATCTAAAGGTTTTTGGCCAAGTAAAAAGCAATTGCAGGTACAACTGCAAAGATATTGTGTTGGCTATAAAGTGTGTGCTAAGTGTGTAACCGCTTGGTTAATGTACTGTATGTATTCATGAAGGACGTCTTCTTGGTAGTATGGCATAAATATATCATGAATCGTATCTGCTATACGGCCTACTGCAGCCTTTCAAGTCTCTTCAGTTCACTATCCTTTCATTCTTAAGTAATTGGTTTTAATTGTGGTCTTGTGATGTTATTATCAATATCAATGCAATACACACCAAACTCATACAAATTATGCTACATGCCACAGATCGGATGCCTGCTACAGAAGCCCCAAATATACATAAATATTATATTATATATAATAATATATAATTTTTATTTGATTTAAAATGAAGAAATCATATATTTTTTAATTTGTCATACATGTGGCCTGACAAACATTGGTTTGCATCATGCAAACAAGTAAAATGTCCACAACATACCTTCAAATTATGTTCAAATGTACAGGGACAGAAAACAATTAAAGGGAACACCATTTTGAACAAACATTATAAACAAACAACTGAAGGGCAGAATGCCATGGAACTTCTTTCTTTCTTTCTCTCGGCGGCGGTGGCTCAGGGGTAGAGTGGCCAGATGGTAACCGCAAGGTTGCCAGTTCGAACCAGGGAACCTTCCCCCAGAGTTAGTGTCGAAGTGTCCTTGAGCAAGACACTGAACCCCTAATTGCTCCTGATGTGCTGGTTGGTGCCTTGCACAAAAACTCGCGCTCTCTCGATTGCCCGACAAAAACTCGCGTTCTCTCGATTGCGCTACAAAAACTTGCGCTCTCTCGATTGCACGACAAAAACTCGCGCTCTCTCGATTGCGCGACAAAAACTTGCGCTCTCTCGATTGCACGACAAAAACTTGCGCTCTCTCGATTGCGCGACAAAAACTTGCGCTCTCTCGATTGCACGACAAAAACTCGCGCTCTCTCGATTGCGCGACAAAAACTCGCACTCTCTTGATTGCGCGACAAAAACTTGCGCTCTCTCGATTGCGCGACAATCTTTTTTTTTTTTTTTCTATTTCTTTTCTTTTTTTTCTTTTTTTCTCATTTCTCATTTCCTATTATTTCTCATTTCTTATTATTTCTCATTTCTCATTTCTTATTATTTCTCTTTTTTTTCTTTTTTTTTTCTTTCTTTTTTTTTCATTGGTCGCAATGCAATTGTGTCCTGTGTTTTAGACCATGCACCAA
Organism: Protomyctophum parallelum; assembly: GCF_964188405.1. NCBI lineage: Eukaryota > Metazoa > Chordata > Actinopteri > Myctophiformes > Myctophidae > Protomyctophum > Protomyctophum parallelum. The sequence goes on from NC_139707.1 coordinate 32,401,234, forward strand.
TGTGTGCCATACATACTGTATATCACCTAAATTGGACCCTTAGATGTGAGGATGAAAAAAAAGAAAAAACCTCTTACAGAAACACAAAACATGCTGAGCTACATGAACATAGACAAATGGACAGTACATATAGTGTGTAAAGGATTGTAAATCACAGTGTGCTCATTGCTTTCTAAGACACAACAATGTACTACAGAAAGGGGGGCGGGAGGTTTGAGATGGAAGTGGAAGAATTGTAGACTGGGTGACTATAATGCACAACAAGCAGGTAAGCATGCCTTGCACCTGTAACACATTCTTCCACTGCAAAAATGGCCTGGCCTAGTTTATTACTTTTTCTTCCTGGACTGGTGGTGTAACAAATTCTGGCTAAGCTGTGTACGTGTTGAGCATATACAGTACACAGTCATAGCTCACTACTGTAAACAGTACATGCAGCTGCTGGCACTGCAGGGCACAGTAGTGTTATCTTAAAGGGAAGTCCCAGTTAGGAAGGCAGGTTTTGCAGGCGTGTGGTGTTTAACAGGCTAATCCTGTAAATTGCAGGTCTGACTATATAAAAGTCAAGACATACTGTACTCAATATACCGTTTTCCCCCCCTCACTAACACTGGTTAGCATAGTCACAGAAAAATCAGATTCCATAAGCTTAGTCTACATGAAACCATACTGTATTGTCAAATCACCCATGCCAGATGGTATAGGCCAACATTCCTCATAATATGAACATCTGGCTGCTTCGACTGGTTGCTACTGATAATTAGCCAGAAGCATGGTGGCATTGGTGGGGATGAGGTGCACACGGCCGCCCACCCTCTCTCTCCCCTAAAGCATCCTTATTCTATTTTTCTCTCTTACAGGGACTGTTAGCTTACAGCAGAAACAAACCTCTTCTGCCATGGGGGCTCTCATCTTCTCTATCTGCCTCACTGCTGATTCCTCTTCTTGTCACCCCTCCTTCCTTCATCCAATATTCACAGCCCTAAAAGAGGGGAAAGGAGGAATCCTCACAGGTGGTGGCAGGCTGTGGATGCCGGCTGCAAGTGCAACAAACCTCCAGGAGAAACGAGAGCGTGCGCGGAGGGCCCGTCAATTCTACCATCTGTGAGAATTCATGTCCTTATCCATTTATGTGAGTAGCTTTCTCAACATACACACACCCACCGACTCCGGACCTGTTGGCTAATTCTTGGTGAGTGCATCCACAATGAAACCTAGACAACAGGCTGTGACAAATGGCTTTTACTCAGTATTTGCATAATTAACAGGGATACCATTCACTGTGACTTATATGAGTCATATCACATTAGTAGCATCTACCGCAGGTTGTCTCTATACCTAACAATCCATCAACATATAACAAAAATACCATAGTCCTGTACTTTATGTTGGCAGCCTGAATAGGCAAGAGTGTTAATGGTATTGCAGTATGGCCATGCAGAGTATGTACCAGTAAACAGTATGTTGCACTTATACGAGAAGATATAGTTGTGATATATACGTGGCTGAATGGTGTTGTAAATTCATTCTAAAGACATTCTACTTTCACTTACATATACATTACAGTGCCTTTTGTATTGAATGATTAACACCAGGGGAGAAAAACAGCCTGTCTGAATGTAATTGCATTGAAATGAAAATCCGCCCTCCCAAAATACAGATTTAACACGTTTTAATAATAGCCATTTTAATTTATTTTGCGCATGAAAAGCTCTCAACCAAAGCAAAGAACAAGTGGTCAATATTTAGATTTCTTCTTTTAATTTGCATATCAACCTGCAAATGAATTCTTAATAGCGTTTGGGGCTTCTATGTCTCTTGTGTTTGTCCAGAATAATTTGACCCAGAACCATTTACAGAATTCTATACGGTCTGTCGGTGAATAGGGATCCTCCTGAAGGTACTTGAAATCGGTCTCCATGTGCCACTTAATTATTCACATCCTTATCATCACAATGAAAATAAATGAATAATAACATCAACAACAAAGCTCATTCCTCTATTCTATTCAAAAGACTTGCAAATAGACTCAATTCACCTTCACATGCAAAATGTCCTTTCTGTCAGAGGAATGAAACAGAATGATTGATCTTCAAATGACGCGTGACGCAACAAAGTGCCTATGTTTGAGGGTGGCATGATGTGCTGTATTTTTTGCTGATGAACAGTGCAGAGAGATCAAACACATGGTCCTGGACTGAGAGGTGGTCTGCAGGCACAGTGCAGAGAGATCAAACACATGGTCCTGGACTGAGAGGTGGTCTGCAGGCACAGTGCAGAGAGATCAAACACATGGTCCTGGACTGAGAGGTGGTCTGCAGGCACAGTACAGACTTGTGCCGAGAATAGGAGCAACAGGTTGATCAAAACGACTGAGGAACAGAGGCTGGCTCCTCTGCTGCATTTCTACCTTTAACCACATTATTTTATCCTGGTAAGATTTTTCAAATATTGTTCACAGCTGATTTACAAGCTCACATTGCATCATGATTCAATGCGCTGTGAGCCTATAGATCGCCTATTTATATTATAGCTATCTGTCGTAGACTACTCAACTTTACTCAACTCAACTACTCAACTCAACAGCCATAGAGTAATGGTTGAGACAAGGCAGTGAAAGGTCCTGAAAGACGTCAGTCTTACCCAATACCCAATCTTTTTATGAACACAAGGCTGCTGTACTCTATACCTCATACTTTAAATGCTTAGTATGAGGTATAAAGTGTGTTGCCATGTGTTCATAAAAAATAAAGATTGGGTATTAGGTGCTGCTCTCAGCCACCGCGGTGGATATTTTGACATTTCGTTTTTTTTTTTTTGGAATGTTGCCACTACTGTTGGAGCAGCTATAAACTACACAGGTTCATCCCAATGTTCTGGGCATCTTTGTAATGTTAGTGTTAGTAAAAAGCAGGTAAAGGAGTAACTTTTGAGGCAGACTAACATCAGTCACTCTACCATTCACCTTAGTAGAAGAGGTTTACCCAGCAGTTATGTCAGCTCCACCTACAGGAAATACGTAAGCTGCGACCATGAGACCCATTTCTGAATTCGTCTATATAAGATGGCACCATTTCTGTCTGCTCACTTTAGGTCTCAGAGGTGGGCTGTGGATAGTATGGAAATATGCCTAAAATTGACAACATCAGTGGGGATTTCAAGCTCATGGAAACAGCATCATTTCTCTTCCTGGAAAGTTGGCACGCTGCACGACTGCGGCCACTATTCTTGCTTCAATAAAAAGGAGATGTAATTTCGTAGCCAATGCAATCTTTTGAACTATCCATCCATGGTCCACCTCTAGGGAGCATTAGCGAGGACTCGTTATAGAGGTAAAATGTTCATAACAGAGGAAGAGAACCAGCCAAATGTCTCCTCTGGAACATGATCATTGGCCCCTTCACTTTCCAAAATACAGTAGCTCACTTTTCTTGTTTTCTTAAAGGACAATTTTGCAGATTTGTACCCAGAATCCCCTAGAAGATGTGAAAATCTGATATATGTCCTGTGTGTCAAGAGCTCGCACTGGAAGGGCTCTGCTAGCTTTCGTATTAAAATTATGTTTTATGTTTTATGTTGGATAGCGGAGACTGAGGTTTATAAAAATGAGCTATAAGGCATTGTGTCCACCAAAGCATTTTTCCCAGCTCAAAACGCAATAAATATTTCAACTTTCAGTGACCAGATAAAAATGGCAGACATAACATACAGTGCTAAATAGAAGATCAGCACCTCATTGCGCTAGCTGCTGCCATTCCCAGCACAGTATAAATATGCAACACTCTCATTGAAAACAACTCCAAATGTGTGTACTGTACTGTATGCCTTATTGGACATGGACAATTCTTTTGAAAGCTTTCAACTTCTTCTATGGCATGCCTAAAATAGGGTCACCAGGTTGAAAGTATACATAGTTGCGACCGCAGATTACTATGAAAACCTGCCAGTCAGTCAGTCAGTCAGTCCGTCCAACCCTCACGCCTCCATATATGGCCGTCAGTCCGTCACGCCTCGTGACCGCGCTCCATATTTGGTCATCAGTCCGTCACGCCTCGTGACACGCTCCATATATGGCCGTCTCCTATATGAAGATCATGACACTGACCGCATCAAACCCTGGATAGCCATACATGGAGAAGACTGGACCATATGTTGATCTGACCTCATCAAACCCCTGTACTATCACGACACACTCCAAATGGCCAGACCTTATCAGACCAAGTACACTTAAGACACTGCCCCCGCTGCCACCCTAAGATCTCCATATATGGAGCTGACCTGTTCTGACATTCCATATGATGATCTGACCTCACCAAACCCTGTACACTAAAGACACATTCCATATATGGCCAGTACAGAACAGTACATTCCATATGTTGATCTGACCCCCCATGCCAAAGCGCTAGCGCTCACACAGCAGTCTGCCGTCACCCAGGTGGATACGTGCATGCGACCTTGAGGTCGCTTTTCGCCCTCAGGGTGTCTTACTGGTAGAGAAGCCACAAACTTTGAAAGTGTTATTACTTGCGCAAGCAGAGCGTTTTTCGTCAGGTGCTACGATGCGTATGTCCCGTATCAGCGTATGAGCATATGACGTGATGAACATATGTACCAATACCAGGGTGTAATTGGTTTTCGATGGTGACATAATGATGATATGTTTCAGTGTCGGGTGGATTAAAGGTAATGCCCCTATGTATACATATGTAATCCGACACCACTACCTTAACAAGCACAAGTAATCATTACGTCATACGCTGCCATGGGACATACACAAGCAGACCGTGCAGGTATGTTTTCGTCCGGTGTTACATATATACCAACACTGAAACATATTTTTCTTTGAGAAACTACAAGTGGATCCTGGACACTTCTAAATCAATGGGACTGTATTTCTTTTATAGATAGAAGCTTTTACCATACTTCAAAATACTACTTTTTTACCTCCAAAATCTAGTTACGTAGCAAATAGCGAGCTGACCTGTTCTGACATTCCATATGATGATCTGACCTCACCAAACCCTGTACACTAAAGACACATTCCATATATGGCCAGTACAGAACAGTACATTCCATATGTTGATCTGACCCCCCATGCCAAAGCGCTAGCGCTCACACAGCAGTCTGCCGTCACCCAGGTGGATACGTGCATGCGACCTTGAGGTCGCTTTTCGCCCTCAGGGTGTCTTACTGGTAGAGAAGCCACAAACTTTGAAAGTGTTATTACTTGCGCAAGCAGAGCGTTTTTCGTCAGGTGCTACGATGCGTATGTCCCGTATCAGCGTATGAGCATATGACGTGATGAACATATGTACCAATACCAGGGTGTAATTGGTTTTCGATGGTGACGTAATGATGATATGTTTCAGTGTCGGGTGGATTAAAGGTAATGCCCCTATGTATACATATGTAATCCGACACCACTACCTTAACAAGCACAAGTAATCATTACGTCATACGCTGCCATGGGACATACACAAGCAGACCGTGCAGGTATGTTTTCGTCCGGTGTTACATATATACCAACACTGAAACATATTTTTCTTTGAGAAACTACAAGTGGATCCTGGACACTTCTAAATCAATGGGACTGTATTTCTTTTATAGATAGAAGCTTTTACCATACTTCAAAATACTACTTTTTTACCTCCAAAATCTAGTTACGTAGCAAATAGCTAAACCTAAAAAGTCAATATTGCAAACGTTCTTTCACAGAGACGCTGAGATTTGATAGTTTGAAGCGGTCGACAGTACTTGCGCGCTCTGCTTGCGCACTAGTAGGCCATTTATGGCCTACTTGGGTGCAACAAGCAAGTAGGCACTCGACAGAGTGCAGTTCTAGTTTAATATTTATTATAATCTTAATCACTGAATATGGTTATTTCTTTAAAACATCAATTTACTTTCAGATATTGAAAAAAGTTTAACCACATCCATCTTTCTATTCAGACAGAGCACTATGAAAAAAGTCAACTGGGACTGCCATGTTCTTTCACAGCAGTGCTTGCTAGTGTTAAAGCTACTTTGCCCGTCCTCTAGCCGAACTATTAAAGCCATGCGTGTCACCGGCACAGCATGGAACGCCATCTCACCTCCAGTACAGTAAGGTGCCTGGGGTGTGTGCAGCTCTGCTGGCCAGCTGGCGCCCTCTATGCAATGGCTCTCTTTGTTTTACTAAATACTGTACATGCTGCTAAACATGTGTTTGACAATGTGTGATGGTGTTTAACACTACAGTTCTTAGAATCTCAGCATGACAACCAACATCATTCATCATTATTGACTCTAGAGAGCAATCAAGCTGATTTGTGGGAGTTAAGTTGGGTGGAAAGGATTTCATAGATATGTATAGTATTCATAAGGGTATGCTCAATCACTAGTCAACAACAAAAACGAAACATTCGCCCCAAACCCTATGAGAAATGCCAAAAGGCAACCACATAGCGGCAGGCGCTGATCAGAGCACTGCTAAGCAGAGTGCATCTGAATCCATTCGAAGCATTTGTTTTTCACGAAAAACACTCCTTGGCTTAAACACGGCCATAGCCGTCATCACAAATGTGATGAGGTCAGCACAAATGTGATGAGGTCAGCACATTTGGGCACATTGTGGCAAGTGGCTATGGCCGAATTTTGGTGTGGTTTTCGTGCAAAACTAATGCTTGGAATGGATTTAGAATCATGAAAACCGCCTAGTTTGACATGTCACAATTGTCACATGCTACTTAAAGCATGATGGAATTTGGAAAATGTTGCCTTATATAGGTTGTCTATGGTGTGGTATACAAAAATGGCGATAACTTTTTTTTGCAGTGTTCCCGGCAGAGCAGGCCTCTCATTCTGTGGACCTTAATGACCAAATTAATAGAAAAAACACAAATAAAAAGTACGGCATGACATCACAGGTTAATCCTTAATAGTTGAGCTTTTGGGCCTGTGGCTCCCCGGCTATCATGACTACACAGCGTCCCTCTTCCTCTTCTACCTCAAAAACAGCATATCAAACCTATAGTAACATATACATCAGATTCACTATATTCATTGTGGAGTTGAACTTTTCTTTAAGGCATACCTATGAATATATCGCTGGTTCACCAACGCCAGTCACACTGCTCCATAACTGAGAAAGGCAGCCATGCCCGCCAGAAGAGAGAGGTGACAGCCTGCAAAGAGAAACACAGACAGTTGGTGTTCCACTGACAGCTTGTCTATAAAAGATTGATTCATTTTAGCTGATGAATACCATGTAGTTGCTCAGACTTCATTAATTTTGCATCTACACCAACTAGTTTAAAACTTCATTGTCAATATGCGGCACTTTCCAATAGACTCTAAAAAAGTAGAGACTAAAAAAAAGTAAAAAAATAAAACTCTGTATGCAAAACTCTGTATCATAAAATGCACCTACTGTAGTGTGTTACCTAGTGTATCACTGACATGATCTTCATATGCCTTCATTATGCACAACATTTGTGTTTGTGTTGCCTTTAAAATCAGGGCACCGCCTGTGGGAAAACCTATGGGAAATGAATAAGCGTGAGCTCCAGGGGTCTCAAGCCAGCATGCTGTGCCTGGCAGGAGAGCTCACAGACAGGGAGGAGAAACAAACACCCACCGTCCGTCTCTGTAAACAATCTATACATTTTAGAGGATAAATAGGCCATCCAATTGCTCAATGTTGCTAGTTTAATTTTTCAATAATGTTGCCTTGTCTTACATCTTACAACATCGAGGATGATGTAATGATGATGTAAAACCATTTATATACAATACAAACACCACCTCATTTTCAGCAGAAGGCAGCGCCTTTTCTTCATAAAGGGAGGATAATTTACAATGTCATGTGATATGAAATCAGGGAATCATAGATGAGTTGAGAAAACAGGCTTGAAAGTTTCACTTCTGTGGACTCTTAACATTACACCTAGCTACATGTTTAAGCATTTATTTCATATTTACATGTCAATTTCAGCTTTGAACCTCTGACATATATTTCAGACATGCTCTAGTATGTGAAGAGTCTGCCTGTGTTCTCCTCTGGTGAAAAGCTGTAGGTCACAATTAGGCATTTAGCAGACGCTCTTAATCCAGAGCAATTTACAGTAAATATGCTAAGAACCTAACATCCATCTAACAGTAAAATATCTGTACAGTTAAACTATGAGTACACACTATACTAATACTATAGTGCAGGGGTGCCCACACATTTCGAGCTACTTGAGAGCTACTTTCAAAATGACCAACTCACCCAGATCTACCCACCAAAATATTTATATTATCCCATTGCTGAAAATAGTTACATATTAGGGCAATCACACTTGGAATGGGAAATAGAGGGGGGGAATGGAATTGGTATGTTTTTTTTTGTATATAACTACCGTAATTTCCGGACTATAAGCCGCACCTGAATATAAGCCGCACCAGCCAAATTTAGGGAAAATCCCATATACAAGCCGCACCGGACTATAAACCGCACCGGACTATAAGCCGCAGCTACGTTAGCTCAGAGCCTGAGATGGCTCTGCGTTAGCTGTAAAAATCCATAGATTAGCCGCACCGTTGTATCAAATCATGGGTAAAAAGCTGCGGCTTATAGTCTGGAAATGAATTTATTTAAATTATACCTTTTTAGGGGCATGTCATGTGGTCAACCTGCACAGCCTGTGTGATCTACTGGTAGATCACGATCTACCTTTTGGGCACCCCTGCTATAGTATATACCATAGCACTCTATAGTGACTATAGAGTGCTATGTCTACATAAAATGTATGTAATCTACCGTAATTACATAAATTGAGCCTTTGCATACGCCTGCAAGATCGTCAAGGCTAGGGCAAGTGCTACGGGCTAAGATGAAGTCTGATGAGGTGGGTCTTCAGACCTCGGCGGAAGATTGGGAGTGAGTCCGCAGTTCTGATTGCAATGGGAAGTTCATTCCATAGCTTTGGAGCCAGAAGGGCGAAGAGTCTGGGAAACTTAGGTACCTTCTTTCTACCTGCCAGTCTTCGTCTTTTCAGCACCACATTACCCAGAGTGAAGTCAAGACTCATTTCATTAAAGCGCAAATAACATGCATTTTAAAACTGCTTTTAATATTTAATAATCATATTGTCTATGTCCCTCAAAGTTATTTCTAATGGTTTGAGCCGCAATCACCACTCTGATATAACCAGGCCTTGTCAATTCTTTCTGGACTTTGAAAGCAGTTTTAGCTGCAGTACCACACTGTCCTGAGGTGGAGAGGGTGCTGATATGCAGATTATTTAATATTTGAGTCATTATAATACTAATGCTAGATAAAACCAGGCTTGTTTCCATTCCATGCCAGCTTGGAAAATCAATAATGGTGGACATTGTAAACAAAGTGGAAATGCAAATTTGCAACTGAAGACTGAAGAAATGGAGGAATTATACAAAGTAGGGTGACATTGATGACATCACGATGAGGCCAAAATCAGTCGAGCTGTTTCTGAGAGCAATTTCCATTAAAACACCCATATGACATGAAGGCCTGATTGTTCAAAATTGATTATTTGTGGGGATAGAAAACACACATGGGAGCTCCAAAAACACAAAAGTAGAATTTTATGTTATAGGCCCTTTAAGGCAGCTGAAACACAAAGGAACAGGGTTTTGCTATGCAAAGGTGGTAAACACAGATAATGGAAACCACTGGAACCACAGTATTAAAGGTATGTCACTGGGATTCCTCATTACTAAGATATGATGTTGGCATCAAATTTCCCTCTTGTATCTCACATGCATAAAGCAAACAAACAAAAAACATACATGCAGCTCCATTTGCTTTTCTAAATAAAAGGATTGCCCCTGTGACACGCAGGCGCAGCACAGTGCAAAGGCATGTTGAGCAGCACACTTTGGCCATGGACACCTGGGACGTGTCTCATATCACTGATATCAGCCGGGGCCAAGGATTTCAATAAAAATCCTTCTCCACACTGGGAGAAAAACAGCATCTGAAAGTTTGATGGTGCATTTTTTACACGTGATTGCAGTTAGAACTTTTCCATTGCATCTTATGAGAGGCATGGTTCTTGTGCTGCCGGTATGAGCGAGCATGCTGTTGCTAATCAGTGTGATGTCGTCTGTTAAGGCGTCTAATACCTTAGAGTAATAGAGACGTCACCGAGAGGAAACCCTGAGGCGAAATTGACATAGTGGCCGAATTTGGTATTGCAGCTCGAGCCAGTGCTGGGCCGTTGACACGTGAACGCTATGTTTCATACGTGAACGTGCGCAAATGGCGCAATGCTAGTCAACGGCCAGATTTGGCCCAATCCATCCCAGAATGCACTCTGTTCCTACCCGGAAGGAGGAGTGAAATAGCCTCATGCACTTTTGAGCAACTTAATGCAAGTGGATGGGAGGAGAAATACAGTGACATCTCGATTAATATATATTCTCTAAGCCTAAGGTCTATACCAATACACAATTGCAGTGTTTTGGACACTGGACCTAGTTGCTCATATTGGGACATAAATTGTAGCTGTAGTGTAGACTGATTGCAAGGCAGGTTCTCCAACAGATGAGACAAAAAATAACAAATGTTTTATTTTATGTTTGAGATTGATGCATTTTGGTATCATGCCTCTAATATTTAATGATTAACTAATTAAAATCATTAAATAAATATTAGTAGTAGTATACAGTACTAGTATTATTAGTAGTAGCATATTGTGCTACATCTTGAATTCAGTAGTACAAGTGCACTGGATGTATTTTACTTCGTTTTTTGTAGCTTTTTCTAGTCAGTCATTATGGGCTTCGCCGGGAAGACAGAGTGGAATAACACCCGACCCACAGTTCAACACCCCCTGGTGATAGACAACCTGCATAACCTGACCTGTAGGAGACACTGGTGCAGTAACACATTTTGGTCCTGCCCATCAGGCTTCCCTAATTGTCCCCCCCCCCCCCCCTCCCCCCATATCTTTTTTGGGACTAAAACTTCAGACGGACTGAAAAACTAACACAGCCGTTTGTCCACTAGCAGCATGTGTAGTTATAATGACGAGAATGGAATTGATGCTGACGACGATAACATTGGTAATAACTCCCTTCTCCACTGGAGCCCTCTGCGATCATCACAATAGCTGTGACATTCACAATAATGGTCATAGTTAATATGGCGAAGGCCACAATATGACGTGACCACACAATGTTCAATGTTCATTCTGGGTGAGACTGCAAGGGTGTTGTGCAGTGGACCGTCGTTGGGCCATATGGGACATGCTTATGAAATCATTCTAAGCATTGAGCTATTAAGAAGGCATCAGTTCTAATTAGATGAAGACATAAACTCTTTAGATGAGTCGATAAGAGGGAACCGCCTAATGTGATCTCTAGCAGATTGAAAAGCATTTAATGCAAAGTATCAGTGACTGCTCAAATGGGATTGTGGCCACAGCTCTGGTGCCATCAGCATTTAGCTAAAGTACCCCCCAACAATGTGGCTGACCCAGGGAAAAAGAAACGGCATAATGTTTAGAGCACACAGCAGCCTTTTCAATAAGGGGAGAGACAATCCGGAAATTAAATTATCCCCCACGTTAAATTACAGTAAAAGAGGCAAGAGGACCGTCCCATTGTGAACACATTTATAAAACTATTATTATGTAGGTGCTTATATGCTTAACTTGCAACAATGATGTATTAAACGATTTATGGTGCGCTATAGCCATCAAGTTGTCATTAAATGCTTATTATAATAAACAAAGCAAACATACATCATAGTCTTTCAAATGTGCTGTACTGCCAGCAACATTAAAACAGGGATACCACACTCACACGCCCAAAATAACTTTGGTTCCAGAACTGGTTCCATTCCAGAGTGTTGGAACCTTCATTTTCAGTGGAAATGCTCTGAACTGGTTCAATATTAGGCAGGAAAAAATTACAGAACCGGTTCAACCCCGGTGGAAAAGGGGCCTCTGTATACTTGTATCTCCATATTTTTTCAATCACCAAACACCAGTGTTTGAATTCGAGCTGTTTTCGAACATACTTTGTTGTATATAAAAAGTATGTTTTTATATACTTTGTTGTATGACAAATAATGACAATAGCAGATCTACAAGCTACTGAGTAAGTAGGACACAACAGCAAAGAAAACACAGACAAGTGTGAGGAGGAATTAATTAGCAGGACTAAATTGGGGAGAAAAATGGGGTACAAAATAATTGGCTGCTCTAAATTTAGGGGGAAATAAAAATAAATAAAAAATGAACCTCCCCACAACGTCAAGATGGAAAGCGGTTCTTGATATCGAGTCTCGACCGAGGATGAATACAACACAAATAGACACAACTATATAAAGTGGATGCATGTTCAATACAGACGCACGGAAATTGATAACACATCAAGCAGCAGCACTGTAGGAGCTTGAAGAATGGCTTTCACTCGAATGGAATAGTTTAGCCAGTAGAGCAGAGCTTCTTTAGGGATAATTATCAGCTGGACAGATGATTGATTTGCATGCCTGCATGTTTATCAATTTACAGGAAGCCACAAATTGGACATGTGCGTCTGACAGGTTTGTATCTTGTCATTACAGACCAGGCCATATACTGACAGAAGATATATGACTGTTGGACTTAATCTATTAATAGCTGTGGACAAACATACATTGGTATCACAAGAATAAAATACAGCCAAACCTTTTTGATAAAATATGTCTTTTGACTCATTTGCAGTGTATACGCAATTCACTGAGACTATAATGGAAACCTTTACATTTATCTTAACCTGTGTGGTTGCGCTGAGAGTGAAGAGAACAACACTGGAGCCATGTGTGATTCTCAAGGCAGGACTGCAGGGGTAAGGCAAGGAAGTGTATTTGTACAGTATACCACATTTCAAGGGGAAATTCATTTAAAAGTCCTTGAAAAGACGAATTATATGCATTTAAAAGCAGTGGTGAACAAGTGGTGGACTCAACATGTACAATCTGGCCAATTGCAATTCAGGAAGAAAAATAATCACACCCGGTGTGAAGTGAGCAGTGCCTTGGATTATGCAATCGGTACTGTAACCACAGTAACTGTGCTGAAATAGACACCAAAACATCCAGACCTAAAGGTATTGAGTTTGCTACTTTACAGAGTGAAAGTAGTATCCAAATTATCCAAGTACATACTGACGTAAAATACTAAAATACTTAAAGTACTTAATTAAAGTACTCAAGTAAATGTACTTTGTTGCAGTGCTGTTTACAACAATAGCATAATTAACAAGACAATCAAAAACATACAGTCATTTAAAAAAATGAATAAAGGTTCTGGTTATTCCTCAGGAGTACTGTATTGTTTGAGAGCATCTTACTCTCAGACATCACATGGAGCTTTAACCCACACAACAATGGGGAGTCTAACCCCCTAGTCAAGGACTTAGACTATGGCCCCAAGGTACCTTTCAGTAGTAGTCCTTTGCAGTCCTTTGCTTTGCACACACACACCCACACACTGTGCACACTCCTGGTGTGCGGCGCACACACACAGCAGGGGTCCCTCTGTTGTGTGCACACCAGGAGTGGGACCTTGGACCAGAGGGATCTCTTTTAATCACTTTTGTTAAAAGCTTTGTGTTTTATGTATTGTATGAAGTGGCAGTGGAATATAATGTATTTGGATCTATTGATCTATTGATCCAAATTGGTTGGAAGTTATTCCTGTTACATCACTATTATAACCAACAGTGTTGGTTGCGGCCCAGGCCGTAGCGTAACGGTCTGGGCACCGGACTGGTAATCCAGTCGCAGTGTGCCGCGGGTTCGACTCCCGGACCCGACACGGCCTTTACTGCATGTCATTCCCCCATCTCTCTCCCGTTTCCTGTCAGCCTACTGTCTGTCCCTTCAAAAAATCAATAAAAGGCGTAAGCCGCAAAAAAATAATCTTAAAAAAAAAAAAAAAAAAAAAAAAACAGTGTTTCTATTAGGAAAAACAAAACAAGTTCATTTAAAAATGCAATAGTAAAACAAGGGGCTGAGATATTATGAGGCAATTCTTAACAAGTGCTCACAAAAGAGCATGATGTCAGGTAGCATAGAGCTGCTGTGGAAGCAACTAAGGGCCGATTCATACTCCTATTTTACCGCTGTTTCGGCGCTGTAGTGCCGAAATGATTTCAGCTCGTCAGAAATTTTCAGTAGCAACGAAGAGCCGACTTTAGGACGGTACCCGCCCCCCCGAACCTCAAATGACATCACATTGTAGGCTCCACAGAGCCGAACCGACTTTTATTCAGCTCTAAAATAGGAGTATGAATCGGCCCAAAGACGATCTTATAAAAGTGAATGGATGGAATAAAAGAGGGTCACGTCTTTTCTCTCTGCAATAAATCTGAGATACAGAAGATGAATCTTGTACCTTGTAAAAAAAAACGGCATATTCTCTTCTACTTGAGGTTAACGTCTGTTTTAAAAATACTTCATAAAACAAGATGAGGAGGAACGGAGAAGCAAAGTGAGAGGAGTGCATTTCAAATCAAATGAAGTAAAGCCTGCTGTGACAACTGGAAGTTTAGTTTTTTGTTGTTTTTGTGCATCATAGAGGGCCATTTTTGTGGTACAGAGTAGTGCTGTAGTAGTAATAGTACTAGTTAGTACTAGTACTGTACTAGTAATATTTGCGAACGCAGTGAGCACTAACTATGAGACCCTGCCGTTCATGTCTGTGTGTCTGTCTGTCTGTGTGTGTGTCTGTCCCGCTGTTACACCACCCGCCCGCCACCAGAGGGCGCAGCTGTATCACACAACACACACACGCACGCACTCACACACACACACACACACACACACACACACACACAACTTAACTTAACAAAAAACTTAACTTAAAATGAAAAAGAAAAAGAAAAAACTTAACTTAAAAAAAAACTTTAAAAAAACTTAACTTCAAAAAACTTAACTTAAAAATTAAATCTTAAAAACTTCAAAAAACACAAAAAAACTTAACTTAAAAAAAAACTTTAAAAACACTTAACTTCAAAAAACTTAACTTAAAAATAAAATCTTAAAAAAACACAAAAAAGAGAACTTTAAAAAGAAAACCTTAAAAAAGTATGTAATTTATTCTAATTGTTGTTATTGCCATTTACGAGCTGCGTTCGCTTCCCGCGTTTGCGCGTCTTACTTGTAGTAGGCTACTCACAAAGCTGCAAGAGTTGCTACTACAGCATATCCTCACTAACCTGACGCTGCCAGATCCAAGAAGCTTGCTACACAAATTTGTTTCACAGCTTATTGGGATCTGGGATCGCGGAAGCAAATTCGATGACGGGGCTGTTCCTTTTTTTCAAGATACTTGGTAGATGATTGGATGGGACCGTCTGTCTATCACCGTGTGGGCGTGCAAACACAACCAATCATATTGACGTGTCTATATAGCTTCACATCCGGTTTCGCGCATATCCCGCCCTTAGCTCACGCTGATTGGTCCGGTACGGAACGGATTTTTGTCAGCTCAACTCCCTGAGAGATCCCAGATGAAGGCTGTGTTGGGGAACATGGTTACCCAATACCGCCCTCATCTGGCAGCGTCAGGTTATATCCTCACCCCCCCTGGCCAGACAACTGTGGTTACTACAAGCTCACAGTCACAACACATCTCATTGAGGCACGTTGTGAGGTTGTCGATTGGTTAATAAAAAAAAAAAATCACACCCGTGTGAACTGAGTGGTGCGACTCTCCCCCCCTCTCTCTCATTAGCAGGCAACAGTGCAGCACTATCCCTCTCTCTGTTCTGGCACAACAGCGCCCCTACTTCTACTCATTATACGTGCTCATTAAACAACACATAGGTGAACACATACGTGAACACATAGGCGGACTTATACACTGCCATGAATGTCTGAGAGTGTCATGGGAAGGATTTGGGAATGCCATTATGGCGGAACAGCCCCTCACCACCAGGGGAGACCTGGGTAATAATTTCTCCTCCCGGATCAGGGATGGTAAATTCCTCCCTCTCTGCCTGAGCACAATAATAAGCCTGTCAGCTTGATTTAAAAGGCCTGTGGCACTGTTATGAGCGACACCACCCGATTTACAATAATTCATAAATCTCAGGCAATAAAGGATAAATCAATAGAAGTGTGAGTATAAACTGTTTTCTTTACACTCTCCATGCGTCGTAGCTTAGAGGAGGAACATAATTTAATTGCAGGGGAATCACAAGAAGACACATGGTGTAGATTATGGTACTCTTATAGCGCTGACAGCACATTGAAATATAGACGTATTTTGTTTAGAATATACTGTACTGTACTAGGCTACTGCTGGCGCCATAAACCCCTCTGTCTTTCTAGCGTCTTGATGGGAAAGGTTTAAATTCATAGTGTAGGTCCTTTAAAGGAGCGCTTATCTTCATATAATTGGTCCTCACTAATTGCTCATTATCATAACTTAAGGCACAATTTCCGTGTCCTCGCCCTGTGTCTCATTGGTGGGCTGTGGACAATTCAGAAGCCTGCCTACCAGTGACATCATTGGCGGGGTTTAGAGGCAAATTGAAACTACAGCCTTGCTCTTTCTGCAAGGTTAGCATGCTGAAATAAAAGCCATTGTAAACATAAAAAAAGTAAATAATAGTCATTGTATTGGTAGGCAGGTTTCTGAACTGACCTCAGCCCACCTCTGAGACACAGAGATGTATTTTACTTTTATTTAGTTCATTCTTTATTAGTGAGGACCAATTATCACTCTGCTCTGCCCGAAGAACCACCTGTATCATGTTACTGCCTAATTAGATGACTGGAAACAGAGAACAGTCTGGATGTGACTTCAGAGTATCAGTGCCACAGCGATTTAGGGAATTTTACTCCTGTTTCAATAAAGCACACACACACACACACATGCTCCACTTTGCCATTGTTCCCCCAACACACACACACGCTCCATTTATTCATTTCTGAATTAAATAATAATGGTTGTATTTGTGTGTCATGCATTTCCCCTGTCAGTTTATCGGAGTGCTCTGCTTTTTCTATCCTCCTGTCTGAGTTTATAGGCCTGAGACTTACAGAGATTAACGAATGAAACAAACTCACTGACGTGCATGTTATTGTTTGCCAAAGCCTACATTTTGTCAACTGGATGGCTGAATGTTCTGCTTTGCATTTACCGGGTGGGGAATAAGTATTTTGAGATGCATCTGATGGTTCTCGTTTTCACCAGGATGAGCACAGCTCATAAATGTGCAAAACAATACAATAATAATAAATAACAAAATAATAAATCCAATGGAGCTATGCCTACAAATTCCCTGAGCCACACACTGGTGGCTAGGGGGGCCGTTTCATTTGAAATTCTTGGAACAGCTTAATCTGGCTCTGGCTGCACAACTAATTTGAGAGCAATTGCCCATGGCCTTTCACCTTTCCCTCACAAAATCTTCATCACCTGCAATATTGGTTGAAGAATTCTCTGTATGTCTCGCATGGTTCCAATGGGTTGTTTTGGATGCAGCCACCCACCCTTAAGCCGGTATACAAGCACTGTGTCTGCAACGTGTTGTGAGCTTATGGGCTGCTTTTGACGTGTGACAACGTCGCACGACAAAGCATAAATCAGGCTTTAATGAGGCCTGTGCTGTCATTTATTGTCTGTCTGAACTGAAAGTCAGTCCATTAAGGGTCTCCGTGCTATCGACCACCTCGTTCAGAGTGGAGGCGGAGGAAGGCAGAGGGTTAATGAAATTGAGGAAGGGATGGTTAAGTTTGTAATTGCGTCCTTTCTGCACAGCCATTGATTTGGAGGCAGAGTATCCCATGTTTCCTGATGCCAGGTTGGGTCATGGGAGATTGTGGTAAATGATTAATTCTATCAAGTAAAAGACTCCAGGGAAAATCAAATGACTTTGGTGATTTGATTACAAAGCCAATGGCTGAATCGGCTGCCCTAAAATTAATGCACTAGTAGAAATATCCGAGTGCAGTGGACACGCTCACACACACATGCACACACATGCACGCTCGTGCGAATACTCACATGCGCACACACACTCTGCACGCACACACACACACACACACACACACACACACACACACACACACACACACACACACACACACACACCCTTACAGGTGCTGTCCAAGTGTCCATGTTGTTTGTTATTATGCCTGTTAACGATCCACATCCTTGTTGTTTCTCTGCCTGTAATAAACCTTTGTTCAGAGTAATGGGACATTAAAATCACTAAATCAGCACAGCATGGTGAGAGGGATGCCATAAAGAGAGATTCAGAGTTAGTGGGTGATGATGGTGATGGTGGTGAATAGTGATGGTGGTGGGTACTAGGAAACAACTACAAGAACACATCATGGTGGCATAAATGTATGCTGACATTCATCTTCTCTAATGGGGGACAGAGTGAGTGAAATGTTTTGCCACGGCGGTGCCGGTGATACATGCACACTTCCGTGGTTTGGGCTTAAGAATAGGGTTTAGGAATTATGTTTACCGTCCGTCTCTCCGTATATCCGTCCTAGCTTTGTGAGCGTGATATCTCAGGAATTCTATGAGGGAATATCAAGACATTTGACACAAATGCCTAGCCTCACATATGTAGCCTTGCCGAGCCATGAGGCCCATAGGGCAGGAGCCTATCTCCTGTTTCTGTAGCGTGAGGCAGCTGCAATGCTGTATTTCTGGTATACGGTACGTCTCACCCCCACACCCCTGACATTTGTTATATTAAATAATCTACTTGTACTTATATTTGCAGAGTTGTTCTGAGGGATTAAAACATGAATCAATATGACCAATCATCAATATGTCTACTACAGAAGTATTTTTTATTGATTCAGTCATTTAATTTGAACTTTACTCTTGTTTATTTAGTTCTAATTTTCAAGCCCATGTTCTCCACCAATACCCAAATCCCAAATGTTTTGCATCCGCCTGCTATAGCGCCATGAGCAGGCCGATTTGAGCAAAACACATTTCTGGCTATTACTCATACAGATTTTGTCCAAACATCACGCATCACACATTATCTCTATAGTCATGTTATCTGTCCGATCTTTCATATTCTATTGGCTTAGATTGGCTTCCAAATCTAAATCAAATCATGTTTTGATCTTGTTGATTCAAAATTTAAATTCAAGGTGCAATAATTTTAAAATCCTGGGTGTGTTTCTCTTCTAATTTGTTGAATTGTAAATGAATCGATAAGGCTCTGGTGAAAACGATGGGTGCAGTTTGGCAAAAGGCCTTTACTTCCAGTCTATTCATCTAAAAAATTCAAAATGTTCAATTTAACACATTTTCAGACTATCTGGGCCTCTTTAACTGTTATCCTGACCCCTCTATCCAATCCAAAAGTAAAGGATTTTTTCTTACATCTGCATGACGTCAAGTTAAATTGCCTCCGAAAGTGCTGTATTTTTAAAGATTGTTTTTTAATTCACAGCAATTTTCTGGAATAACTAAAGATTCATGTTTTCATCTTTTGTTGGAATAAGCCTTAGCATAATCCCTTTTACAGTCATCAGACTGAAAGGAAAAGGCTCTGCCTTCACCATTATGGGTTTTTTGCAGATATATTATTTTATTTTAGAAATAGCTACTGATGCAGAGGAATCAGAGGTGTTAACTATATCAAGTGAACTGATATGGAAAGAAAACCCTTAAGAAATATTATAGAATAAATATAAAATATTATAGACTTTTAGACACGTTCATCCTCTTTAGAGCACAACAAATTATATGGCAGTTCAACCAGTAGTTTTCATGACGTTTTATTTTCTTCCTAAAACAAGTTTAATTACGTGAACAATACATTTAACACAAAAACAAACACATGAGCCCTAGCATCCTTATTTTTGGCATACCCCCCCCCCCCCCCCCACACCTCACCTCTCTCTCTCTCTCTCTCTCTCTCTCTCTCTTTCATTAGCAGGCAGCAGGCACAGCACTATCCCTCTCTATTTCCGGCGCCCCCTACTGGTACTAATAAGTCATATACTCGTGCTCATGTACATGGATACATAGATACGCACGGACATTGCTGGTTGTAGGAGTGGTTGCACCACTCAAAAATAGGCAAACAAAAATAGCAGATCTACAAGGTCACAACAAGTCGTGGCCTTACTCATTGTGAACTTGGGTCTTGTAAACCGGGTCCACTGGAGACACCGCCAGTCATCAAATTAGTGGCTTAGGAATGAGAACAAAAATAATCAATAATTCAAGGCTTCATGGGGTGTATAATTTATGATGCTTGATTTACCTATAGGATCCTAGATTACTATTACTTCTATTTACTCTATTTCTTTATCCCACGATTTTTTAACCCGTTTTTCACACCTGTGTCAATTATCTAATGTGATCCTGGGCTACACACCCTCCACCAACCTAGTCCCCATATATGGGGGTCATGCTTCCTTCATGAGTGTCCAAGTTGCTCCTTTACACCTGACGAGGGAGTTTCCCTGGTTGGAAGGAACACGTTATTCCAACCAGTTCCTTTCCCCTCCATCAGGCTCCCGGCTGGCCAGGGGGAAGCAGTTTAGAGACCAGGATTACTGCATGTTTTTTATGAGGGTACTTACCCTAGGGGACACGGGGAGAACATGCAAACTCCACACAGAAAGGCCCTTTTGCCAACCCAGCCTCGGGTATGGGCACTGATGGAGGAGGAAACAGATTACTATTTCTATGCATTTCATATTAAATATTACCTTGCAATTTCTTACTGTAAATTGCGTCTGCAAATTTTTTAATTGTTCCTGTATTGGCTTTCTGGTAACTTTAAGTGTTATCTTCATATTTCTATAGTGCCTGACACTTGATCTGCCTGCCTGACCTGACCTGTGTGACCTTGACCTTGTACCGTATATTTTTTAATCCTGCCTGCTCCCTTTTTGATTTTTTAATCTAATAACTGTATTGAACCTCCGGGGTCATCTATACTTGGGTCCATTCCCCTGACAAAGCAATCCAATAACTTCACAAATATGCTGTTAAATTTCAAAACAAAATCTCCTACCTTTGCCTTCATCCAGCATCGTGATTGAACAGTTACCCAGTTCACAACCTATTTTGTGTATTGTAGAGGGATGGGAAGTCAAATGTCCTTCAAATAATAGGGGATGTTTCATATAAGACAAACAGGATACAATCTCAGAGGTACATGCATTTATTCAAAAATAAAAACCAGAACTAATGGCAAACAAAGATCTTTAACATTCACAGGAGTAACATTATGGAACAGCCTCAATAAAGAAGTAAAATTAAGCAGCTCATTACATTTATTTAAAAAAAACTCTTAAAAACAATATTATAGACAAGTATAAAGTGGATTGATATCATAAAAGTATAACCAAAATACTCCTTCCTCCTTTATGTTTATTATATATCTATTATCATCATCATTATCATTATCATTACCATTATTATTATTATTATTATTATTATAATTTCTGTTGTCCTTCTCCGTTTTGTTTGTTTGTATGTTTTTGTTTTGTTTTTGTCTTGTCTTGTTTTGTTTTGTTATGTTTTGTTTTTCTCTCTGCTTTGTTAGTTTTTTCTTTGTTTTGTTGTATTTCTTTTTCCTTTTTATAGCTATTTAAAAGGGCTGGCACTATAAGCTGAGGCTTCTGCCAAACACTCCCTTTTGGTCAAAAAAGAAAACCCTGAATACATTGTATAAGGTGTGTGTATTTTAAATGACCAATAAACTTGAACTTGATATACATTGCATGATTGAGTGTACAGGGTTTGATGAGGTCAGATCAACATATGGAATGTCAGGGTTGGATGAGGGTCCAGGTAGGGCCGGGCCTTAATTTTTGGGCCTGTTGAGAACTCGCCGGCTGTCGGGCGCGGCTGCACAAATAACTTTGGGGCAGCCATCTAGAGTTTGAATGGACAGGTATCAGTCAAAAGGGAAACATCGAAGAGCAAGGATGGGGAAGGATCAACATATATATATATATATATATATATATATATATATATATATATATATATATATATATATATATATATATATCCATATACTAATATTGATGACATAAGGAATCTCCATACATGGGCTTAATTGCGACAGCAAGTTGCAATTACTTTGATCCCTGATTTACTATCATCCCTGATGATGTCATAGTGATGTCCTGAGACCAGGGTACAATATACTGTATGGGGATTTTGAGTGACAATAGATTCCATAGTTAACTGCTGTGAGCCTGCTACGAATGCAACATTTCATTCCCCGGTAATCACTGGAGAGGAGAAGAGGCCATCTTGCACTCTGCCTTTTGTTTATTTCATGCACCAGTTGATTTTTAATTCTAGAGGTGCAGTGATGCACTTATCAAACAAAAACACGATCACTCCTCCTCATGCTGATGAGCCCCTGGCATGAGAGGAGACAAAACAAATAGCTGTGTCTTCACTGATACTCAATTTATGTGCAATTCTAACACAGGCATATTCATTTACTTGTTAACATAAGCATGCAATAAGTGTGGCTTTTGTTTTGAGGGCTGAGGGGCTACTTAAACACCATCATGAAAATACATTTGTTTCATGTCACACAGCCAGGAATGGACATATCCAATGACTAGAGGCTTAAAACACAATGATAACACCCACCAGCACAATCTGACTGTATTTGCCCAGAGGAGAACAGTGCAATGTGCACCTACCCCCCCCCCCCCCCCCTTTTTATTTAGCCAAAGACGATTATGATGAAGACTACTTTAGGATATATTTTTCTCTGCCATTGAAGCTGACAATGACATTCTTGTCATCTTACTCAAATGGCATTACTAAAGCAACACCATTTGAGTTGTCTCATATCATGTGCTACAATGGTGATGTCTTCATTGTCCCAGGTCATGAATGCATAATAGTAGCCTGATGTATGCCCTCTTGTGCAACACCATTGTACGACAGGGCATAAATTAAGCATTATCCCTCTCTGCTTAGTTTTCGTGTGAGAAATGAGGACATTGGACACGAAATGAAATCCTTTGAACGGGTATGGGAAGGGAATGGAAATTTGTATGCAATGATTAATGGTCTTGTGCAGTAACATTACACTGGCTTGTTATAGTAAATAAGGCAGTGGCTGAGGTGGCTGATCCTTTCCATCATGACATCTTTGCCATGTGTCTGAATGGGTCAATGATTGACTACGAATTGGCCCAGGTCGCTTTCGGGTGAAATGAATAGAGGCCAATCAAGCCACTGCTATTCTGTCACTATAGGGAAGCCCAGCTGTAAATGGATGGAGCTCAATTCCTGATTCATAGCAGTGCTAAGATGTAATTTTATGCTCTGGTGTCATTTGTTGAGCAAAATCATTGATTTCAGTGCCAACGTGTCGACTATTTTTGGCCCCCACAGAATAGGGATGGTGGGGTTCAAGTGGTTAAACGTCAAGTATAAAGGAATCGGATATTCTTCCAAGTTTTCCTTGTGACATACTGTATCTCAGGGGGAAGGATTGACGTATTTTTCGTACCGTAATATGACATAAATGTAATGTGCTAGTATCAATGTAATTCAGGGGTGCCACGGAAGAAAAAAAGTTAGGTTAGCCTCTCTAGAAATTCCACTGGTTGGTTGGTTCTGGATGGTTCTATTTTGAATGGAATTACACAGCTCAGAGCCCTGAGCGTCTGAGAGGGCTGAAGTGGTTAATGTATCTTTTGTAATAATAATAATCTAAATCTACAAAGTAACTAGTAACTAAAGTGTCCAAATATTGTAGGGGAGTAGAAGTACAATATTTGGATCTGACATGTAGTGGAGTAGTATACTCCTAGTATACACCAGTATACTCCTAGTATACTACCACTATACTCCTAGTAAACTCCTAGTATACTCCTAGTCTTACAACAGACAACCTTCTCTAGGCAACCCGACCAAGGCTGATCAGACCCGAGGCCCGGCCATGCCAAGTGGCATGCTACAGCCCATGCAGTCTCTTGTGAGACTGAGAGACAGTTAATAGGGAAGATGGCTGATGAGATGTTGGCGACACTAAGACGCTCCTGGCGCTGTGGGCATCCGGGCCTGGCTCCTCCTTTGTCTGACCAGAAGTACAGAATCCTTCTGTGTGTTCCTCGTTGCCACTGAACAGCACACATCTCAGCCTCTGTGCCACTCAAGGCTGATTTTAAACCCTCCTTACAGGTCTGTAGGTTTTGGGTTCCTCCTCACGGAGGAAGTGGTTTGGGCTGCCAACCCTCACCATCCCAGCCCCAGGTTACCGTCTCTCCGGCCGGCCTCTGTCTCTACAGATGTCACCACACTCTTTGTGGTCATCACCGAGTCTGTCCCTGGTTGTCACTGGTACTGCCACAACCAAAGCTTGCTAAGCCAGTTTGATGCACTTATAGCCAGCCAAAAGCCATAACGAGTGGATAAACCATACCACTTCTGGTTTATCTTTTAGATTTTCATTTCCAAAATACTTTACCAATTGCAACGTTGAAGGTTGAACTGGGCCAATGTCACCAAAAGGGGGACATATATAGAAAGGGTTCAAAAATCCTTTCTTCACATTCACCTTATAGCCCCCTGTTCCCTGGCTGTTCGTGTTACTTAGACCTTCATAGTTCATGCTGCTTCCCTGCTTGTACGTCATTGCCTGAAGCCCATACACAAGCCTTCACTGAGGTTATGCTCCAGTTGAGGACTAAAAATCTATTTCCCCGTTGCACTTTAGCATGGTGACATTTTTGTCATTGTAATTTAGATTTGTTAAACCTGTTGTTTTCAAAGTAGCGGTTGCCGCAGGGGTTGAGAGAGAATATTCCACCTTTGGGCATGTCATTAAGCAATGTCAATTTTCGAACGAGGCAAAAGTGGTTTGCATTTTGCTTGTTTATTTAAGTTTAATGTTCTTTTCAAATATTGCAGTTTATATGAACGTTTATTTGTTTGCTCACAAGTGAAATGTTCTCAATTAGAAACTTTATGTTTTTATAGAAACTAAAGTTTTTCAAATTAATTGACAGTCACAATTCTTTTTTTAATTAAATGATGGTTGAAATTCTGGCAGTGGTCGCGGGCTCTAATCTCATACAACCTTTAGCCTATACTATACTGACAGAATGAGGCTGGGGGAGGTGATAGAGGGAGTATATCACCCTGTACAGGTATTGCAGCCAATGGGAGCCTGGGAGCCAGTAAGGCAATCACCAGAAGCTGTTAAAGAGCCGACGCCCAAGCTGTCTGGTGAGTCAGTGTGAACTAATGGAGAAGTGAGAAAGGAGGAATCTCTCTGTTCATGAGGAGGCTGGTATGGGGGAGATCTCTCAAGTGAGTACAAGACTAAATCAAACCTTTGGACCCACTTGGATGTGCTGTGCGTGTACTGTGGCTCACCTGGTCTCGTTCTCTCTCCCTCCCTCCTAGGCCGACTGAACTGGAGAGCCTACAGCACTCTCCCCCAACTAAAATAGTCACTGGCTCTCTCTCTGCTCTACCCACAGGACTGCAAGTGACGAGAAGCCTAAGCCCCTGACAAGAGGAACCCTTTGTTGATGTTTTGCCCCGTTTTCCCCTTTCCCGGACACTTTAAATAAAAGACGATTTAAGTTTATGTTGAAGCTGACTCTGAGCCTCTTATTTTATTGTGAATCTGTACCTATTCTCCCCTAGGTTGCCACAACTCTTACTATGGGTTTGAGCTCCACAGATTGCTTGCAAAACTGTAGCTGGAGGGCATGGACACAAATTATGTTCTTTTTTAAGCCAACATGTTTTTTTAGAGCAGCATATCCAATTCATAAGGGTCACTGCCTTTGCATTTCAGCACAATGCAGAGGCACCACAGCCATGCATTTTCATTCTGTTTGCCTTACTGTATTTGCAGACAACCCCCGTACACTCCCCACATTTGTCCCCCTTATCGCCTGTGGCCAGACCCGATGTGCCACCGCTTGTGGTCCGACCTCTAGGGAAGGCTCGGCCCAAACTGAGGTGTGAGCACATTTGAGAGACCCGCGGAGCATGACTGGGCCCGCAGTGATGCCGAGAGACGACACCTTGACTCTGCCATAGCTAGCACCTTGACTCTCTGACCACCATCCTTGCTAATTTATACTGGAACTTCTAAGGTGGAGGGCAAAGCTACACCTACGGCACGTCGGCACATGAAGCCAAAAGTGGAATAACACATTTACTGGTTCTGTGGAACTGTGTAATGTAATAAAGTTCACACATGAAAAACTTCAAGCCCACTGGCAATATAAGCATGTGAGCTGTGCCTCACGAGGCACACGGTTGTAAATTATAAGCACATCACACTCTGGGCTGCGAATGTTAATTGATGCCAACAGTTATGAGAGACTAATATTAACATAACTCTATGTTACACGAGACATCATGAATCACATTTATAATATGATCTATGCACATTTGTATTTGTTCATACAGTATTTCAGTGTGATTATTCCTCTGCTCAGATGGTCCATTATCTGGTGGGAAGAAAAAAAGGGCCATATGGGTTGTATGTGAAAGCCGATTCTTGCCACCTCCCTGCCCTCCGCACAGGGGAAGGGACTTGACCCCGTTCCCTATCCTTTCCCATGCTGAATGAGGAGCCCTACTACACATCAAACCTCACTAGGATGCATAACGAAAACGTTTTTTCTATTCCCAGCATCATATCAAGATTGCGCTGGGATTCAGATTTGTATGCAAATGGAATACATTTTTAATACAGAGACATGGAGGTTTGCTGTGTGTGTGTGTGTGTGTGTGTGTGTGTGTGCGTGTGACATGGTGACTGGGATGGGTGAGAGGGGGGCCGTCCGCATGGAGATTAATGACTATTCTGTTGCACTGGCGTCGAGGTGGTGAATTCTAATTCCTCCTCTGTCTGACTCCTGCCCTGTCTGCATCAGAAAAAGATGAAGAAGACCACAGCGATGATGATCACAAGGTCCAGCTCCTCAGACAGGGATATCCCTGTGAATATGATCACACAACGCAATAATCATTTTGGATGGGCGATTAAGTCATTAACCCATGAATTAAGTTGAATATAATGTAAAATGTGGGTTTCGTCTGCAGAAGGATAGTTAGAGGATAGTGACTGCATATTGAGAATTTGGGATTTCCAAAATACGATTCCTTCTGCAGATTTGTTTTTGTGATCTCCTTTGTTGTTTTTAATGGATTGTGACAAAAAAGTTTTTGTATTTTTATTTTTTATTTTTTTTAGGTTTTCTGAGCAGAATTGCACCCAATTTCTTTTTAACTTTTAACATTCAGTAGATTTTCTGTGGTCTGGGGTTTTCTGGCTCAAGCAAGTGCTCTGATTTTCCTGTCGATTGTGAGGTAAGAGTCCACAAATCCATTATACTGTATGTGTATGTTGTTTTGCCTGTTTTCATTGCAGCTCAAAAGGCTTCAGAACACACAAAGAAAATTCCAGACCACAGAAAATCCACTCAATGTTCAAAGTTCAGGGTATAGGTGGATGAAATTGTGGTCATAAAACCTAAAAGAAAAACAAGCCTGACATTGTTTCAACAAGATTGTGAGATTTTCTCATTTTTACAACAAGATAAAAGGTTGGGGAGAGATAGACAATTACTTTGCCTTTGATGTGACTTTGCAGTGAAGCCCTGCAAATTCACTGAATCGCTTCAGTTGCTTTTTTGTACTATGAGCCATGAACCCACACAAGTATTCCCTTAGTCAAAAAAGGAAAAAAAAAAAAACTATTAGCTTTAGAACATTTGATATTATTGCAGTAATTTGAAACCCTTTTGAATAATCATTATTGCATTGTCCTCTTTCCATCTTGGCTGGGAGAGTTATCTCCAGGCTGGAATGGCCGGAGGTGGGGATAGGGATGCTTGAAAGAGCGAGGTGAAAATACCGTCGGTCGGTAACGTCGGACGGGAATTTCACCTCGCTGTCTCATTAATCAGTCAGTCATCATATCGGTATCGGTAATATCAGCCTTAAAAATACAATATCACTATGAAATTGATATTAAAATGAATATACATTTTGCAGATATTTTATTTTAAAATATTTTGATTTGAATGTGAAGATGAAAAAGTATTGAGTGATGATGAAAGCTGCAGATTCAATCAGTGTTTTCTGGGGAAGCTTTCAAAAGGGTAAAGTTGGAAAAATTTAGAAAGTAGTGAAGTAAAAATACTACTACGTTGTTTGTTTGAACTATTATGTACAAGTAGGCCTAAATAAAGTAATATGAATGCACAGTTCTTTAGAAGTTTGCAACTGCACCCAGAGTCAGTAACTGTATAACAGGTTTAAGTATAGACTTCAAACGCTACAGAGCTAGGTGTAGGTAAACTCTACCTGTAAACTTTGTAATACATTTAAGCCATCAGCACTCCTCAAAGCAGATCTGCTCTGAAGAAGCCTGATTGCCGATGCCCCATGTAGGACGGGAACCTCTTTTGGGGTTCTTGTTGCTATATCTACAGTATATAGCAACATTCAGCCTCCTAAATGGGTTAAGAAAAGTGCAACTAAGCCAAATATCAAACGTGATTTTTCCACCAAATTAGGTACATGGTGTCGTGAGTCATGTGACAACGTTCCATACTCTTTGCCTGTAGGGGCCCACTTTAAATGTACAATATATCATGGAAGACAACATCCAATCATATTCTAATTGGAATCGCATGTTGAGGGGCCTCTATAGACTGCACCTTGAAAGCTGCTTTCACTTCTGCCCATAGTGGGTGCCACAAACGGAAACAGCTTGTTGTGCAAACTCTACCCCCAGCATCTTCGTCATTTCCTTACAGCTGCACCCCACGATTGACACAGCCCTGGGTTGGCAATCCGGCCTGGCAAAAGCAAAAGATCTATAAGCAAAAGATCTCTGCTACAGTGTATATGGGCTGGGGCAGTGTACTGTATTCGGTGCCATGTCATTATTCCGACCTCTCAATAAATACTAACACTATCCCAAAGCCTAACCTCAGTCTTAACCGGCCATCAGAGTAATATAGTAAGAGAGTGGCGACACGCTTTGATCTCGCCGCAAAGCGGGCGCTTATGGGCTATAGTTCCAAACATTGGATGAGCACTTCCGCATTCCATTGTTACAATGGGAGTCAACGCTAGTGTTGCCACTCTCTTACTATATTACTCTGCCGGCCACGTAGGTCGCTAACTCTATAACCTCAGTCTTAATGGCCACGCCTCAGTCTTAACCGGCCACGTAGGTAGGTCGGACTTATGGGCAGTCCCCCTGTACAGAGCAGTAATTACAGTATGTGATGCCATCATCATGGAGCCAGTGCTGTATTATTTCCAACATTTCCACCTTTGAAACGCCTCTCTTATAAATATTGGGCATACCGGTATAAATGTTTTTCCAGACAGTATTTTCTAGCTATATAGACAATACGGTGGCAGATTGTGCATCATTAATAGGCCCCTACATAAAGCCTCCTTTGTGCAGCCATCCATCACTGGATTATAATATTTAATGGGTGTAGTGATACAGTACAATACACCTTAGTCCAGCCTTCCAACTTGCAGTGGAAACTGGAAGCTTTGGTTGCCCATTAGGAGCTAATTTCCCAAGCCTTTTGTTTCCTCTTTTACTGGCCTTGTCTCTAAAACCTTTTTGTCCTTTCGTTTATTGCCAAGGCACCTCATTAAATTGGCAATTCCACCCTAAAATGTAATTCGCATGCTGTATGAGCTCAGCAGTTGAATCAAAGTTGGTGAACATAGATAATACATAGAGAATACATAGAGGATTAACATGGTCATTATAGCCACAATCACACTTTCTTGCCTGCTGGTAAAGTGGTACTGAACACATTGTGAAACAACATTGTGGAGTTCCTGATGCTTAACATTATTATACCTGATGTACAGTATTACACCCGTGCCCAACAGCTATTGTACAGGCCTTTTAATGACCCTAACAGAGCATGTGACACAGTTGTAACATATCTTTGAGAGCTTTGCTTATGTGACCAGATTTGACCAGAGGAGAAAAACTTTTTTTTATTAATAGCACTCTCTTCACATACTAACTAGAGCATGTCTGAAATAAGTGTCGACATGAAATATGAAATAAATGCTTAAACATGTAGCTAGGTGTAATGTTACCACAGAAGTGAACCTTTCAAGCCTCCTTTCTCAACTCTCTGTTTTCTGCAAGACATTACTCTCCATTGCATTTAAACCACCTATTTTTACTTGCTCTCTCAGATTAGTCAAAACTAAAAGTGTGCAACTGATCTGACCTGTCTTTGACAATAGACATCACACATGAAAGCTGTAAAGCCCCAGGGGCTCTCGGCCTTGCAACACAGGCAAAATGACAGACGCCCACATTAAGAATGGAGGAGAGGAATGATAAGCCAAACAGGGCAGAGCCAACCTTTTCCCAGTTTATCTCCTTTCAATAATACAACGGCTATTGAACGTGGACAGTTTCCACATGCATGCATGCCTAACACTCCCTAGTCAAGTATCCCTTGACTACACAACATATTCATGTTATTGGATGCGAACCATTGCTTTTCCTTCTGCCGACCATGCCAGTGCAACAGCTTCCAACTGAGATCTTGGAAGAGGAGTGCTATTAAATGAATAACTCACTGCGTTCTCAGGGGGTGGTTGTTCGCAGTAGCACTCAACACCAGTACTTGAGTCAAAAAAATATTCAAAATATGTCAATCATTACTTTACTATTATTTATTTATTTCACAAGTGAAAATTGCTCAATCAAAATGTGTCATCAATCAATGTGTACTTGAGTTTCTTTTTAATATAAATTCTGAGAAATGCAGGGATTCAAAAGTACAGTAGTTAAGGGTCCAAGAAGTCCCTTATTGTTTTTGTCTGTTTTTTTCATCTCCTTCTGCCAAACATTGCAGTTTTGGCTGGACCGTGCAGTCGGTTTTTGTGAAACTCGGTAATATGGTAGAGGGCAATGCCAAACGGTGGGCACTGTGGATGGCACTGGGTGGCCCCGAGGGGACACTGGGGAGGCACTGGGGGGCGACGCTGAGGAGGCACTGGGGGGACACTGGGGAGGCACTGGAGTGAGGTGGCTGGGTAAATACAGATGCTAAACCGCAAAATGACGTGTGAATGCAGATAGTGCTGTTAAGGTACCGGCGACAGAAATACTACTGCGCATTTAACAAAAGTGGTACAGTATCGGATCTTGTTTTCATGAAAAGAAGCCCAATCTTATCTCTCTGGGAGGGATTCCAAGACCTTGGGTCACTGGAGGGGAAACGACAGGAGCACATTAATCACAATCAGTGCGTCTGCCTTGACTAAGCACACACTTCACCTGAGAATATTGGGTCCAAATGACTGACTGAACAGCTATCCACTCCTTTACGGGGAAATGGACCAACAGCCCAGCCTGCTCATCAAACAATCCAAAGAAGGCAATATTTCTCTAAACGTACTTCTCAACCATTAGTCCTGCCGTTCCTCTTTCATCGAAGGCCCCTAATAGGCTCCTTCTTGGGACAGGTGCTCTGCAAATTGCTTCCCCTAAATGATTAACGAGGGGGAGGCTCACCCTAGTAGAGCTCAGATAGAAGCCTATATGTTGAAACTCTCGTAGGAGTTTGAGATATGGTGGGGCGATAATGATAATAGTGGCGTTCCATTTAATGAGGTCAAACATGTCCTCCACACTTTGCATTGCCAGTGTGCATAAAACTCAGCCTTGTACCATTGACTAAATGGCCATCATGTGCAGTCATGTCCATGCATTAAGTAGTTTAATGGCTATGTACTTTAAATCCAAGGAGGTGTATTGTGTGTTTCTCGGAGGTCTATCTGAAATAGCATTATGTTGCTCTGGACCTGGGATCAAGGTCACCCAGCAATAGCTGCTACAGGTACTATCTTTGATCCATGCATGAGACTTCTGCAAAACAAGATGACCTAAACTCAGTCCTTGATCCTTCTGTATGTACATTATGTGCTTGTGTGTATGCATTCTTTATGAATACAGGAGAGAGAGAGAGAGAGAGAGAGAGAGAGAGAGAGAGAGAGAGAGAGAGAGATAGAGAGAGAGTGAGAGAGAGAGAACAAACTCTCAGAATTTTCAAGCTTTAGAAGTATCGTCAAGTCAGATATCAAATTGAGAAACTATATTGCTTTGTGTCCCCACCGGCCCAGGAAAGTCAGTACTTAGTTGTTCATTTGCTCCAAATGTTTTCAAAATTGTTTGCCAAGTTTTAAGCTGACAAGGCAAAACCAGCTTCCCTAGTGCAGGGACAGCATTTTCCGACAAGAACAAATGGCCAAAATGCTGTCACCAATCCTTCAGAATATCATCAAGACCTTCAAGATCCCTCTGAAAATAGTTTCTTGATGGAGTGCTGTCAAAAACATAATTAGAACCAGTTTTTAGACAAACTCTCAAACAAAGAACTTGATTAAACATCCCCATAATATCCAAGGCTCCGAATGGCCTACTTAGATAGATAGATACTTTATGACAATAAAGAAACAATGCCAACAGAAGGCCACCAGTCATAGTTCCAAGAGGCATCACATCACGAGAACCAGTGATTGTACAGTGTTTGCGGGAGAACCAGTGATTGTACAGGATTTGCGGGGGAACCAGTGATTGTACAGTGTTTGCGTGGGAACCAGTGATTGTACAGGGTTTGGGGGGGAACCAGTGATTGTACAGGGTTTGCGGGGGAACCAGTGATTGTACAGTGTTTGCGTGGAAACCAGTGATTGTACAGTGTTTGTGTGGGAACCAGTGATTTGTACAGTGTTTGCGTGGGAACCAGTGATTGTACAGTGTTTGCGGGGGAACCAGTGATTGTACAGTGTTTGCGTGGGAACCAGTGATTGTACAGTGTTTGCGTGGGAACCAGTGATTGTACAGTGTTTGCATGGGAACCAGTGATTGTACAGTGTTTGCGTGGGAACCAGTGATTGTACAGTGTTTGCGTGGGAACCAGTGATTGTACAGTGTTTGCGTGGGAACCAGTGATTGTACAGTGTTTGCGTGGGAACCAGTGATTGTACAGTGTTTGCGTGGGAACCAGTGATTGTACAGTGTTTGCGTGGGAACCAGTGATTGTACAGTGTTTGTGGGGGAACCAGTGATTGTACAGTGTTTGCGTGGGAACCAGTGATTGTACAGTGTTTGCAGGGGAACCAGTGATTGTACAGTGTTTGCGTGGGAACCAGTGATTGTACAGTGTTTGCGTGGGAACCAGTGATTGTACAGTGTTTGCGTGGGAACCAGTGATTGTACAGTGTTTGCGTGGGAACCAGTGATTGTACAGTGTTTGCGGGGGAACCAGTGATTGTACAGTGTTTGCGTGGAAACCAGTGATTGTACAGTGTTTGTGTGGGAACCAGTGATTTGTACAGTGTTTGCGTGGGAACCAGTGATTGTACAGTGTTTGCGGGGGAACCAGTGATTGTACAGTGTTTGCGTGGGAACCAGTGATTGTACAGTGTTTGCGTGGGAACCAGTGATTGTACAGTGTTTGCATGGGAACCAGTGATTGTACAGTGTTTGCGTGGGAACCAGTGATTGTACAGTGTTTGCGTGGGAACCAGTGATTGTACAGTGTTTGCGTGGGAACCAGTGATTGTACAGTGTTTGCGTGGGAACCAGTGATTGTACAGTGTTTGCGTGGGAACCAGTGATTGTACAGTGTTTGTGGGGGAACCAGTGATTGTACAGTGTTTGCGTGGGAACCAGTGATTGTACAGTGTTTGCAGGGGAACCAGTGATTGTACAGTGTTTGCGTGGGAACCAGTGATTGTACAGTGTTTGCGTGGGAACCAGTGATTGTACAGTGTTTGCGTGGGAACCAGTGATTGTACAGTGTTTGCGTGGGAACCAGTGATTGTACAGTGTTTGCGTGGGAACCAGTGATTGTACAGTGTTTGCGTGGGAACCAGTGATTGTACAGTGTTTGCGGGGAAACCAGTGATTGGTAATGTACACAATACACACTAGTGTTGACGTGATGCAGGTTACTTTCAAAAAGTAGCCTGCATGCCGATTTTATTGAAATTGAAAAACCTTTCATCATGTAAGAAAATTGTGAATCCAATCCATACAGCCTCTTGGCATTTTCATTCACCGTCTCTGCTCAGTGGACAGCAGTTAGCAATCAATATCCATAGAGCTCTACACAGCGTTTCTGTTATCCTTTAGATTTAAATAAAAAAGAACATACAGTAACTGAGAATGAGCAAGTGATTGTTAAGTTCATATGTCAAGAAATCACTGCTATGTCAAGAAATCACTTCCATAGCCAACCCGTCATCTAATTAGAATTGTGTTTGGGCCTGTAGATTAAGCACCTGTTAAAAAGAAAGGGACTAGACATGGTAACACCTAAAACACACTCATGAATAATATAGGCTTAAATGAATACCACCCAATTCTCCATATTTAGACCACAGCCATCTTGCCAGCAAGGTGATACTTCCCATTCATCCAAACTGAAAAGTCCTCTCTAATTATATTAAACAACGTCAAAATCACCAACATTGCAGCTGTAGGGAAAACTTGAATTATCCTCTTTCAATCTGTAAAGTGTTTGTTTCATAAAAATCCACCGTAGACATTTTATGAGCTACTTCCTGTCAAGAAATTCCTTGCAGATGATTGACATTTTTCAAATGCTGGAGTTTGGAAGCGCTCATTGACTATCACTCAACGGCCCATGCTTACCACCTGTTTTGAATGTGCACATAATGCAGGAGGCAGCAGGGGGTTGCTTTACTGATAACGAGCACTTACATACTCTGATACTTTGAAAATAATCATCTGCAAGGAATTTCTTGACAGAGAGGACTTTTCTGTTTGGATGAATGGGCTCTCTAAGGGAAGTGTCACCTAGGTATCACCTTGCTGGCAAGATGGCTGCGATCTAAATATGGAGAATAGTGCCGTGTGCCTGGCTGCACCATCAGACTCATCTTCATCACCATTCTTTGTGATGAGGTAATTACTATAAGCAATTCCCTGAAGATAACTCTTGTTGAAACACTACCTATACTATAAATAACGTTTTGCATTGAGGCTGCAAGTGTGTGTGTGTGTGTGTGTTTGTGTGTGTGTACACGTGCACTGTGTGTGTGTATGGAGCTCCATTAATGACAGAACTCCATAGTGTGTGTGTGTGTGTGTGTGTGTGTGTGTGTGTGTGGGTGTGTGTGTGTGTGTGTGTGTGTGTGTGTGTGTGTGTGTGTGTGTGTGTGTGTGTGTGTGTGTGTGTGTGTGTGTGTGTGTGTGTGTGTGTGTGTGTGTGTGTGTGTGTGTGTGCATGTGTGTGTGTGTGTGTGCGTGCGTGCATGCATGCGTGTGTGTGTGTTACAAACTCATGCGTCTGGGGTATTTAAGTTATATACGTTTTATTATAATAATAGAACGAATAAAGTTATTTACAATAATGGCTCTTTAACAAAATAAAATAAAACAAACAAGAATATCAAACCTTTAACTTAACAAAGTGTAGTCTCCACTTATACAAAGAAGAGACTTTAAAATCGTTTGATGACCTTGTTACAGAATTTGACCTTCCCAGATCTACATTCTGGCAATACTTGCAATTAAGGCACTTACTATGTGGAATATTTGGTTCACCCAGAACTCCGCCTCAGCATTCTGAGGTGTTGCATGGCATCACCATGGTGTTTGGTACAGGTCACAAGGCCTCATTTTACTATTCTAACATCTTCATTGAAAACGCCAGGGTACCTGGCGTGTCAAAAACTGTGTGGGAGAGGGATTTGAATATTGATATTGAAGAGGAGGAGTGGGATGAAATCTGCAGAAATTCAACAAAAATGTCTAAAGATACTAGAATCAAATTGATTCAATTTAAAATTCTCAACCGCTTCTATTGGACACCCTCACGGTTGCACAGACTTGGTCTTAAGGACACAGCTGAGTGCTGGAAGTGCAAGGATCCATCTTCGGTGGGCACTCTGGTTCACGCTTTGTGGGACTGTCCTGTAATTGAGAGTTATTGGAAACAAATTCATAATTGTATCTTAGAAATGACAACGGTTGATTTTCCCTTCTGCCCTAGGCTTTACATACTGGGTGACCCAAAGCAGGTTGCTCACTGTGATTATGTCGATTTCATCCTCACGGCTATCATGATTGGTAGACAGGTGCTAATGAGGGGTTGGAAAGCGTCAGGGAGTCCCTCGTTTCATGACTGGTTTGTGGAATTAGGCAAGGTTGCAGAATACGAAGAAATGGCATATAGGAGGTCCGACAGACTGGACAAATATATACGGAAATGGGGAGGATACATAATGCATATTGCTGTCAATCCCACTGTGGTGTGAGCGCAACGTCTGTTTTTCTTTCTTGTTTTCTGTGAAAGTGTAAATTTATATTACCCAGGTGTAATGGCATTTATTTATTTTTCTTTTTCCCCCTTTTTTTTATTATTAATTTGTTTTATTATAATTTTATTGTATTGTATTGTATTGTCTGTATTGTTTTATCTTTTCTGTAAAGATTTCGTTGTGTGATGTATTTATAATTTTATTGTCTAGTTTTGTTTCGTTTGTTGTCTTAATTGTTTGTGAAACTAAATTGAAAAAGCAATAAAATTTTGAATCATAAAAAAACAAAGTGTAGTCTCCTTTCCAAAGGAAGACTGAACAGAGGATCTCAAACAATAGAACACTAATCGGGCCAATTTGGGCCAAACCAACTCCTGTCTAGGGATAGGGAGGATTATTTGTCGCCGAGGGACATTGGATTCTAAAAGACTTTGGAAAAGGACTTTGGAAAACTAAATACTTTGTGAAATAAAAGAGCTACAAGCTCAAATGAACTGAAATGTATATAACTGTGTTTTGTGACCGTTTTGAGCAACTGTAACATGTTGTGGATCATGTTGACCCCCTTTCCATTTGGTCCTATGTTGTGGGAGGAGCCAGGGTATATAGCTCTGATAAATGGCATAGTCAGTCTACTGTCTGATGCTGCCTGGAGCTGGTCATGGAAGTCTGTCTCTGAGGAGGTGATGGTTTTCTTATTATTTTTATTACCATGGTTGAATGCATTTTGGATCTAGATCTGTTGATTTATTATGATATATATATACATTATGTTGTATATTATTTATATATATATATATATATATATATAAATACTTATAATATAATTTATTTAAAATGATTGATTTTATCTACATTATGTATATAATATGAAGTACTTTATTTTGAATATACTTTTATTTTCTACTTTCAGACGTTTAATGTCACTTTAATCTGCACTTGGGGGAAATAAACTGTTAAACTCTGCCCAACTGTGTTGCCTCGCCATCCTTTATGTTCATATTACCCTCGCCTGAGACAGGGGTGTGACACAACCTTACTACTACAAAAATATATATATATATGCACATTTTCCCTTACACCAAACTTCTTTGCCGGAAATAGTTGATCTACAAGCACCTAGCATTGTGAGCTTGTTGATTGGCTATTTTTGGCTAAAGTTCTCCTCAGAAAAAGGATACTAGGGTTCAAGTGGTTAATGTAAAAAAAGATATATCCTATTCCTATGCTGCTCTAGTCTAAAAACATGTAATGAGAGGCTCACTGGATTTTACGCAAGATCTAAGGTCATCTCGGCTAGTAATGTTTACACAGTGACCCATACACGTCGAACCTCGCTCTCACCCTCTTTCAAAGACTCAAGGCTATAGAAATCTCTGTGTGGCTTGTCATATACAGGCTCAGAAATGGATGGTGCTAAAACTTAAAACTGCTGAATCTAAATTATGTGTTTTGACACATTTAATGCCTTATATTCTGGTGATGGTGATGGCAGTGCTTATGTGCATGTATGTGTGCGCTGCACTCATGTGTTCAGAATGCATAATATGTGTGCAGCACGTACGTGTGTTTGCTCCGCAGTGAGAGAGGGGTATTTGACTTGTCCTTGGGCTAGCAATCAGTGGATAATGAGTGGCTGCCACATCAGCTTTTATTAGTCTGTGCCTGCCAGGGCCCAAGGGAGACTGAGATGCCTCATTCTTGAATGATATAGAACTATCCTAGCAAACAGAGACTGCCTCACAAAAACAAAGAGAGAGACTGCAGCCTCAATGTCAGATCTCTGCTGTGTGACATCTTTTCTTTTTGTCTCCACCAGGCCGAAGGCATGGGGAGAGAATGTTTTGCACTCTGTCCATCCGTCTGTCCATCCGTGTGTGTCCGTCCGTCCTTCCGTCTGTGAACAGCTAATCTCAGGCACCGTTAATCCGGTCTATGCCAAATTGTCCACACACACTCCCTGGATGTCAACGATGACCCTCTGCCCCAAAATGTCCAGAACGTCCTGTTATAGCGCCACCAGGAGGCCGCTTTGTGCAAAACAAGTTTTTGGACAGTACACCTACAGATTTTCTCCAAACATCACGCAAATTGGTACACAGTCTCTCTAGAGCCGTTCAACGAAACTCTTCTTTCAGATTTCTCATACTCCATCCTGATTGGCTAAGATTGGCTTCCAAAGTTCGCAGGAGTGCTCAGTTTCAAACAAAATGCTGCAAATCATGAACACATCGTGGGATTTCCGTGAAATTGTGCACGCACATTCCCACTAGGCCGAGGAAGAAATGCCACATGAACATTTTCATTTTCAAAAGTGTTTTTACCTCTAACGGCACGGATCTGTGGATAACTTTGTATGCCAACTCCCTAGAGGCCAAGGAAAAACCTTTGCCTGGAATTTTTCACATCTGCTCTTTATAGCGCCACCAGGATGCCAACATATGTAAAACACATTTTCTAATATTACTCCTTTAGATTTTATCCACATTTCACGCAAATCGGTACACATGCTCGTCATAGTCATGTGATCAAGACGGGGTTTTTTTATTTCTCATAATCCACCCTCATTGGCTACGATTGGTTTCTAAACTTTTCAGGAGTAGCCTGCTTTGCACCCGTTTTGTACGAATCGCCCAAAACTACTCAACGCAGCGTCCGATTGTAGTGAAACTGCATGCATATTCCCACACACTGCTCCTAAACATTTTGCCAAACATCACACACTCCCCTATCCTCCTGGTGGAGACCTGTGCCCAGAGGGCACTTTTTCTAGTTTTGACTGTTTTGTTTACTGTAGGTAAGTCCCCTTTTAAAGCAAGTACATCTAAGCTCTGCATTTTCAGTTACTTTTACCTTTCAATCTCAACCATTTCTGAACCAAACCTTCTGATGCACGGATGTCGGTTAACAAAGTCCTGTCAACCTTAGTTAAGCAGGAATGTCTTCAAAGCCCTCAGTCACTTTCTGTGTAATCTGAAGTGCACTGGCATCTCCTCTGCGCCCTTTGAGATCCACCAGCAAGTTGCCATTAATTTGCTTCAGTTGTTTTTTCAACCGTTTGCAGGTTCTCTGGGCAAGGGCTGGGTTGTTTGTGTAAATCAAAGGACTGTCTGGGACAGGATGACCTAACCTGATTGTGTAGGCATAACATAAGAACCTGGAGATCAACAAAAAAAAGAAACAGAACTTGAAAAAGTGCCCTTCTGGGCACAGGTCTCCACCAGGAGGATAGGAGTGTGATGTTTGGCAAAATGTTTAGGAGCAGTGTGTGTGTGTGTGTGTGTGTGTGTGTGTGTGTGTGTGTGTGACGTGGCTTGGCCTGTTGTAGCGCCACCATGAGACTGATTTGAAAACGGTCAAATGGCATTTCTTCCAAAGCCTATAGTGGGAATATGCATGCACAGTTTCACCACAATCGGACGCTGCGTTGAGTAGTTGTGGCGATTTGTACAAAACGGAAAGCCAATTGTAGCCAATGAGGGTGGATTATGAGAAATCAAACAAACCCGTCCTGATCACATGACTATGGAGAGCTTGTGTACCGATTTGCATGACATTTGGATAAAAGGAGTAATATTAGAAAATGTGTTTTTTTTTTGGTTTTTTTAAATATTTTTTGTCCCACGATTTTGTAACCCATTTTTCACCCCTGTGTCAATCATCCTGTGATGTCATCCTGGGCTCTACACACCCTCCGCCAACCTAGGGAGAGCAACGGACTTAACTCATGCTTCCATGCTTCCTTCCTTCATGAATGTCCAAGTTGCTCCTTTACACCTGACAGGGGGGAGTTTTTTCCTGGTTGGACGTAGCGCGTGGAAGGAGCACGTTATTCCAACCAGTTCCTTTCCCCTCCATCAGGCGTCCCGGCTGGCCAGGGGGAGGCAGTTTAGAGACCAGGATTACTGCATGTTTTTGTGAGGGTACCTACCCTAGGGGACACGGGGAGAACATGCAAACTCCACACAGAAAGGCCCTTTCGCCAACCCCGCCTTCGGGTATGGGCACTGATGACGCGGAGGAGGAAACACGCCGCCAGCACCCACAGCGCCCCGAGCGGGAATCGAACCCAGGACCTTCTAGCTGTGAGGCGACAGCACTACCAACTGTGCCACCGTGCCCCTCAGAGAAAATGTGTTTTACATATGTCGGCCTCCTGGCGCTATAAAGAGCAGATGTGAAGAATTCCAGGCAAAGGTTTTTCCTTGGCCTCTAGGGAGTTGGCATACAAAGTTATCCACAGATCCGTGCAGTTAGAATGTTAAAACACTTTTCGGCCAGTTATAACGCCACCATGAGACTGAGTTGAAAATGTTCACGTGGCATTTCTTCCTCGGCCTAGTGGGAATGTGCATGCACAATTTCACCGAAATCACACAATGTGTTCATGATTTGAAGCATTTTGTTTGAAACTGAGCAATCCTGTGAACTTTGGAAGCCAATCTTAGCCAATCAGGATGGAGTCTGAGAAATCTGAAATTGCGTGATATTTGGACAAAATCTGTAGGTGTACTGTCCAAAAACTTGTTTTGCACAAAGCGGCCTCCTGGTGGCGCTAGAATAAAATTGGGGCAGAGGTTCATCGTTGGCATCCAGGGAGTGTGTGCAAAATGTGGCATCGACCGGGTTAACAGTGCCGGAGATTAGCTGTTCACAGACGGAAGGACGGACACACACACACGGACGGACGGATGGAGTGCAAAACATACTCTCTCCCCATGCCTTCGGCCTGGTGGAGACAATAAGAAACGTGATCTATTTATTTCCATTCTGAACGGACTATATGTTGTTTTTTTTACCTTGACATTGATCATTGACTGTGAACTTTCATCATTTTAACCAATGGAAATCAGCCTGTCCATTTGGAAATGAGCACGCACGCACACACAGAGGCCTAATTACAATTGTGAGCGCCACCTAAAAGTAATAAATAAGTTTGTTGTGGGTTTTTCCTGGATATTGCACTTTATGAATGTAATGTTATAACAGAGTGTTGTAGTGAGGAGCATAGAGTAAAAGTGCTGAGGAAGCAACATCACAGATGAATTCCACCAAAAGCCCTTAATTGAGTGCTGGCACCTGGAGATTTCCGGTGTGCAAAATCCAGCAAGTGTAGCAACTTTATGAGCAGCGTTTTCTCTGTAATACTGTACATCACTCTATTCACCAGGAGCTATTTCTGGTATATGGTGCAACAAGTGATTGCAAAGAAGATTTCTGAAGTCATGGGATCTGTTAATAACTCACCTGTTTCAGACATTCTATATTTTTCTAAACCAGTGGTACCCAAACCTTTTCATATCAAGGACCCCCAAATTTATTTATTTTTGCCCACGGACCCCCATTTGAAAAGACATGCTAGGGACCCCCATAAGAGAAGACTTTTACGGCTCTAGCAGTGATTCTCAACCCGTTTTATTTCAAGGACCCCCCCCAGCTTGACAAGCATTAGTCTACGGACTACTCTCAGAGTTACAGACCCACAATGGTCCATTTGGTTCCATTTGTAAACTCAGTGTTACAGACCCACAAGGGGTCCAAACTATCACTTAGTTGGGGACCCCCTGGAACTCCCTCAAGTACCCCTGGGGGTCCCCGGACCCCACTTTGGGAACCATTGTTCTAAACATAATTGAGCTAGTCAGTCTGGCCAAGCTGGTCAGTAGATCAACAAATGGCTGAAATATTCTTTCCCGGGGACCCCCAGGGGTCCTTGAGGGAGTCCCCAGCTAAATGATAGTTTGTAACCAAAGTTCCTCCCTATACACAAATCACTGTCAGCTCACAACCCAATCAGTGTGTAGTCAAGTTCTCTGACGACACTGTCATCCTCAGTGAAGGTAACACCAGTAGCCATACAACTGTAGTGGACAGGTTTGTAACCTGGTGTGATGAACATCACTTACAAGTTAATGTAAGGAAAACTGAGGAGATTGTAGTGGATCCCAGGTCTATAGGTGACCACACCACGATCACCATACATGGTCATGACATCAAACAGGTCACATCCTATAAATATCTAGGAGTACACATGACATGTGACATGACCTGGCACTCCCATGTGAAGTATGTGTGCAAAAATACACCAACGCCTTCATTTTCTCCGGAGGTGTAAGTAGAAACTTAATGCTGATCTAATATAGAGCTGTATAGAGTCAATTCTAAGGTATGGTATCACCAATTGGTTTGGAAACCTAACTGTAAAGTACAAATCTGAGATCCTTGTATTAGCCAAAATGGCAGGGAAGATTGGTATGTCTTCACCTCCCATCACCCCCCATCTCATCTCATCTTTGAACAGGTTAAATTACACCTCCCATCACCCCCCAGGTCATCTTTGAGCAGGTTAAGAAAATGGTGTCTGACCCATCCCATGTACTATACCCTGAGTATCGGCTAATGCCATCAGGTAGGAGGTACGAGGTCCAGCGTGCAAATATAATAGGTACAAGCATTTCTTTGTCCCTCTGTCAATCACACTCCTTAAAGGTATATTCAGTGATTTCACTTAATTCAAATATCACTTATTTTTTTGTTTTGTTGTGATAATCCTCCCTACTATAGAGTGTGCTGGCCATATAAGGAGTTCCTCCCTGTCCCCAGTTAACCCCTGGGGGTCAAAAAACCTTAGGTTTCGTTTTTGACTCTCTATCCTGATTGGACGAAAGGCTGGGTCCCACAGCCAAAAACGAAACCTAAGGTTTTTTGAGTGAAATCACTGAATATACCTTTAACAGAGTCCTTGCAGAGGGCAGACAGGTATGAGACGTCGAGACAGACACAGTACGAACCTTGAGCTCACAATGTTGTGATCTTGTAGATCTGCTCATTTCATATAGGCAATGTATGTATAGGGTAAAGGTTAATTAGATGTGAGAATGATGTCATACTGTGCAGATTGTAGATTGTACTGCTGATTGGACTGTAGGCCTATTAGGCCGTGTTGGGACCCATGAAAAAGTGCTTAGAAAATGAGTTTCGTTCCCATGTTATGGGAACTACTGGTAGCACTTTACAATAATGACCCGTTATAAAGCATTTATAAACGTTTATAAGCAGTTTGTAGACTATTAACAAATCATTAACAACCTGTTTGTTGACATTCGTAAATGATTACTAAAACCGTTATAACTATGGTTACAAATCATTTATAAGGTATTAGTAAGTAGTAAACTATTCAATAATAAGCCATTTATATACATCTGTAAATGATTATTAAATAATTTGTAATGACCCATTATAAAGTATTTATAAACGTTTATAAGCTGTTTGTAGACTATTAACAAATCATTAACAACCTGTTTGTTTACATTTGTAAATGATTACTAAAACCTTTATAACAAACTTACAAATCATTTAGGCTATAAGGTATTAGTAAGTAGTAAAACTATTCATGAATAAGCCATGTATAATACGTGAATGATTATTAAATCATTTTTAATGACCCATTATAAAGCATGTATAAGCAGTTTGTAGACTATTAACAAATCATTAACAACCTGTTTCTTTACATTTGTAAATGATTACTAAAACCTTTATAACAAATTTACAAATAATTTATAAGGTATTATTAGTAAGTAGTAAAACTATTCATGAATAAGCCATGTATAATACATCTGTAAATGATTATTAAATCATTTGTAACTGATGTTATATAATATATACAAGCTATTTGTATATTTGGGAAATGTGTTTGTTCATGTTTAACATATACTTTGTAAAACATTCCTAAAATATCTATAAATCCTTAGTACATGTTATTAAGTGCCCTAAAGTAAAGTGACGACAGTTCATAATTTACAACTGTCTGTTAATGTTTGTTCATGTTTAACATAATTATGCTTTGTAAAACATTCCTAAAATATCTATACATCCTTAGTACATGTTATTAAGTGCCCTAAAGTAAAGTGACGACAGTTCATCATTTACAACTGTCTGTTAATGTGTTTGTTCATGTTTAACATATGCTTTGTAAAACATTCCTAAAATATCTATAAATCCTTAGTAGGCCTACATGTTATTAAGTGCCCTAAAGTAAAGTGACGACAGTTCATCATTTACAACTGTCTGTTAATGTGTTTGTTCACATTTAACCCTACATTTTATGTTTAAAGGT
This sequence comes from Protomyctophum parallelum, assembly GCF_964188405.1. Classification (NCBI taxonomy): domain Eukaryota; kingdom Metazoa; phylum Chordata; class Actinopteri; order Myctophiformes; family Myctophidae; genus Protomyctophum; species Protomyctophum parallelum. The sequence goes on from NC_139707.1 coordinate 32,445,658, forward strand.
ATATTCAGTGATTTCACTCAATTCAAATATCACTTATTTTTTTGTTTTGTTGTGATAATCCTCCCTACTATAGAGTGTGCTGGCCATATAAGGAGTTCCTCCCTGTCCCCAGTTAACCCCTGGGGGCCAAAAAACCTTAGGTTTCGTTTTTGACTCTCTATCCTGATTGGACGAAAGGCTGGGTCCCACAGCCAAAAACGAAACCTAAGGTTTTTTGAGTGAAATCACTGAATATACCTTTAAGATGTTGTGTTGCATTGTTGGTAATCCTCAGTACAGAGGAACTCCATACTGAGGGTAAGATGGTCTCCTGTTTGCTCAGGCACAAACAAATTAATTACAAACATCTAGGCTTCATATGAGTGGCCAGATATGCACTCATGTTTACATAGTGTTATTCAGTAACATTCGTTTTTGTATGACAAAAGCTGATGAACAGAATGATTTGTACCTTGCATCATTCACGTTTTTGGCAGATGATTGGCCATACAGGTGGCACACATATTTGCTCAGTGTGTTGAAAGTTGACTGGTCAAGGTTAAAACTGCTGGCAAGATGAACCTGCTTGGCTTACCTCGGTTGACTCAGTTGTTGTCATGTCTGATGGATGAGGTAGCCTGTCTAACAATGTATCTGCTGATAATGTTTCAACAAAAACCAGTTCGGAGATGTTGCGCGTTACAGGGCTGTGAAACACCAGCTCGGGGAAATCACGGGCCAACCGCCTTTTCAGTTTATCCTGCCTGCAAAATGAAAATATAGAAAAAGACGAGCTTAAATGTATAAATATTAGGCCTGTCAAAGTTAACACGTTATTAACTAGTTAACTTACAATCCTCTAAACGGCACAATTTTTTTTGACGCGCGATTAACGCACTGAAGTTTGACAGAATGGTTGAGAGACGCATTTGAAATTGTGAATGCAGGCAGTCAGTGAGCCCCGCCTCCCCCCCCCCCCCCCCCCTCCTCTCTCGCTCTCTCTCTCGTCTAGCCTGTGCGCACTGGGCTGGGGGAGTTGAGCTGTGAGCAGTGCACTCGTCTGAATGCCTCCTTTTGGACTCCTTTGGACCCGTTATTAATTAATTTGCTCCACAATGTGTTAGATCAGAATCGGGCATTGGGCAAAAGCAAAACTCTGGCCGTTTTGGTTGACAAATATAGCAGTCAGTTGTAAAAGCTTGATGCTACACAGACCATGCTAATGCTAAAGCTAATGTTGACAGTGTGATTGCGCGTCCTTGCAGGAGAGAGAGAGAGAGGCAGGGAAGGGGGCCTCTCGTCTGGAAGTGTGTGTGTGTGTGTGTGTGTGTGTGTGTGTGTGTGTGTGTGTGTTGAGTTGAGTTTATGATTTTGTTTCCCTCTTCCATGGCATTTGCAATAAAGCAAGCATTCTTCCATATTTATAAGAGTATTTCAAACTTGAAAGGAGTGGTTCTGAACCAGTGGTGCGGGGACCACCAGTGGTCCCTGACGCCAGGGCTCCACTGGGCGCGTCTGCGGCACGTCTGCGTCGCGTCTCCGTCAGTGTCGGGAATGTGCCCTTTTAATCAATGGAGGGTGGCTCCACTGCCCGCGTTGCGTCGCGTCTCCGTCACCATAAAATTGAACCGGTTCGTTTTTTGACGCACGCACGCGTGACTCACGCGTGACGCAACGCGCCCAGTGGAGCCCTGGCGTGAGGGGGTTCCAGGTGGCCCCCAGCTAAATGATGAGAGTTGGTAACCAAATGAACCCTTGTAAATCTTTAACTCTTGATAGTGTAAAATGAAACCAAGTGTGTCCATTTGTTTCAATTTTACACAATTAGAAAACATGTTATTTTGATCAACATGGCCTGTTATCTCTCGTAATGGTACCATTGGCCAACATCAATACAGTTCTTTAGTTTGGGTCCTAGAGGCTAAATGTCATCAAATGGTGGTCCGTGGCTCAAATGCAGAATAAATAATGGGCCTTCATATGAAAAATCTTGAAAACCACTGATTTAAGGTATATTTAGAACGGATAAAAAATATGCGATTAATTTGCGATTAATCACAGTTAACTATGGACAATCATGCGATTAATCAGATTAAATATTTTAATCTTTTGACAGCCCTAATAAATATTAATATACAATATCAGGGGATGAAGCCTGATGGCCATCACATCTACCCAAAGTTGACAAATTCTAGATACAGTTGACTGGTGAATGCCAAAGAGGTAACCTAAAAGTTCCTCAGACAGATTGAGGCGCAGCTTGATCAGTGTAAGCAGAAGTCTCTGAGTATCACTAAGGTCGCATTCATACCAGAGAGCTTTGCTGCGATTAAAACGAATCCTGCTGCGCATTGTCAGAAAGTGCGCTTCGTTTGGCAGGTGTGAAGGCTCCTTCGAATCCTAATGCGCAGCAAATAACCGCATTTTACTCCGCCCAAAAACGTGGGTTTCGCTTCGCTTCGAATCGCACTTGACTACGATTCGGTGCAGGTGTGAATGCAATCCGCAGTAAATAAAGGAAATGAAGCAAACATAATGTGGCGGGTGAGGAGCTGAACACAGTTGGAGACGGAGAAGGCATATTTTACGCAGCGCAAAGATGTCCCGTTACTGTGGATAGACGTGGTCGAATAAGGAGACTGAAGCCCTGATCGAAATGAGGACGTGTACATTAATCAATTGCTTAAGAAAACACATAAAAACACTGCAGTGTATTATAGCCTACATAATATTCTGTCTGTCTGTCTGTCTGTCTGTCTGTCTGTCTGTCTGTCTAGCGTGCCGTAAACATGGAGTGCTGTCACTGTGTGGGACTGGGGAGTTATATCAGTGCGCTCATGCAGCGCTGTGCCTCCATGCCCAAAAGAACAGTGTGTGGCGGCTGCGTGCGTAGAGAGAGAAAGAGAGAGAGGGGGGGGGGGGTCCCAGACGGCACGACACATGCACGTTATGAGTGTAATTTTGTCACCATAGATTTCACTGTGTAGGCTAGTTTATGAATGGAACACATTGATAAAGGTCCCCCCTGCTGCGTTTCCAATTGCTGCGAATGACAGTGTGAAGGCAAACCGCAGCCAATTAAATATGCAAGAACCTCAATTCCCCGCCCATACGGATCTGAGTCTACCGAAGTATTAGGTGAGAATGTGACCTAAGTGACTGTTTTGCAGGAGGTGCCGAGGTGGTAAACTTGGTGACACAAAATTGAATGTTAATGTTCTTATTTTGATCAACACAAGCAGTTACTGAATGTTAAGTCTCCATGGTTTTCCTCAGAATATCATATGACACTGATTTATATGACACATTAAGAGTCCACTGACTAGTACAGTGGTTATCAAACTTTGTTTGTTTTTGTTTTTTTTCAAGGATTGTTATTGCACAAATGGGGTCTGTAACTTACTCTGAGAGTGTACGAATGGAACCAAATGGACCCATATGGCCCTCATTTTTGGCGTACGCCAATATATGGGCGCACGCTATCAGGTTGCTATGGACAACAAAAAGTTTTTCCGCATACGATGACGTCACGCGCATACTACAAGGAAATAAAGCTGCTACGCGATTGGTCCACGTGACCAAAACCACACCACTCCCCTTGCACATATTATTACGCCTTGTAAGAAATAGTCCCGTCTTCGACCACGGATTATAAAAATACTGCAGGATGGCACGAGTAGAACTTTTTTATTTGGACTTTCTACCTATAAATCTCTTTTATGGAGAAACAATTGTGTAGTCCCCCGTGGGAACGGAACGGAACGAAAAGGGACCTCACAATACGGCCTATATTCACATGCAAGTAACTTAGGCAAAAGTGTCACAAAGCAACAAAAAAAAGCACTGGTGGTAGTACTATGTCATACTGTATGATATACAGAGTGCAACTCTCTGTAATGCTCAACCTTGCTGTGTCACTTTAGTCCTGATGTATGTTAGTTTACATCAAACGTCAAATTCACAATTTCAATAAATAAGAGTGTAAAGACGCTGTGTTGACATTACAACTGTGATATGAAAAAAAGACGAAAATCACTCCCAGACGATGGCCCGTGGTCTCGGAGTGAATTTAGCCTTTTTTTCAAATCCTCGTTTTTCATAATTTTTGACCATGGGCTATAGCCCATATCATACGGCATACGGCAGTCTATGGCAATAGCACAAACTTTGGCATGCTACTAGTCCTACATACTTACACCTAGCAACCCCATTTTAGCCTACTTAGGTTAATCTTACGGTGGACATGTTTGCCTGAAAAGGAATCTTTGAAATGTTTCATCGTTTTAGAAATATAGTGCTTTCAAATGTGAGAATTTTACAATGGGGCTCAATGGCAGATATCGGCACGTCAAAAAAGCACTTTCACCTAGAAACTCCATTCACACTTTTTATTAGTCAGCTTACTGTGGAGACACATGCTGGAACTTTTTACTTTGAAATGTTTTATAGTTTCTGAGTTATTTAACTTAAACGCCCAACGCATTCTCTATGGCAATAGCACAAACTTTGGCATGCTACTAGTCCTACATACAAAATGATGAAAGACGAGGATAAAAGAAATAAAAAAAAACGATGAATTTTTTTCAAATCCTCAAAAATGATGAAAAACGGCGTGCTATAGTATGCCGTACGGTATGGGCTATAGCCCATGGTCAAAAATGATGAAAAACGAGGATAAAAAAAAATAATTCTAAAATTCAAAAAACGATTGGCTATAACCCATGTTTTTTGAATTTTAGATTTTTTTTTTAATCCTCAAAAATGATGAAAAACGGCGTGCTATAGTATGCCGTACGGTAGGGGCTATAGCCCATGTTCAAAAATGATGAAAAACTAGGTTAAAAAAATTATCTAAAATTCAAAAAACGATGGGCTATAACCCATGTTTTTTTATTTTTTTATTTTTTTCAAATCCTCAAAAATGATGAAAAACGGCGTGCTATAGTATGCCGTACGGTAGGGGCTGTAGCCCATGTTCAAAAATGATGAAAAACGAGGTTATTTTTTTTTTCTCAAAAATTCAAAAAACGATGGGCTATAACCCATGTTTTTTTCATTTTTTCATTTTTTTCAAATCCTCAAAAATGATGAAAAACGGCGTGCTATAGTTTGCTGTACGGTAGGGGCTGTAGCCCATGTTCAAAAATGATGAAAAACAAGGTTAAAAAAATAACCCATGTTTTTTTTTTGTTTTTTTTTTCAAATCCTCAAAATATATAACAACAATAAATAACAACAATAATAATAATGTTACATGTGGCTGAGGTCGTGGATGACAACGATATAAACTTCTCACAAGTTACTGTTTGTGACTCAAGTTGCTTGTGAACGAAGCTCCTCCACATATAAAGTAGCAAAACATCACAGGAACACCTTAGCCTTTATGTTGATGGACATGGAACATTTTGATGGAAGAGACTACCGTCTTTGGACAGCGCATCGTCGACATGGTGGCGGAGAAAAACACATTCGAGACAGATTCTCATTCAGAATACGGTAGGGCTGGTCTAAAAGCAGCTGTCATGTGCATCTTTGCGCACTCTCATCGTCATCGTAGCCTACTTGTGTTTTGGCCGCGGTGCCATGTACTTTTGTCTGCGTATCGTATGTGGTTGTAATAGACTAAAAAGAAAGAGTTAAACTATTCGGTGGTGCCTGGCTGGCTAAATGAGCTGAGCAGGCAGTTGTTGAACGTTGGTGTTGCGCAAATAGTGCTTTTCTCTGTGGCGTATGAAGCTGTAGTATTAATGGTATGCGTGACATATATATTTACCTAGCCATGGTTCTTGACTCTCGTATTTCATTTTTATGTTGCCACTACTGTTGGAGCAGCCATAAACTACACAGGTTCATCTCGATGTTCTGGGCATCTTTGTAATGTTAGTGTTAGTAAAAAAGCAGGTAAAGGAGTAAAGTTTGAGGCAAACTAACATCAGTCACTCTGCCGTTCACTGTAGTGGAAGAGGTGCGCCTGGTGAGGGTTTTATCCCCGCAGCTACGTCGAGTCCGCCTACAGGAAATACGTAGGCTGCGACCATGAGACCAGCTACGGAATCGGTCTATAGTATGCCGTACGGTAGGGGCTATAGCCCATGTTCAAAAATGATGAAAAACGAGGTTAATTTTTTTTTTCAAAAATTCAAAAAACGATGGGCTATAACCCATGTTTTTTGATTTTTTTTTTTCAAATCCTCAAAAATGATGAAAAACGGCGTACTACAGTATGCCGTACGATATGGGCTATTAGACGAGCGTCCTTAAAATGGGATAAAAAACGTCTAAGAATAGACGTCTATTTTTTGACGTTTTTTAGACATCTATTTTTAGACGTTTTTATCCCATTTTTAGACGCACGTCTAATAGCCGGCTATTGCTCAGTGGGATGGTAAAAAAAAAAGAAAAACGAGGATTCAAAATTCAAAAATTCAAAAAACGATGGGCTATAACCCATGTTTTTTGAAATTTTGATTTTTTTTTCAAATCCTCAAAAATGATGAAAAACGGCATGCTATAGTATGCCGAACGGTAGGGGCTATAGCCCATGTTCAAAAATTATGAAAAACGAGGCAAAAAAAAAATATCTAAATTTCAAAAAACGATGGGCTATAACCCATGTTTTTTGAAATTTTGATTTTTTTTCAAATCCTCAAAAATGATGAAAAACGGCGTGCTATAGTATGCCGAACGGTAGGGGCTATAGCCCATGTTCAAAAATGATTAAAAACGAGGTTAAATTGTTTTTTCAAAATTTCAAAAAACGATGGGCTATAACCCATGTTTTTGAAATTTTGAATTTTTTTCAAATCCTCAAACATGATGAAAAACGGCGTGCTATAGTATGCCGAACGGTAGGGGCTATAGCCCATGTTCAAAAATGATGAAAAACGAGGTTAATTTTTTTTTCAAAATTTCAAAAAACGATGGGCTATAACCCATGTTTTTTGAAATTTTGAAATTTTTTGAAATCCTCAAAAATGATGAAAAACGGCGTGCTATAGTATGCCGAACGGTAGGGGCTATAGCCCATGTTCAAAAATGATGAAAAACGAGGTTAAATTCTTTTTTCAAAATTTCAAAAAACGATGGGCTATAACCCATGTTTTTTGAAATTTTGAATTTTTTTCAAATCCTCAAAAATGATGAAAAACGAGACAAAAAAATAATAATCAAAAAACGATGGGCTATAACCCATGTTTTTTTAAATTTAGATTTTTTTTAAAATCCTCAAAAATGATGAAAAACGGCGTGCTATAGTATGCCGAACGGTAGGGGCTATAGCCCATGTTCAAAAATGATGAAAAACTAGGTTAAAAAAAAAAATCAAAATTTCAAAAAACGATGGGCTATAACCCATGTTTTTTGAAATTTTGAATTATTTTAAAATCCTCAAAAATTATGAAAAACGGCGTGCTATAGTATGCCGAACGGTAGGGGCTATAGCCCATGTTCAAAAAATCAAAAAACGAGGCAAAAAAAAAAAATCAAAAAACGATGGGCTATAACCCATGTTTTTTGAAATTTTGAATTTTTTTCAAATCCTCAAAAATTATGAAAAACGGCGTGCTATAGTATGCCGAACGGTAGGGGCTATAGCCCATGTTCAAAAATGATGAAAAACGAGGTTATTTTTTTTTTTTTAATTTCAAAAAACGATGGGCTATAACCCATGTTTTTTGAAATTTTGAATTTTTTTTAAATCCTCAAAAATGATGAAAAACGGCGTGCTATAGTATGCCGAACGGTAGGGGCTATAGCCCATGTTCAAAAATGATGAAAAACGAGGTTAAATTCTTTTTTCAAAATTTCAAAAAACGATGGGCTATAACCCATGTTTTTTGAAATTTAGATTTTTTTTTAAATCCTCAAAAATTATGAAAAACGGCGTGCTATAGTATGCCGAACGGTAGGGGCTATAGCCCATGTTCAAAAATGATGAAAAACGAGGTTACATTTTTTTTTCAAAATTTCAAAAAACGATGGGCTCTAACCCATGTTTTTTGAAATTTTGAAATTTTTTGAAATCCTCAAAAATGATGAAAAACGAGACAAAAAAATAACAATCAAAAAACGATGGGCTATAACCCATGTTTTTTGAAATTTAGATTTTTTTTAAAATCCTCAAAAATGATGAAAAACGGCGTGCTATAGTATGCCGAACGGTAGGGGCTATAGCCCATGTTCAAAAATGATGAAAAACGAGGCAAAAAAATAAAAAATCTAATCAAAAAACGATGGGCTATAACCCATGTTTTTTGAAATTTTGAATTTTTTTTAAATCCTCAAAAATTATGAAAAACGGCGTGCTATAGTATGCCGAACGGTAGGGGCTATAGCCCATGTTCAAAAATGATGAAAAACGAGGCAAAAAAAATCTAAAAACGAAGGGCTATAACCCATGTTTTTTGAAATTTTGAATTTTTTTCAAATCCTCAAAAATGATGAAAAACGGCGTGCTATAGTATGCCGAACGGTAGGGGCTATAGCCCATGTTCAAAAATGATGAAAAACTAGGTTAAAAAAAAAAATCAAAATTTCAAAAAACGATGGGCTATAACCCATGTTTTTTGAAATTTTGAATTATTTTAGAATCCTCAAAAATTATGAAAAACGGCGTGCTATAGTATGCCGAACGGTAGGGGCTATAGCCCATGTTCAAAAATGATGAAAAACGAGGCAAAAAAATAAAAAATCTAATCAAAAAACGATGGGCTATAACCCATGTTTTTTGAAATTTTGAAATTTTTTTAAATCCTCAAAAATTATGAAAAACGGCGTGCTATAGTATGCCGAACGGTAGGGGCTATAGCCCATGTTCAAAAATGATGAAAAACGAGGCAATTTTTTTTTTTTTTTTAATAAAAAAACCATGGGCTATAACCCATGTTTTTTGAAATTTTGAATTATTTTGAAATCCTCAAAAATGATGAAAAACGGCGTGCTATAGTATGCCGAACGGTAGGGGCTATAGCCCATGTTCAAAAATGATGAAAAACGAGGTTAAATTCTTTTTTCAAAATTTCAAAAAACGATGGGCTATAACCCATGTTTTTTGAAATTTTGAATTTTTTTCAAATCCTCAAAAATGATGAAAAACGAGACAAAAAAATAATAATCAAAAAACGATGGGCTATAACCCATGTTTTTTTAAATTTAGATTTTTTTTAAAATCCTCAAAAATGATGAAAAACGGCGTGCTATAGTATGCCGAACGGTAGGGGCTATAGCCCATGTTCAAAAATGATGAAAAACTAGGTTAAAAAAAAAAATCAAAATTTCAAAAAACGATGGGCTATAACCCATGTTTTTTGAAATTTTGAATTATTTTAAAATCCTCAAAAATTATGAAAAACGGCGTGCTATAGTATGCCGAACGGTAGGGGCTATAGCCCATGTTCAAAAAATCAAAAAACGAGGCAAAAAAAAAAAATCAAAAAACGATGGGCTATAACCCATGTTTTTTGAAATTTTGAATTTTTTTCAAATCCTCAAAAATTATGAAAAACGGCGTGCTATAGTATGCCGAACGGTAGGGGCTATAGCCCATGTTCAAAAATGATGAAAAACGAGGTTAATTTTTTTTTTTTAATTTCAAAAAACGATGGGCTATAACCCATGTTTTTTGAAATTTTGAATTTTTTTTAAATCCTCAAAAATGATGAAAAACGGCGTGCTATAGTATGCCGAACGGTAGGGGCTATAGCCCATGTTCAAAAATGATGAAAAACGAGGTTAAATTCTTTTTTCAAAATTTCAAAAAACGATGGGCTATAACCCATGTTTTTTGAAATTTAGATTTTTTTTTAAATCCTCAAAAATTATGAAAAACGGCGTGCTATAGTATGCCGAACGGTAGGGGCTATAGCCCATGTTCAAAAATGATGAAAAACGAGGTTACATTTTTTTTTCAAAATTTCAAAAAACGATGGGCTCTAACCCATGTTTTTTGAAATTTTGAAATTTTTTGAAATCCTCAAAAATGATGAAAAACGAGACAAAAAAATAACAATCAAAAAACGATGGGCTATAACCCATGTTTTTTGAAATTTAGATTTTTTTTAAAATCCTCAAAAATGATGAAAAACGGCGTGCTATAGTATGCCGAACGGTAGGGGCTATAGCCCATGTTCAAAAATGATGAAAAACGAGGCAAAAAAATAAAAAATCTAATCAAAAAACGATGGGCTATAACCCATGTTTTTTGAAATTTTGAATTTTTTTTAAATCCTCAAAAATTATGAAAAACGGCGTGCTATAGTATGCCGAACGGTAGGGGCTATAGCCCATGTTCAAAAATGATGAAAAACGAGGCAAAAAAAATCTAAAAACGAAGGGCTATAACCCATGTTTTTGAAATTTTGATTTTTTTTCAAATCCTCAAAAATGATGAAAAACGGCGTGCTATAGTATGCCGAACGGTAGGGGCTATAGCCCATGTTCAAAAATGATGAAAAACGAGGCTAAAAAAAAATCAAAAAAATCAAAAAACGATGGGCTATAACCCATGTTTTTTGAAATTTTGAAATTTTTTCAAATCCTCAAAAATGATGAAAAACGGCGTGCTATAGTATGCCGAACGTTAGGGGCTATAGCCCATGTTCAAAAATGATGAAAAACGAGGTTAAAAAAAAATCAAAATTTCAAAAAACGATGGGCTATAACCTATGTTTTTTGAAATTTTGATTTTTTTTTCAAATCCTCAAAAATGATGAAAAACGGCGTGCTATAGTATGCCGAACGGTAGGGGCTATAGCCCATGTTCAAAAATGATGAAAAACGAGGTTAAAAAAAAATTCAAATTTTCAAAAAATGATGGGCTATAACCCATGTTTTTTGAAATTTTGAAAAAAAATTAAATCCTCAAAAATGATGAAAAACGGCGTGCTATAGTATGCCGAACGGTAGGGGCTATAGCCCATGTTCAAAAATGATGAAAAACGAGGCTAAAAAAAATCTAAAAACGAAGGGCTATAACCCATGTTTTTGAAATTTTGAATTTTTTTCAAATCCTCAAAAATGATGAAAAACGGCGTGCTATAGTATGCCGAACGGTAGGGGCTATAGCCCATGTTCAAAAATGATGAAAAACTAGGTTAAAAAAAAAAATCAAAAAAATCAAAAAACGATGGGCTATAACCCATGTTTTTTGAAATTTTGAAATTTTTTTAAATCCTCAAAAATTATGAAAAACGGCGTGCTATAGTATGCCGAACGGTAGGGGCTATAGCCCATGTTCAAAAATGATGAAAAACGAGGCAAAAAAAAATCTAAAAACGAAGGGCTATAACCCATGTTTTTGAAATTTTGAATTTTTTTCAAATCCTCAAAAATGATGAAAAACGGCGTGCTATAGTATGCCGAACGGTAGGGGCTATAGCCCATGTTCAAAAATGATGAAAAACTAGGTTAAAAAAAAAAATCAAAAAAATCAAAAAACGATGGGCTATAACCCATGTTTTTTGAAATTTTGAATTTCTTTCAAATCCTCAAAAATTATGAAAAACGGCGTGCTATAGTATGCCGAACGGTAGGGGCTATAGCCCATGTTCAAAAATGATGAAAAACGAGGTTAAATTCTTTTTTCAAAATTTCAAAAAACGATGGGCTATAACCCATGTTTTTTGAAATTTAGATTTTTTTTTAAATCCTCAAAAATTATGAAAAACGGCGTGCTATAGTATGCCGAACGGTAGGGGCTATAGCCCATGTTCAAAAATGATGAAAAACGAGGTTACATTTTTTTTTCAAAATTTCAAAAAACGATGGGCTCTAACCCATGTTTTTTGAAATTTTGAAATTTTTTGAAATCCTCAAAAATGATGAAAAACGGCGTGCTATAGTATGCCGAACGGTAGGGGCTATAGCCCATGTTCAAAAATGATGAAAAACGAGGCAAAAAAAAATCTAAAAACGAAGGGCTATAACCCATGTTTTTGAAATTTTGAATTTTTTTCAAATCCTCAAAAATGATGAAAAACGGCGTGCTATAGTATGCCGAACGGTAGGGGCTATAGCCCATGTTCAAAAATGATGAAAAACTAGGTTAAAAAAAAAAATCAAAAAAATCAAAAAACGATGGGCTATAACCCATGTTTTTTGAAATTTTGAATTTTTTTCAAATCCTCAAAAATTATGAAAAACGGCGTGCTATAGTATGCCGAACGGTAGGGGCTATAGCCCATGTTCAAAAATGATGAAAAACGAGGTTAAATTCTTTTTTCAAAATTTCAAAAAACGATGGGCTATAACCCATGTTTTTTGAAATTTAGATTTTTTTTTAAATCCTCAAAAATTATGAAAAACGGCGTGCTATAGTATGCCGAACGGTAGGGGCTATAGCCCATGTTCAAAAATGATGAAAAACGAGGTTACATTTTTTTTTCAAAATTTCAAAAAACGATGGGCTCTAACCCATGTTTTTTGAAATTTTTAAATTTTTTGAAATCCTCAAAAATGATGAAAAACGGCGTGCTATAGTATGCCGAACGGTAGGGGCTATAGCCCATGTTCAAAAATGATGAAAAACGAGGTTAAATTCTTTTTTCAAAATTTCAAAAAACGATGGGCTATAACCCATGTTTTTTGAAATTTTGAATTTTTTTCAAATCCTCAAAAATGATGAAAAACGAGACAAAAAAATAATAATCAAAAAACGATGGGCTATAACCCATGTTTTTTGAAATTTAGATTTTTTTTTAAATCCTCAAAAATGATGAAAAACGGCGTGCTATAGTATGCCGAACGGTAGGGGCTATAGCCCATGTTCAAAAATGATGAAAAACGAGGCAAAAAAATAAAAAATCTAATCAAAAAACGATGGGCTATAACCCATGTTTTTTGAAATTTAGATTTTTTTTTAAATCCTCAAAAATTATGAAAAACGGCGTGCTATAGTATGCCGAACGGTAGGGGCTATAGCCCATGTTCAAAAATGATGAAAAACGAGGCAAAAAAAATCTAAAAACGAAGGGCTATAACCCATGTTTTTTGAAATTTTGAATTTTTTTCAAATCCTCAAAAATGATGAAAAACTGCGTGCTATAGTATGCCGAACGGTAGGGGCTATAGCCCATGTTCAAAAATGATGAAAAACTAGGTTAAAAAAAAAAATCAAAATTTCAAAAAACGATGGGCTATAACCCATGTTTTTTGAAATTTTGAATTATTTTAAAATCCTCAAAAATTATGAAAAACGGCGTGCTATAGTATGCCGAACGGTAGGGGCTATAGCCCATGTTCAAAAAATCAAAAAACGAGGCAAAAAAAAAAAAAAAATCAAAAAACGATGGGCTATAACCCATGTTTTTTGAAATTTTGAATTTTTTTCAAATCCTCAAAAATTATGAAAAACGGCGTGCTATAGTATGCCGAACGGTAGGGGCTATAGCCCATGTTCAAAAATGATGAAAAACGAGGTTAATTTTTTTTTTTTAATTTCAAAAAACGATGGGCTATAACCCATGTTTTTTGAAATTTTGAATTTTTTTTAAATCCTCAAAAATGATGAAAAACGGCGTGCTATAGTATGCCGAACGGTAGGGGCTATAGCCCATGTTCAAAAATGATGAAAAACGAGGTTAAATTCTTTTTTCAAAATTTCAAAAAACGATGGGCTATAACCCATGTTTTTTGAAATTTAGATTTTTTTTTAAATCCTCAAAAATTATGAAAAACGGCGTGCTATAGTATGCCGAACGGTAGGGGCTATAGCCCATGTTCAAAAATGATGAAAAACGAGGTTAAAAAAAAATCAAAATTTCAAAAAACGATGGGCTATAACCCATGTTTTTTGAAATTTTGAATATTTTTTAAATCCTCAAAAATGATGAAAAACGGCGTGCTATAGTATGCCGAACGGTAGGGGCTATAGCCCATGTTCAAAAATGATGAAAAACGAGGTTAAATTCTTTTTTCAAAATTTCAAAAAAACGATGGGCTATAACCCATGTTTTTTGAAAATTTGATTTTTTTTTTAATCCTCAAAAATGATGAAAAACGGCGTGCTATAGTATGCCGAACGGTAGGGGCTATAGCCCATGTTCAAAAATGATGAAAAACGAGGTTAATTTTTTTTTTCAAAATTTAAAAAAACGATGGGCTATAACCCATGTTTTTGAAATTTTGATTTTTTTTCAAATCCTCAAAAATGATGAAAAACGGCGTGCTATAGTATGCCGAACGGTAGGGGCTATAGCCCATGTTCAAAAATGATGAAAAACGAGGCTAAAAAAAATATCAAAAAAATCAAAAAACGATGGGCTATAACCCATGTTTTTTGAAATTTTGAAATTTTTTCAAATCCTCAAAAATGATGAAAAACGGCGTGCTATAGTATGCCGAACGTTAGGGGCTATAGCCCATGTTCAAAAATGATGAAAAACGAGGTTAAAAAAAAATCAAAATTTCAAAAAACGATGGGCTATAACCTATGTTTTTTGAAATTTTGAAATTTTTTTCAAATCCTCAAAAATGATGAAAAACGGCGTGCTATAGTATGCCGAACGGTAGGGGCTATAGCCCATGTTCAAAAATGATGAAAAACGAGGTTAAAAAAAAATTCAAATTTTCAAAAAATGATGGGCTATAACCCATGTTTTTTGAAATTTTGAAAAAAAATTAAATCCTCAAAAATGATGAAAAACGGCGTGCTATAGTATGCCGAACGGTAGGGGCTATAGCCCATGTTCAAAAATGATGAAAAACGAGGCTAAAAAAAAAATCAAAAAAATCAAAAAACGATGGGCTATAACCCATGTTTTTTGAAATTTTGAATATTTTTTAAATCCTCAAAAATGATGAAAAACGGCGTGCTATAGTATGCCGAACGGTAGGGGCTATAGCCCATGTTCAAAAATGATGAAAAACGAGGTTAAATTCTTTTTTCAAAAAAATCAAAAAACGATGGGCTATAACCCATGTTTTTTGAAATTTTGAATTTTTTTTCAAATCCTCAAAAATGATGAAAAACGGCGTGCTATAGTATGCCGAACGGTAGGGGCTATAGCCCATGTTCAAAAATGATGAAAAACGAGGTTAAAAAAAAATTCAAAATTTCAAAAAACGATGGGCTATAACCCATGTTTTTTGAAATTTTGAAAAAAATTTAAATCCTCAAAAATGATGAAAAACGGCGTGCTATAGTATGCCGAACGGTAGGGGCTATAGCCCATGTTCAAAAATGATGAAAAACGAGGCTAAAAAAAAATAAAAAAAATAAAAAAACGATGGGCTATAACCCATGTTTTTTGAAATTTTGAATTTTTTTTCAAATCCTCAAAAATGATGAAAAACGGCGTGCTATAGTATGCCGAACGGTAGGGGCTATAGCCCATGTTCAAAAATGATGAAAAACGAGGTTAATTTTTTTTTCAAAATTTCAAAAAACGATGGGCTATAACCCATGTTTTTTTAAATTTTTAAATTTATTTTAAAACCTCAAAAATGATGAAAAACGGCGTGCTATAGTATGCCGAACGGTAGGGGCTATAGCCCATGTTCAAAAATGATGAAAAACGAGGTTAATTTTTTTTTCAAATTTTCAAAAAACGATGGGCTATAACCCATGTTTTTTGAAATTTAGATTTTTTTTTAAATCCTCAAAAATGATGAAAAACGGCGTGCTATAGTATGCCGAACGGTAGGGGCTATAGCCCATGTTCAAAAATGATGAAAAACGAGGTTAATTTTTTTTTCAAAATTTCAAAAAACGATGGGCTATAACCCATGTTTTTTGAAATTTTGAAAAAAAATTTAATCCTCAAAAATGATGAAAAACGGCGTGCTATAGTATGCCGAACGGTAGGGGCTATAGCCCATGTTCAAAAATGATGAAAAACGAGGCTAAAAAAAAAATAAAAAAAATAAAAAAACGATGGGCTATAACCCATGTTTTTTGAAATTTTGAATTTTTTTTCAAATCCTCAAAAATGATGAAAAACGGCGTGCTATAGTATGCCGAACGGTAGGGGCTATAGCCCATGTTCAAAAATGATGAAAAACGAGGTTAATTTTTTTTTCAAAATTTCAAAAAACGATGGGCTATAACCCATGTTTTTTTAAATTTTTTAATTTATTTTAAAACCTCAAAAATGATGAAAAACGGCGTGCTATAGTATGCCGAACGGTAGGGGCTATAGCCCATGTTCAAAAATGATGAAAAACGAGGTTAATTCTTTTTTCAAATTTTCAAAAAACGATGGGCTATAACCCATGTTTTTTGAAATTTTGATTTTTTTTTAAATCCTCAAAAATGATGAAAAACGGCGTGCTATAGTATGCCGAACGGTAGGGGCTATAGCCCATGTTAAAAAATGATGAAAAACGAGGCTAAAAAAAAAATCAAAAAAATCAAAAAACGATGGGCTATAACCCATGTTTTTTTAAATTTTGAATTTTTTTTCAAATCCTCAAAAATGATGAAAAACGGCGTGCTATAGTATGCCGAACGGTAGGGGCTATAGCCCATGTTCAAAAATGATGAAAAACGAGGTTAATTTTTTTTTCAAAATTTCAAAAAACGATGGGCTATAACCCATGTTTTTTTAAATTTTGATTTTTTTTTAAATCCTCAAAAATGATGAAAAACGGCGTGCTATAGTATGCCGAACGGTAGGGGCTATAGCCCATGTTCAAAAATGATGAAAAACGAGGCTAAAAAATAAATAAAATAAATAAAAAAACGATGGGCTATAACCCATGTTTTTTGAAATTTTGAATTTTTTTTCAAATCCTCAAAAATGATGAAAAACGGCGTGCTATAGTATGCCGAACGGTAGGGGCTATAGCCCATGTTCAAAAATGATGAAAAACGAGGTTAATTTTTTTTTCAAAATTTCAAAAAACGATGGGCTATAACCCATGTTTTTTTAAATTTTTTAATTTATTTTAAAACCTCAAAAATGATGAAAAACGGCGTGCTATAGTATGCCGAACGGTAGGGGCTATAGCCCATGTTCAAAAATGATGAAAAACGAGGTTAATTTTTTTTTCAAATTTTCAAAAAACGATGGGCTATAACCCATGTTTTTTGAAATTTTGATTTTTTTTCAAATCCTCAAAAATGATGAAAAACGGCGTGCTATAGTATGCCGAACGGTAGGGGCTATAGCCCATGTTCAAAAATGATGAAAAACGAGGTTAATTTTTTTTTCAAAATTTCAAAAAACGATGGGCTATAACCCATGTTTTTTAAATTTTTTTAATTTATTTTAAAACCTCAAAAATGATGAAAAACGGCGTGCTATAGTATGCCGAACGGTAGGGGCTATAGCCCATGTTCAAAAATGATGAAAAACGAGGTTAATTCTTTTTTCAAATTTTCAAAAAACGATGGGCTATAACCCATGTTTTTTGAAATTTTGATTTTTTTTTAAATCCTCAAAAATGATGAAAAACGGCGTGCTATAGTATGCCGAACGGTAGGGGCTATAGCCCATGTTAAAAAATGATGAAAAACGAGGCTAAAAAAAAAATCTAAAAAATCAAAAAACGATGGGCTATAACCCATGTTTTTTTAAATTTTGAATTTTTTTTCAAATCCTCAAAAATGATGAAAAACGGCGTGCTATAGTATGCCGAACGGTAGGGGCTATAGCCCATGTTCAAAAATGATGAAAAACGAGGTTAATTTTTTTTTCAAAATTTCAAAAAACGATGGGCTATAACCCATGTTTTTTTAAATTTTGATTTTTTTTTAAATCCTCAAAAATGATGAAAAACGGCGTGCTATAGTATGCCGAACGGTAGGGGCTATAGCCCATGTTCAAAAATGATGAAAAACGAGGCAATTTTTTTTTTTTTTTTAATAAAAAAACCATGGGCTATAACCCATGTTTTTTGAAATTTTGAATTTTTTTCAAAACCTAAAAAATGATGAAAAACGGCGTGCTATAGTATGCCGAACGGTAGGGGCTATAGCCCATGTTCAAAAATGATGAAAAACGAGGTAATCTTTTTTTTCAAAATTTCAAAAAACAATGGGCTATAACCCATGTTTTTTGAAATTTTGAATTTTTTTCAAAACCTCAAAAATGATGAAAAACGGCGTGCTATAGTATGCCGAACGGTAGGGGCTATAGCCCATGTTAAAAAATGATGAAAAACTAGGTTAAATTCTTTTTTCAAAATTTCAAAAAACGATGGGCTATAACCCATGTTTTTTGAAATTTAGATTTTTTTTCAAATCCTCAAAAATGATGAAAAACGGCGTGCTATAGTATGCCGAACGGTAGGGGCTATAGCCCATGTTCAAAAATGATGAAAAACGAGGTTAATTTTTTTTTCAAATTTTCAAAAAACGATGGGCTATAACCCATGTTTTTTGAAATTTTGATTTTTTTTTAAATCCTCAAAAATGATGAAAAACGGCGTGCTATAGTATGCCGAACGGTAGGGGCTATAGCCCATGTTCAAAAATGATGAAAAACGAGGTTAATTTTTTTTTCAAAATTTCAAAAAACGATGGGCTATAACCCATGTTTTTTGAAATTTTGAAAAAAAATTAAATCCTCAAAAATGATGAAAAACGGCGTGCTATAGTATGCCGAACGGTAGGGGCTATAGCCCATGTTCAAAAATGATGAAAAACGAGGCTAAAAAAAAAATAAAAAAACGATGGGCTATAACCCATGTTTTTTGAAATTTTGAATTTTTTTTCAAATCCTCAAAAATGATGAAAAACGGCGTGCTATAGTATGCCGAACGGTAGGGGCTATAGCCCATGTTCAAAAATGATGAAAAACGAGGTTAATTTTTTTTTCAAAATTTCAAAAAACGATGGGCTATAACCCATGTTTTTTTAAATTTTTTAATTTATTTTAAAACCTCAAAAATGATGAAAAACGGCGTGCTATAGTATGCCGAACGGTAGGGGCTATAGCCCATGTTAAAAAATGATGAAAAACTAGGTTAAATTCTTTTTTCAAAATTTCAAAAAACGATGGGCTATAACCCATGTTTTTTGAAATTTAGATTTTTTTTCAAATCCTCAAAAATGATGAAAAACGGCGTGCTATAGTATGCCGAACGGTAGGGGCTATAGCCCATGTTCAAAAATGATGAAAAACGAGGTTAATTTTTTTTTCAAATTTTCAAAAAACGATGGGCTATAACCCATGTTTTTTGAAATTTTGATTTTTTTTTAAATCCTCAAAAATGATGAAAAACGGCGTGCTATAGTATGCCGAACGGTAGGGGCTATAGCCCATGTTCAAAAATGATGAAAAACGAGGTTAAATTTTTTTTCAAAATTTCAAAAAACGATGGGCTATAACCCATGTTTTTTGAAATTTTGAAAAAAAATTAAATCCTCAAAAATGATGAAAAACGGCGTGCTATAGTATGCCGAACGGTAGGGGCTATAGCCCATGTTCAAAAATGATGAAAAACGAGGCTAAAAAAAAAATAAAAAAAATAAAAAAACGATGGGCTATAACCCATGCTTTTTGAAATTTTGAAAAAAAATTAAATCCTCAAAAATGATGAAAAACGGCGTGCTATAGTATGCCGAACGGTAGGGGCTATAGCCCATGTTCAAAAATGATGAAAAACGAGGTTAATTTTTTTTTCAAAATTTCAAAAAACGATGGGCTATAACCCATGTTTTTTTAAATTTTTTAATTTATTTTAAAACCTCAAAAATGATGAAAAACGGCGTGCTATAGTATGCCGAACGGTAGGGGCTATAGCCCATGTTCAAAAATGATGAAAAACGAGGTTAATTCTTTTTTCAAATTTTCAAAAAACGATGGGCTATAACCCATGTTTTTTGAAATTTTGAATTTTTTTCAAAACCTAAAAAATGATGAAAAACGGCGTGCTATAGTATGCCGAACGGTAGGGGCTATAGCCCATGTTCAAAAATGATGAAAAACGAGGTAAAAAAAAAAAAAAAAAAATCAAAAAACGATGGGCTATAACCCATGTTTTTTGAAATTTTGATTTTTTTTCAAATCCTCAAAAATGATGAAAAACGGCGTGCTATAGTATGCCGAACGGTAGGGGCTATAGCCCATGTTCAAAAATGATGAAAAACGAGGTAATCTTTTTTTTCAAAATTTCAAAAAACAATGGGCTATAACCCATGTTTTTTGAAATTTTGAATTTTTTTCAAAACCTCAAAAATGATGAAAAACGGCGTGCTATAGTATGCCGAACGGTAGGGGCTATAGCCCATGTTAAAAAATGATGAAAAACTAGGTTAAATTCTTTTTTCAAAATTTCAAAAAACGATGGGCTATAACCCATGTTTTTTGAAATTTAGATTTTTTTTCAAATCCTCAAAAATGATGAAAAACGGCGTGCTATAGTATGCCGAACGGTAGGGGCTATAGCCCATGTTCAAAAATGATGAAAAACGAGGTTAATTTTTTTTTCAAATTTTCAAAAAACGATGGGCTATAACCCATGTTTTTTGAAATTTTGATTTTTTTTTAAATCCTCAAAAATGATGAAAAACGGCGTGCTATAGTATGCCGAACGGTAGGGGCTATAGCCCATGTTCAAAAATGATGAAAAACGAGGTTAATTTTTTTTTCAAGATTTCAAAAAACGATGGGCTATAACCCATGTTTTTTGAAATTTTGAAAAAAAAATTAAATCCTCAAAAATGATGAAAAACGGCGTGCTATAGTATGCCGAACGGTAGGGGCTATAGCCCATGTTCAAAAATGATGAAAAACGAGGCTAAAAAAAAAATAAAAAAAATAAAAAAACGATGGGCTATAACCCATGTTTTTTGAAATTTTGATTTTTTTTTCAAATCCTCAAAAATGATGAAAAACGGCGTGCTATAGTATGCCGAACGGTAGGGGCTATAGCCCATGTTCAAAAATGATGAAAAACGAGGTTAATTTTTTTTTCAAAATTTCAAAAAACGATGGGCTATAACCCATGTTTTTTTAAATTTTTTAATTTATTTTAAAACCTCAAAAATGATGAAAAACGGCGTGCTATAGTATGCCGAACGGTAGGGGCTATAGCCCATGTTAAAAAATGATGAAAAACGAGGTAATCTTTTTTTTCAAAATTTCAAAAAACAATGGGCTATAACCCATGTTTTTTGAAATTTTGAATTTTTTTCAAAACCTCAAAAATGATGAAAAACGGCGTGCTATAGTATGCCGAACGGTAGGGGCTATAGCCCATGTTAAAAAATGATGAAAAACTAGGTTAAATTCTTTTTTCAAAATTTCAAAAAACGATGGGCTATAACCCATGTTTTTTGAAATTTAGATTTTTTTTCAAAACCTCAAAAATGATGAAAAACGGCGTGCTATAGTATGCCGAACGGTAGGGGCTATAGCCCATGTTAAAAAATGATGAAAAACTAGGTTAAATTCTTTTTTCAAAATTTCAAAAAACGATGGGCTATAACCCATGTTTTTTGAAATTTAGATTTTTTTTCAAATCCTCAAAAATGATGAAAAACGGCGTGCTATAGTATGCCGAACGGTAGGGGCTATAGCCCATGTTCAAAAATGATGAAAAACGAGGTTAATTTTTTTTTCAAATTTTCAAAAAACGATGGGCTATAACCCATGTTTTTTGAAATTTTGATTTTTTTTTAAATCCTCAAAAATGATGAAAAACGGCGTGCTATAGTATGCCGAACGGTAGGGGCTATAGCCCATGTTCAAAAATGATGAAAAACGAGGTTAAATTTTTTTTCAAAATTTCAAAAAACGATGGGCTATAACCCATGTTTTTTGAAATTTTGAAAAAAAATTAAATCCTCAAAAATGATGAAAAACGGCGTGCTATAGTATGCCGAACGGTAGGGGCTATAGCCCATGTTCAAAAATGATGAAAAACGAGGCTAAAAAAAATATAAAAAAAATAAAAAAACGATGGGCTATAACCCATGTTTTTTGAAATTTTGAATTTTTTTTCAAATCCTCAAAAATGATGAAAAACGGCGTGCTATAGTATGCCGAACGGTAGGGGCTATAGCCCATGTTCAAAAATGATGAAAAACGAGGTTAATTTTTTTTTCAAAATTTCAAAAAACGATGGGCTATAACCCATGTTTTTTTAAATTTTTTAATTTATTTTAAAACCTCAAAAATGATGAAAAACGGCGTGCTATAGTATGCCGAACGGTAGGGGCTATAGCCCATGTTAAAAAATGATGAAAAACTAGGTTAAATTCTTTTTTCAAAATTTCAAAAAACGATGGGCTATAACCCATGTTTTTTGAAATTTAGATTTTTTTTCAAATCCTCAAAAATGATGAAAAACGGCGTGCTATAGTATGCCGAACGGTAGGGGCTATAGCCCATGTTCAAAAATGATGAAAAACGAGGTTAATTTTTTTTTCAAATTTTCAAAAAACGATGGGCTATAACCCATGTTTTTTGAAATTTTGATTTTTTTTTAAATCCTCAAAAATGATGAAAAACGGCGTGCTATAGTATGCCGAACGGTAGGGGCTATAGCCCATGTTCAAAAATGATGAAAAACGAGGTTAAATTTTTTTTCAAAATTTCAAAAAACGATGGGCTATAACCCATGTTTTTTGAAATTTTGAAAAAAAATTAAATCCTCAAAAATGATGAAAAACGGCGTGCTATAGTATGCCGAACGGTAGGGGCTATAGCCCATGTTCAAAAATTATGAAAAACGAGGCTAAAAAAAAAATAAAAAAAATAAAAAAACGATGGGCTATAACCCATGTTTTTTGAAATTTTGAATTTTTTTTCAAATCCTCAAAAATGATGAAAAACGGCGTGCTATAGTATGCCGAACGGTAGGGGCTATAGCCCATGTTCAAAAATGATGAAAAACGAGGTTAATTTTTTTTTTCAAAATTTCAAAAAACGATGGGCTATAACCCATGTTTTTTTAATTTTTTTAATTTATTTTAAAACCTCAAAAATGATGAAAAACGGCGTGCTATAGTATGCCGAACGGTAGGGGCTATAGCCCATGTTCAAAAATGATGAAAAACGAGGTTAATTCTTTTTTCAAATTTTCAAAAAACGATGGGCTATAACCCATGTTTTTTGAAATTTTGATTTTTTTTTAAATCCTCAAAAATGATGAAAAACGGCGTGCTATAGTATGCCGAACGGTAGGGGCTATAGCCCATGTTAAAAAATGATGAAAAACGAGGCTAAAAAAAAAATCAAAAAAATCAAAAAACGATGGGCTATAACCCATGTTTTTTTAAATTTTGAATTTTTTTTCAAATCCTCAAAAATGATGAAAAACGGCGTGCTATAGTATGCCGAACGGTAGGGGCTATAGCCCATGTTCAAAAATGATGAAAAACGAGGTTAAAAAAAAAATTAAATTTTCAAAAAACGATGGGCTATAACCCATGTTTTTTTAATTTTTGAATTTTTTTTAATCCTCAAAAATGATGAAAAACGGCGTGCTATAGTATGCCGAACGGTAGGGGCTATAGCCCATGTTCAAAAATGATGAAAAACGAGGTTAAATTCTTTTTTCAAAATTTCAAAAAACGATGGGCTATAACCCATGTTTTTTGAAAATTTGATTTTTTTTTAAATCCTCAAAAATGATGAAAAACGGCGTGCTATAGTATGCCGAACGGTAGGGGCTATAGCCCATGTTCAAAAATGATGAAAAACGAGGTTAAAAAAAATTTCAAAATTTCAAAAAATGTTTTTTTAATTTTTGAATTTTTTTTAATCCTCAAAAATGATGAAAAACGGCGTGCTATAGTATGCCGAACGGTAGGGGCTATAGCCCATGTTCAAAAATGATGAAAAACGAGGTTAAATTCTTTTTTCAAAATTTCAAAAAACGATGGGCTATAACCCATGTTTTTTGAAATTTTGAATTTTTTTTAAATCCTCAAAAATGATGAAAAACGGCGTGCTATAGTATGCCGAACGGTAGGGGCTATAGCCCATGTTCAAACATGATGAAAAACGAGGCTAAAAAAAAAATAAAAAAAATCAAAAAACGATGGGCTATAACCCATGTTTTTTGAAATTTTGAAATTTTTTTCAAATCCTCAAAAATGATGAAAAACGGCGTGCTATAGTATGCCGAACGGTAGGGGCTATAGCCCATGTTCAAAAATGATGAAAAACGAGGTAAATTTTTTTTTCAAAATTTCAAAAAACGATGGGCTATAACCCATGTTTTTTTAAATTTTGATTTTTTTTTAAATCCTCAAAAATGATGAAAAACGGCGTGCTATAGTATGCCGAACGGTAGGGGCTATAGCCCATGTTCAAAAATGATGAAAAACGAGGTTAAAAAAAAATTCAAAATTTCAAAAAACGATGGGCTATAACCCATGTTTTTTGAAATTTTGAATTTTTTTTAAATCCTCAAAAATGATGAAAAACGGCGTGCTATAGTATGCCGAACGGTAGGGGCTATAGCCCATGTTCAAACATGATGAAAAACGAGGCTAAAAAAATAATAAAAAAAATCAAAAAACGATGGGCTATAACCCATGTTTTTTGAAATTTTGAAAAAAATTTCAAATCCTCAAAAATGATGAAAAATGGCGTGCTATAGTATGCCGAACGGTAGGGGCTATAGCCCATGTTCAAAAATGATGAAAAACGAGGTTAATTTTTTTTTCAAAATTTCAAAAAACGATGGGCTATAACCCATGTTTTTTTAAATTTTTTTTTTTTTTTAAATCCTCAAAAATGATGAAAAACGGCGTGCTATAGTATGCCGAACGGTAGGGGCTATAGCCCATGTTCAAAAATGATGAAAAACGAGGCAAAAAAAAAAATAAAAAAAATAAAACCATGGGCTATAACCCATGTTTTTTGAAATTTTGATTTTTTTTCAAAACCTCAAAAATGATGAAAAACGGCGTGCTATAGTATGCCGAACGGTAGGGGCTATAGCCCATGTTCAAAAATGATGAAAAACGAGGTTAAAAAAAAAATCAAATTTTCAAAAAACGATGGGCTATAACCCATGTTTTTTGAAATTTTGAATTTTTTTTCAAATCCTCAAAAATGATGAAAAACGGCGTGCTATAGTATGCCGAACGGTAGGGGCTATAGCCCATGTTCAAAAATGATGAAAAACGAGGCAAAAAAATAATAAAAAATAAATAAAAAAAACCATGGGCTATAACCCATGTTTTTTGAAATTTTGATTTTTTTTCAAAACCTCAAAAATGATGAAAAACGGCGTGCTATAGTATGCCGAACGGTAGGGGCTATATCCCATGTTCAAAAATGATGAAAAACGAGGTTAAAAAAAAAATCAAAATTTCAAAAAACGATGGGCTATAACCCATGTTTTTTGAAATTTTGAATTTTTTTTAAATCCTCAAAAATGATGAAAAACGGCGTGCTATAGTATGCCGAACGGTAGGGGCTATAGCCCATGTTCAAAAATGATGAAAAACGAGGCTAAAAAAAAAATCAAAAAAATCAAAAAACGATGGGCTATAACCCATGTTTTTTGAAATTTTGATTTTTTTTCAAATCCTCAAAAATGATGAAAAACGGCGTGCTATAGTATGCCGAACGGTAGGGGCTATAGCCCATGTTCAAAAATGATGAAAAACGAGGTTAAAAAAAAATTCAAATTTTCAAAAAACGATGGGCTATAACCCATGTTTTTTGAAATTTTGATTTTTTTTCAAATCCTCAAAAATGATGAAAAACGGCGTGCTAT
Source organism: Protomyctophum parallelum (assembly GCF_964188405.1). NCBI lineage: Eukaryota > Metazoa > Chordata > Actinopteri > Myctophiformes > Myctophidae > Protomyctophum > Protomyctophum parallelum. Next base: position 32,471,257 of record NC_139707.1, read on the forward strand.
AGTATGCCGAACGGTAGGGGCTATAGCCCATGTTCAAAAATGATGAAAAACGAGGTTAATTTTTTTTTCAAAATTTCAAAAAACGATGGGCTATAACCCATGTTTTTTTTAATTTTGAAAAACATTTAAATCCTCAAAAATGATGAAAAACGGCGTGCTATAGTATGCCGAACGGTAGGGGCTATAGCCCATGTTCAAAAATGATGAAAAACGAGGCTAAAAAAAAAATCAAAAAAATCAAAAAACGATGGGCTATAACCCATGTTTTTTGAAATTTTGATTTTTTTTCAAATCCTCAAAAATGATGAAAAACGGCGTGCTATAGTATGCCGAACGGTAGGGGCTATAGCCCATGTTCAAAAATGATGAAAAACGAGGTTAATTTTTTTTTCAAAATTTCAAAAAACGATGGGCTATAACCCATGTTTTTTTTAATTTTGAAAAACATTTAAATCCTCAAAAATGATGAAAAACGGCGTGCTATAGTATGCCGAACGGTAGGGGCTATAGCCCATGTTCAAAAATGATGAAAAACGAGGTAATCTTTTTTTTCAAAATTTCAAAAAACGATGGGCTATAACCCATGTTTTTTGAAATTTTGAATTTTCTTCAAAACCTCAAAAATGATGAAAAACGGCGTGCTATAGTATGCCGAACGGTAGGGGCTATAGCCCATGTTCAAAAATGATGAAAAACTAGGTTAAATTCTTTTTTCAAAATTTAAAAAAACGATGGGCTATAACCCATGTTTTTTGAAATTTAGATTTTTTTTCAAATCCTCAAAAATGATGAAAAACGGCGTGCTATAGTATGCCGAACGGTAGGGGCTATAGCCCATGTTCAAAAATGATGAAAAACGAGGTTAAAAAAAAAAAATCAAATTTTCAAAAAACGATGGGCTATAACCCATGTTTTTTTATTTATTATTATTTTTTTTTTATCCTCAAAAATGATGAAAAACGGCGTGCTATAGTATGCCGAACGGTAGGGGCTATAGCCCATGTTCAAAAATGATGAAAAACGAGGTTAAATTCTTTTTTCAAAATTTCAAAAAACGATGGGCTATAACCCATGTTTTTTTTAAATTTGATTTTTTTTTAAATCCTCAAAAATGATGAAAAACGGCGTGCTATAGTATGCCGAACGGTAGGGGCTATAGCCCATGTTCAAAAATGATGAAAAACTAGGTTAAATTCTTTTTTCAAAATTTCAAAAAACGATGGGCTATAACCCATGTTTTTTGAAATTTAGATTTTTTTTCAAATCCTCAAAAATGATGAAAAAGGCGTGCTATAGTATGCCGAACGGTAGGGGCTATAGCCCATGTTCAAAAATGATGAAAAACGAGGTTAAATTCTTTTTTCAAAATTTCAAAAAACGATGGGCTATAACCCATGTTTTTTGAAAATTTGATTTTTTTTTAAATCCTCAAAAATGATGAAAAACGGCGTGCTATAGTATGCCGAACGGTAGGGGCTATAGCCCATGTTCAAAAATGATGAAAAACGAGGTTAAAAAAAAAATTCAAATTTTCAAAAAACGATGGGCTATAACCCATGTTTTTTTAATTTTTAATTTTTTTTTTTATCCTCAAAAATGATGAAAAACGGCGTGCTATAGTATGCCGAACGGTAGGGGCTATAGCCCATGTTCAAAAATGATGAAAAACGAGGTTAAATTCTTTTTTCAAAATTTCAAAAAACGATGGGCTATAACCCATGTTTTTTGAAAATTAGATTTTTTTTTAAATCCTCAAAAATGATGAAAAACGGCGTGCTATAGTATGCCGAACGGTAGGGGCTATAGCCCATGTTCAAAAATGATGAAAAACGAGGTTAATTTCTTTTTCAAAATTTCAAAAAACGATGGGCTATAACCCATGTTTTTTTTAATTTTGAAAAACATTTAAATCCTCAAAAATGATGAAAAACGGCGTGCTATAGTATGCCGAACGGTAGGGGCTATAGCCCATGTTCAAAAATGATGAAAAACGAGGTTAAATTCTTTTTTCAAAATTTCAAAAAACGATGGGCTATAACCCATGTTTTTTGAAGTTTTGAAATTTTTTCAAATCCTCAAAAATGATGAAAAACGGCGTGCTATAGTATGCCGAACGGTAGGGGCTATAGCCCATGTTCAAAAATGATGAAAAACGAGGTTAAAAAAAAATCAAAATTTCAAAAAACGATGGGCTATAACCTATGTTTTTTGAAATTTTGAATTTTTTTTCAAATCCTCAAAAATGATGAAAAACGGCGTGCTATAGTATGCCGAACGGTAGGGGCTATAGCCCATGTTCAAAAAGGATGAAAAACGAGGTAATTTTTTTTTTCAAAATTTCAAAAAACGATGGGCTATAACCCATGTTTTTTGAAATTTTGAAAAAAAATTAAATCCTCAAAAATGATGAAAAACGGCGTGCTATAGTATGCCGAACGGTAGGGGCTATAGCCCATGTTCAAAAATGATGAAAAACGAGGTTAAAAAAAAAACTAAATTTCAAAAAACGATGGGCTATAACCTATGTTTTTTGAAATTTTGAATTTTTTTTCAAATCCTCAAAAATGATGAAAAACGGCGTGCTATAGTATGCCGAACGGTAGGGGCTATAGCCCATGTTCAAAAATGATGAAAAACGAGGTTATTTTTTTTTTCAAAATTTCAAAAAACGATGGGCTATAACCCATGTTTTTTGAAATTTTGAAAAAAATTTAAATCCTCAAAAATGATGAAAAACGGCGTGCTATAGTATGCCGAACGGTAGGGGCTATAGCCCATGTTCAAAAATTATGAAAAACGAGGTAAATTTTTTTTTCAAAATTTCAAAAAACGATGGGCTATAACCCATGTTTTTTGAAATTTTGAAAAAAATTTAAATCCTCAAAAATGATGAAAAACGGCGTGCTATAGTATGCCGAACGGTAGGGGCTATAGCCCATGTTCAAAAATTATGAAAAACGAGGTTAATTTTTTTTTCAAAATTTCAAAAAACGATGGGCTATAACCCATGTTTTTTGAAATTTTGAAAAAAATTTAAATCCTCAAAAATGATGAAAAACGGCGTGCTATAGTATGCCGAACGGTAGGGGCTATAGCCCATGTTCAAAAATGATGAAAAACGAGGTTAAAAAAAAATCAAAATTTCAAAAAACGATGGGCTATAACCTATGTTTTTTGAAATTTTGAATTTTTTTTCAAATCCTCAAAAATGATGAAAAACGGCGTGCTATAGTATGCCGAACGGTAGGGGCTATAGCCCATGTTCAAAAATGATGAAAAACGAGGTTATTTTTTTTTTCAAAATTTCAAAAAACGATGGGCTATAACCCATGTTTTTTGAAATTTTGAAAAAAATTTAAATCCTCAAAAATGATGAAAAACGGCGTGCTATAGTATGCCGAACGGTAGGGGCTATAGCCCATGTTCAAAAATGATGAAAAACGAGGTTAATTTTTTTTTTCAAAATTTCAAAAAACGATGGGCTATAACCCATGTTTTTTGAAATTTTGATTTTTTTTTAAATCCTCAAAAATGATGAAAAACGGCGTGCTATAGTATGCCGAACGGTAGGGGCTATAGCCCATGTTCAAAAATGATGAAAAACGAGGCAAAAAAATAATTAAAAAAAAATCAAAAAACCATGGGCTATAACCCATGTTTTTTGAAATTTTGCATTTCTTTCAAAACCTCAAAAATGATGAAAAACGGCGTGCTATAGTATGCCGAACGGTAGGGGCTATAGCCCATGTTCAAAAATGATGAAAAACTAGGTTAAAAAAAAATCAAAATTTCAAAAAACGATGGGCTATAACCCATGTTTTTTGAAATTTTGAATTTTTTTTAAATCCTCAAAAATGATGAAAAACGGCGTGCTATAGTATGCCGAACGGTAGGGGCTATAGCCCATGTTCAAAAATGATGAAAAACGAGGTTAATTTTTTTTTCAAAATTTCAAAAAACGATGGGCTATAACCCATGTTTTTTTAAATTTTGATTTATTTTTCAAATCCTCAAAAATGATGACAAACGGCGTGCTATAGTATGCCGAACGGTAAGGGCTATAGCCCATGTTCAAAAATGATGAAAAACGAGGTTAAATTCTTTTTTCAAATTTTCAAAAAACGATGGGCTATAACCCATGTTTTTTGAAATTTAGATTTTTTTTCAAATCCTCAAAAATGATGAAAAACGGCGTGCTATAGTATGCCGAACGGTAGGGGCTATAGCCCATGTTCAAAAATGATGAAAAACGAGGTTAAAAAAAAATTCAAAATTTCAAAAAACGATGGGCTATAACCCATGTTTTTTTTTATTTTGATTTATTTTTCAAATCCTCAAAAATGATGAAAAACGGCGTGCTATAGTATGCTGAACGGTAGGGGCTATAGCCCATGTTCAAAAATGATGAAAAACGAGGTTAAATCTTTTTTCAAAATTTCAAAAAACGATGGGCTATAACCCATGTTTTTTTTAATTTTGAAAAAAAATTAAATCCTCAAAAATGATGAAAAACGGCGTGCTATAGTATGCCGAACGGTAGGGGCTATAGCCCATGTTCAAAAATGATGAAAAACGAGGCTAAAAAAAAAAATCAAAAAACGATGGGCTATAACCCATGTTTTTTGAAATTTTGATTTTTTTTCAAATCCTCAAAAATGATGAAAAACGGCGTGCTATAGTATGCCGAACGGTAGGGGCTATAGCCCATGTTCAAAAATGATGAAAAACGAGGTAATCTTTTTTTTCAAAATTTCAAAAAACGATGGACTATAACCCATGTTTTTTGACATTTTGAATTTTTTTCAAAACCTCAAAAATGATGAAAAACGGCGTGCTATAGTATGCCGAACGGTAGGGGCTATAGCCCATGTTCAAAAATGATGAAAAACTAGGTTAAATTCTTTTTTCAAAATTTCAAAAAACGATGGGCTATAACCCATGTTTTTTGAAATTTAGATTTTTTTTCAAATCCTCAAAAATGATGAAAAACGGCGTGCTATAGTATGCCGAACGGTAGGGGCTATAGCCCATGTTCAAAAATGATGAAAAACGAGGTTAAAAAAAAAATTCAAATTTTCAAAAAACGATGGGCTATAACCCATGTTTTTTGATTTTTTTTTTTTTTTTTTTTTATCCTCAAAAATGATGAAAAACGGCGTGCTATAGTATGCCGAACGGTAGGGGCTATAGCCCATGTTCAAAAATGATGAAAAACGAGGTTAAATTCTTTTTTCAAAATTTCAAAAACGATGGGCTATAACCCATGTTTTTTGAAAATTTGATTTTTTTTCAAATCCTCAAAAATGTAGAAAAACGGCGTGCTATAGTATGCCGAACGGTAGGGGCTATAGCCCATGTTCAAAAATGATGAAAAACGAGGTTAAAAAAAAATCAACATTTCAAAAAACGATGGGCTATAACCCATGTTTTTTTAAATTTTGATTTTTTTTCAAATCCTCAAAAATGATGAAAAACTGCGTGCTATAGTATGCCGAACGGTAGGGGCTATAGCCCATGTTCAAAAATGATGAAAAACGAGGTAATCTTTTTTTTCAAAATTTCAAAAAACTATGGGCTATAACCCATGTTTTTTGAAATTTTGAATTTTTTTCAAAACCTCAAAAATGATGAAAAACTGCGTGCTATAGTATGCCGAACGGTAGGGGCTATAGCCCATGTTCAAAAATGATGAAAAACGAGGTTAAAAAAAAATCAAAATTTCAAAAAACGATGGGCTATAACCCATGTTTTTTGAATTTTTTAATTATTTTAAAATCCTCAAAAATGATGAAAAACGGCGTGCTATAATATGCCGAACGGTAGGGGCTATAGCCCATGTTCAAAAATGATGAAAAACGAGGTAATCTTTTTTTTCAAAATTTCAAAAAACTATGGGCTATAACCCATGTTTTTTGAAATTTTGATTTTTTTTCAAAACCTCAAAAATGATGAAAAACTGCGTGCTATAGTATGCCGAACGGTAGGGGCTATAGCCCATGTTCAAAAATGATGAAAAACTAGGTTAAATTCTTTTTTCAAAATTTCAAAAAACGATGGGCTATAACCCATGTTTTTTGAAATTTAGATTTTTTTTCAAATCCTCAAAAATGATGAAAAACGGCGTGCTATAGTATGCCGAACGGTAGGGGCTATAGCCCATGTTCAAAAATGATGAAAAACGAGGCTAAAAAAAAAAAAAAAAAATCAAAAAACGATGGGCTATAACCCATGTTTTTTGAAATTTTGAAATTTTTTCAAATCCTCAAAAATGATGAAAAACGGCGTGCTATAGTATGCCGAACGGTAGGGGCTATAGCCCATGTTCAAAAATGATGAAAAACGAGGTTTAAAAAAAAATCAAAATTTCAAAAAACGATGGGCTATAACCTATGTTTTTGAAATTTTGAATTTTTTTTCAAATCCTCAAAAATGATGAAAAACGGCGTGCTATAGTATGCCGAACGGTAGGGGCTATAGCCCATGTTCAAAAATGATGAAAAACTAGGTTAAATTCTTTTTTCAAAATTTCAAAAAACGATGGGCTATAACCCATGTTTTTTGAAATTTAGATTTTTTTTCAAATCCTCAAAAATGATGAAAAACGGCGTGCTATAGTATGCCGAACGGTAGGGGCTATAGCCCATGTTCAAAAATGATGAAAAACGAGGCTAAAAAAAAAAAAAAAAAATCAAAAAACGATGGGCTATAACCCATGTTTTTTGAAATTTTGAAATTTTTTCAAATCCTCAAAAATGATGAAAAACGGCGTGCTATAGTATGCCGAACGGTAGGGGCTATAGCCCATGTTCAAAAATGATGAAAAACGAGGTTTAAAAAAAAATCAAAATTTCAAAAAACGATGGGCTATAACCTATGTTTTTGAAATTTTGATTTTTTTTTCAAATCCTCAAAAATGATGAAAAACGGCGTGCTATAGTATGCCGAACGGTAGGGGCTATAGCCCATGTTCAAAAATGATGAAAAACGAGGTTAAAAAAAAATTCAAAATTTCAAAAAACGATGGGCTATAACCCATGTTTTTTGATTTTTTTTTTTTTTTTTTTAATCCTCAAAAATGATGAAAAACGGCGTGCTATAGTATGCCGAACGGTAGGGGCTATAGCCCATGTTCAAAAATGATGAAAAACGAGGTTAAATTCTTTTTTCAAATTTTCAAAAAACGATGGGCTATAACCCATGTTTTTTGAAATTTAGATTTTTTTTCAAATCCTCAAAAATGATGAAAAACGGCGTGCTATAGTATGCCGAACGGTAGGGGCTATAGCCCATGTTCAAAAATGATGAAAAACGAGGTTAATTTTTTTTTCAAAATTTCAAAAAACGATGGGCTATAACCCATGTTTTTTGAAAATTTGAATTTTTTTTAATTCCTCAAAAATGATGAAAAACGGCGTGCTATAGTATGCCGAACGGTAGGGGCTATAGCCCATGTTCAAAAATGATGAAAAACGAGGTAATCTTTTTTTTCAAAATTTCAAAAAACTATGGGCTATAACCCATGTTTTTTGATTTTTTTTTTTTTTTTTTTATCCTCAAAAATGATGAAAAACGGCGTGCTATAGTATGCCGAACGGTAGGGGCTATAGCCCATGTTCAAAAATGATGAAAAACGAGGTTATTTTTTTTTTTCAAAATTTCAAAAAACGATGGGCTATAACCCATGTTTTTGGAAATTTTGAAATTTTTTTAAATCCTCAAAAATGATGAAAAACGGCGTGCTATAGTATGCCGAACGGTAGGGGCTATAGCCCATGTTCAAAAATGATGAAAAACGAGGTTAAAAAAAAAATCAAAATTTCAAAAAACGATGGGCTATAACCCATGTTTTTTGATTTTTTTTTTTTTTTTTAATCCTCAAAAATGATGAAAAACGGCGTGCTATAGTATGCCGAACGGTAGGGGCTATAGCCCATGTTCAAAAATTATGAAAAACGAGGTTAAATTCTTTTTTCAAATTTTCAAAAAACGATGGGCTATAACCCATGTTTTTTGAAATTTAGATTTTTTTTCAAATCCTCAAAAATGATGAAAAACGGCGTGCTATAGTATGCCGAACGGTAGGGGCTATAGCCCATGTTCAAAAATGATGAAAAACGAGGTTAAAAAAATTTCAAATTTTCAAAAAACGATGGGCTATAACCCATGTTTTTTGAAATTTTGATTTTTTTTCAAATCCTCAAAAATGATGAAAAACGGCGTGCTATAGTATGCCGAACGGTAGGGGCTATAGCCCATGTTCAAAAATGATGAAAAACGAGTTTAAAAAAAAATTCAAAATTTCAAAAAACGATGGGCTATAACCCATGTTTTTTTTACATTTTGAAAAAAAATTAAATCCTCAAAAATGAAGAAAAACGGCGTGCTATAGTATGCCGAACGGTAGGGGCTATAGCCCATGTTCAAAAATGATGAAAAACGAGGCAAAAAAAAAAATCAAAAAAATCAAAAAACGATGGGCTATAACCCATGTTTTTTGAAATTTTGATTTTTTTTCAAATCCTCAAAAATGATGAAAAACGGCGTGCTATAGTATGCCGAACGGTAGGGGCTATAGCCCATGTTCAAAAATGATGAAAAACGAGGTAATCTTTTTTTTCAAAATTTCAAAAAACGATGGGCTATAACCCATGTTTTTTTAAATTTTGAAAAAAAATTAAATCCTCAAAAATGATGAAAAACGGCGTGCTATAGTATGCCGAACGGTAGGGGCTATAGCCCATGTTCAAAAATGATGAAAAACGAGGCTAAAAAAAAAAAAAAAAAAATAAAAAAACGATGGGCTATAACCCATGTTTTTTGAAATTTTGATTTTTTTTTCAAATCCTCAAAAATGATGAAAAACGGCGTGCTATAGTATGCCGAACGGTAGGGGCTATAGCCCATGTTCAAAAATGATGAAAAACGAGGTAATCTTTTTTTTCAAAATTTCAAAAAACGATGGGCTATAACCCATGTTTTTGAAATTTTGAATTTTTTTCAAAACCTCAAAAATGATGAAAAACGGCGTGCTATAGTATGCCGAACGGTAGGGGCTATAGCCCATGTTCAAAAATGATGAAAAACGAGGTTAAATTCTTTTTTCAAATTTTCAAAAAACGATGGGCTATAACCCATGTTTTTTGAAATTTAGATTTTTTTTCAAATCCTCAAAAATGATGAAAAACGGCGTGCTATAGTATGCCGAACGGTAGGGGCTATAGCCCATGTTCAAAAATGATGAAAAACGAGGTTAAAAAAAATTCAAATTTTCAAAAAACGATGGGCTATAACCCATGTTTTTTGAAATTTTGATTTTTTTTTCAAATCCTCAAAAATGATGAAAAACGGCGTGCTATAGTATGCCGAACGGTAGGGGCTATAGCCCATGTTCAAAAATGATGAAAAACGAGTTTAAAAAAAAATTCAAAATTTCAAAAAACGATGGGCTATAACCCATGTTTTTTTTAAATTTTGAAAAAAATTTAAATCCTCAAAAATGAAGAAAAACGGCGTGCTATAGTATGCCGAACGGTAGGGGCTATAGCCCATGTTCAAAAATGATGAAAAACGAGGCTAAAAAAAAAATCAAAAAAATCAAAAAACGATGGGCTATAACCCATGTTTTTTGAAATTTTGATTTTTTTTCAAATCCTCAAAAATGATGAAAAACGGCGTGCTATAGTATGCCGAACGGTAGGGGCTATAGCCCATGTTCAAAAATGATGAAAAACAAGGTAATCTTTTTTTTCAAAATTTCAAAAAACGATGGGCTATAACCCATGTTTTTGAAATTTTGAATTTTTTTCAAAACCTCAAAAATGATGAAAAACTGCGTGCTATAGTATGCCGAACGGTAGGGGCTATAGCCCATGTTCAAAAATGATGAAAAACGAGGTTAATTTTTTTTTCAAAATTTCAAAAAACGATGGGCTATAACCCATGTTTTTTGAAATTTTGAATTTTTTTTAATTCCTCAAAAATGATGAAAAACGGCGTGCTATAGTATGCCGAACGGTAGGGGCTATAGCCCATGTTCAAAAATGATGAAAAACGAGGTAATCTTTTTTTTCAAAATTTCAAAAAACTATGGGCTATAACCCATGTTTTTTTTTTTTTTTAATCCTCAAAAATGATGAAAAACGGCGTGCTATAGTATGCCGAACGGTAGGGGCTATAGCCCATGTTCAAAAATGATGAAAAACGAGGTTAATTTTTTTTTTCAAAATTTCAAAAAACGATGGGCTATAACCCATGTTTTTGGAAATTTTGATTTTTTTTCAAATCCTCAAAAATGATGAAAAACGGCGTGCTATAGTATGCCGAACGGTAGGGGCTATAGCCCATGTTCAAAAATGATGAAAAACGAGGTTAAAAAAAATTCAAAATTTCAAAAAACGATGGGCTATAACCCATGTTTTTTTAAATTTTGAAAAAAAATTAAATCCTCAAAAATGATGAAAAACGGCGTGCTATAGTATGCCGAACGGTAGGGGCTATAGCCCATGTTCAAAAATGATGAAAAACGAGGCTAAAAAAAAAATCAAAAAAATCAAAAAACGATGGGCTATAACCCATGTTTTTTGAAATTTTGATTTTTTTTTCAAATCCTCAAAAATGATGAAAAACGGCGTGCTATAGTATGCCGAACGGTAGGGGCTATAGCCCATGTTCAAAAATGATGAAAAACGAGGTAATCTTTTTTTTCAAAATTTCAAAAAACGATGGGCTATAACCCATGTTTTTGAAATTTTGAATTTTTTTCAAAACCTCAAAAATGATGAAAAACGGCGTGCTATAGTATGCCGAACGGTAGGGGCTATAGCCCATGTTCAAAAATGATGAAAAACTAGGTTAAATTCTTTTTTCAAAATTTCAAAAAACGATGGGCTATAACCCATGTTTTTTTTAATTTAGATTTTTTTTCAAATCCTCAAAAATGATGAAAAACGGCGTGCTATAGTATGCCGAACGGTAGCCCATGTTCAAATTGATGAAAAACGAGGTAAAAAAAAAATTCAAATTTTCAAAAAACTATGGGCTATAACCCATGTTTTTTGAATTATTATTATTATTTTTAATCCTCAAAAATGATGAAAAACGGCGTGCTATAGTATGCCGAACGGTAGGGGCTATAGCCCATGTTCAAAAATGATGAAAAACTAGGTTAAATTCTTTTTTCAAAATTTCAAAAAACGATGGGCTATAACCCATGTTTTTTGAAATTTTGATTTTTTTTCAAATCCTCAAAAATGATGAAAAACGGCGTGCTATAGTATGCCGAACGGTAGGGGCTATATAGCCCATGGTCCAAAATGATGAAAAACGAGGATAAAAAGAATAATATCAAAAAACGATGGGCTGTTTTTTTTTTGGTTTTTTTCATTTTTTTCAAATACTCAAAAATGATGAAAAACACATGCTGGAACTTTTTTACTTTTAAATGTTTTATAGTTTCTGAGTCATTTAACTTAAACGCCCAATGCATTCTCTATGGCAATAGCACAAACTTTGGCATGCTACTAGTCCTACATACTTACACCTAGCAACCCCATTCTAGCCTACTTAGGTTCATCTTATGGTGGACATGTTTGCCTGAAAAGGAATCTTTGAAATGTTTCATAGTTTTAGAAATATAGTGCTTTCAAATTTACAATGGGGCTCAATGGCAGACATTGGCACGTAAAAAATCACTTTCACCTAGAAACTCCATTCACACTTTTTATTATTCAGCTTACTGTGGAGACACATGCTGGAACTTTTTACTTTGAAATGTTTATAGTTTCTGAGTTATTTCACTTAAACGCCCAACGCATTCTCTATGGCAATAGCACAAACTTTGGCATGCTACTAGTCCTACATACAAAATGATGAAAAACGAGGATAAAAAAATAAAAATAAACGATGGGCTATAACCCATTGTTTTTTTTAATTTTTTAATTTTTTTCAAATCCTCAAAAATTATGAAAAACGGCGTGCTATAGTATGCCGTACGATATGGGCTATAGCCCATGGTCCAAAATGATGAAAAACGAGGATAATTCTTTTTTCAAAAATTCAAAAAACGATGGGCTATAACCCATCGTTTCTTTTTCATTTTTTCATTTTTTTTCGAATCCTCAAAAATGATGAAAAACGGCATGCTATAGTATGCCGTATGATATGGGCTATAGCCCATGGTCAAAAATTATGAAAAACGAGGATTTGAAAAAAAGTCGAAATTCACTCCGAGACCATGGGCTCATCGTCTCGGAGTGATCTTCGTCTTTTTTTCAAATCCTCAAAAAATATGAAAACGGCATGCTATACAGTAGTAGGCCTATGCCATACGATATGGGCTATAGCCCACTCTTATTTAATAAAATTGTGAATTTGACGTTTGACGTAAACTAACATGCTTCAGGATCAAAGTGACACATATTATTATTATTATTATTAAAGTGACACAGCAAGGTTGAGCATCGCAGAGAGTTGCACTCTGTATATCATACAGTATGATATAGTACTACCACCAGTGCTTTTTTTGTTGCTTTGTGACACTTTTGCCTAAGTTACTTGCATGTGAATAGGCCTACAGTCCAATCAGCAGTAGCCTACAATCTACAATCTGCACAGTATGACATCATTCTCACATCTAATTAACCTTTACCCTATACATACATTGCCTAGATGAAATGAGCAGATCTACAAGATCACAACATTGTGAGCTCAAGGTTCAAGGTTTTTTTATGTATGTCTCCTGAAGGAGAAATTTGTCTTGGACACAAGGACCCGCCCTGCAGCATATAGATACAATACAATACACAATACAGGTACACAATGAGTCGTACTGTGTCAGTCTCGACGTCTCATACCTGTCTGCCCTCTGCAAGGACTCTGTTAAGGTGTGTGATTGACAGAGGGACAAAGAAATGCTTGTGTATTATATTTGCACGCTGGACCTCGTACCTCCTACCTGATGGCATTAGTCGATACTCAGGGTATAGTAGGCCTACATGGGATGGGTCAGACACCATTTTCTTAAAGGGACACTTCACCCTTTTTGCAAAAAGATATATGTTAATGATGTTTAGAAGCTTTAGATCACTTTCCTGGGGGTATTTATGTGTGTAATATGTGGTTTTAGATATTTTAGATTGTAGCAGTGAGCCTGTTGTCTCTGATGTCATGGACACTGGTCTCACTACCTTCCTGGACTACAATTCCCATAATTCTTTGGTGCACTGCTCCTCCTTGTGGATAGGGGGAGGTCTGTCTTACTGAGACAACATGTAGTCCAGGAAGTAAGTGAGACCAGTGTCCATGACATCAGAGACAACAGGCTCACTGCTACAATCTAAAATATCTAAAACCACATATTACACACATAAAGACCCCCAGGAAAGTGTTCTAAAGCTTCTAAACGTCATTAACATATATTTTTTTGCAAAAAGGGTGAAGTGTCCCTTTAACCTGTCCAATGGTGGCCTGCTCAAAGATGACCTGGGGGGTGATGGGAGGTGTAATTTAACCTGCTCAAAGATGAGATGAGATGGGGGGTGATGGGAGGTGAAGACATACCAATCTTCCCTGCCATTTTGGCTAATACAAGGATCTCAGATTTGTACTTTACAGTTAGGTTTCCAAACCAACTGGTGATACCATATATAGAATTTACTCTATAAAGCTCTATATGAGCATTAAGTTTCTACTTACACCTCCGGTGAAAATGAAGGCACTGGTGTATTTTTGCACACGTACTTCACATGGGAGTGCCAGCTCATGTCACAATCAATCCTAGATATTTATAGGATGTGACCTGTTTGATGTCATGACCATGTATGGTGATCGTGGTGTGGTCACCTATAGACCTGGGATCCATTACAATCTCCTCAGTTTTCCTTACATTAACTTGTAAGTGATGTTCATATCACACCAGGTTACAAACCTGTCCACTCCAGTTGTATGGCTACTGGTGTTACCTTCACTATGGATGACAGTGTCGTCAGAGAACTTGACTACACACTGATTGGGTTGTGAGCTGACAGTCATTTGTGTATAGGGAGGAACTAACTGTCCCCTGGGGGGCCCCTGTACTGCTTACTGTCCTATCAGAGAGCACCAAATTAAATCTCACCTGTTGTGGCCTATTAGATAGAAAGGAGAAATACCATCTAATCAAAACTGGATTCACCTTCATCTCAGATAACTTACGAAGAAGAATGTCTGGATGGATTGTATTAAAAGCTGAACTAAAATCAACAAAGAGAAGTTATTGCATATGTTTTAGCTCCCTATAAGCAGCTCTAGCAGATCTGCTGTAATAAATAGGTCTATCTGACCAGCTTGACCAGACTAACTGACTATCTATAGCTCAATTATGTTTAGAAAGCCATATCATTTCTGGCAGTGTCCAGTAATAACCAATTTATGGGGAAATATATTTAATAGGTTCTCCAGACCAGTGGTTCCCAAACTTTTTCATGCCAAGGACCCCCAAATTGACACTTATCATTCATGCAGACTCCCATTTGAAAAGATATTGCAGGGACGAGGGACCCCCATAAGAGAATATGTTTACGGTTCTAGCAGTGATTCTCAACCAGTTTAATTTCAAGGACCCCCCCAGTTTGACATGCAACAGGTTATGGACCCCCATGTAATGGCATTTCTATCTCTGAGACCCCAATTTATATTGTAAAATCATTAATTTAACTCTGAGAGTGTAACAAATGGAATCCGTTTGTACAGAGTTACAGACCCATAAGGGTCCATTTGGTTACAAACTATCATTTAGCTGGGGACCCCCTAAAACTCCCTCAAGGACCCCTGGGGGTCCCCGGGAAAGAATATTTCAGCCATTTGTTGATCTACTGACCAGTGGAATGTTGCCACAACTGTTGGAGCAGCCATAAACTACACAGGTTTATACCAATGTTCTGGGCATCTTTGTAATGTTAGTGTTAGTAAAAAGCAGGTAAAAGAGTAACATTTGAGGCAGACTAACATCAGTCACTTTTCCATTCACTGTAGTAGAAGGAGGTGCGGGGAAACCGCAGATATGTCGTCTCCGCCTACAGGAAATATGTTGCCTGCATGCGACCATGAGACCCGTTTCTGAATCGGTCTATAGAGGGTATGCGCGTGACATCATCAACATACCCAGAAGTTATGCTA
Organism: Protomyctophum parallelum; assembly: GCF_964188405.1. NCBI lineage: Eukaryota > Metazoa > Chordata > Actinopteri > Myctophiformes > Myctophidae > Protomyctophum > Protomyctophum parallelum. The sequence continues at coordinate 32,486,410 of NC_139707.1, forward strand.
GAAACACCTACTGAGTGGCAAAACACTACTTTCTGGCCTTGACAGCCCATACATCCACACAGAAAAGTCCTATCTGATTGCATTAGACGATGTTAAGCGACGTTAAACTCACTTTTCCACTCACTTTGCCACTCGATTTCCCACTCGATTATATACCCTCTCTCTATATATACAGGTTTAATGTTTGTTTTTCCTTAAACAAACATTAAAAATGCCATTGACAATGGACAGAGGTTAATGTTTGTTCTGTCACTAGCACAAACATTAAATGCCATTAACAAGTTTAATGTTTGTTTTGTCCATGTTTGTTTTGTCCTTGATGTTAAGATGATAAGACCGCCCCTCACTTCACACAGGTGTGATCCTTTTGTCTGTATTTGGCCCCAAACCAACTGTAAGCTTTTTAAAAGGCATGGAGCCAATTGTCCTAGCTGAGGCTGTCACAAGCATTTTGTTTGTGGGCTTGCAACTGGGCTTGGCTGGATATCAAATTAATGAGGGATATACTGAAAGCCAACTATTTTCATTGTCTGGGTGGAAATTATTGTTATAGTTCAGTAAACATCACAACCTCCACAAGTAACGGTATTTGCGTATATGTGACAAGCCCGTCAAATCTTGTAGTCTACATCCCTGTAGTGTCTGATTTTGCATTTCGAAACACATGCTGTTCCAATAAAATGCTACTGTGGACATTTTATACCATTAGTGCTAGTGGGGCACACAACTTTAACATGCAGACCATGGAAGCATTCACAGGCAAATACTGGATTGATACCAATCCCTTCCTAGTTGTGGATACATAGACAGGCTTTGCTTGAGGCATGGCAGTGTGTCTGTGCTCCCTGAATGCACCTGTCACTTCTCAAGACGGCAGTGTCTCCGTGACATGGCCTTCTCAAGAATGCAACACTGTGGCAATAACATCTGCTGTCTGATAATATATGCTGGTCGCATGACGTCTGTGTCACCTACCCTGCCCCTTTGGCATTTGCAATAGGACACACAGAAATGTAGAGAAGCAACAGCAGTGCTGTGTCAGGGAGGGGGGGGGGAGTCAACAATGGCACTGGCATCCACTGCCATACATTTGTTTGTTCGCACGTGGGTGAGGATGGCATCATGTTATGTAAGTCTATTCACTTTGTGGTGTATGTAGATAAGGCTGAACTGATATTCGACAGGTCCTTAAAGGCGGACACCACAGGGACTCCCTGCCGGCGAGAGTAATGAGAGCCGAGGTGTCCCAGCTGAGGAAGCAGACAGTGATGTGTCGGAGAGGCGGTGAGCCTCGGGTGGGGCATTCGCCCTGTCTGCTCCCAATTAGAAAATGAATGAGTGTGTAGCTTCTCCTGGGCCCTGGTGTGTGTGTGTGTGTGTGTGTGTGTGTGTGTGTGTGTGTGTGTGTGTGTGTGTGTGTGTGTGTGCGCGCGCGCGCGTGCGTGCGTGTGTGCGTGCGTGCGTGCGTGCGTGTTTGTGGTGGTGGGGGTCCCTTTGAACTGTGGCATGACACATGAAAGGAAAACCACCAGCTTGCTCTTTCTCTGCAGTCCTCTCAGTCACTCTAGCCCTGACAGTTGAAAGCTCAATTTGGCTTTGTACGTAATGTATTTGTGGACTGTCTATCTGAGGAAAACTGAGTGAATCCATAGGTTAGGCAGCTACAAATCTCACAGCTGCCTTTTAAGCTAATTGTTAATACAAACGGGACTCGGGAGGAAGGCACCATTTATGCTGGGCCAGCCCCAACAACCCCCACCGCCTTGCATCTCAGACCCAAAACGAAATAATATTTTGTTGTCGCTGGATAAGATTTTGTCCACAATTCCATGCTGTTGGCAAACGTTGACCAAAATAATAATTATTCTACATTATCTAATTGTGTAAACTTATTGTAAATAAAGTAAAGCAGATGAATAAATTAACTCTTGAGAGTGTAAAATTAAAACAAATGGACCGTCTTATTTGGTTTCATTTTACGCTCTCAAGAGTTAAAGATCTAACTCTCCTTCATTTAGCTGGGGACCACCTGGGACCCCCTCAAGGACCACTGGTGGTCCCTGGACCACTGGTTGAAAACCACTGATCTAGTGATACAAGGACATAAGAATGCAAGGGGGTGAGGTTGCCTGGAATATAGGTGAGTCTGCCTTGTAGGAGGCATGCCGGCGGTGTGCCGTGTCGGCATGCCGGTGGTGGTATGTCGATGCCAGTTCAAATGTTCGCCTTTAATGACCAAAATAGGGAGGCCAGTTTTAAAAGTGATTAATGATTGTATGGTTTGTGAAGGTCTGATACCCAAAATACCACCAAAGACCATGCTGTTGACATGCCACAGCATGGTTTTATTCACAAAGGAGTGGCCACGGTAAATTAACTCAACCGTCGCCAAGTTCGCCTTTTGACGCCTATTTTCGTATGTACCTCGGTGCCGATGATGCCTTATCACACCTTTTGTAATAACAATTGATTACGGTGATCAGCTGCGTCCAGTTTCCCCATATAACATTCCCGTTTCGATCCGGTGAAAAAAACCGTCTCAAACTGGAAATGGAAAATCCGGCTTATGCTTTATATGGGGACTCAGCTTCTTAGAATGTAAATATCTCAGATTCTTCTTTTTGGCCAAAAACAAGCTTGGTTTGCGTCAGCGTCAGGCACAGACTGGCACAGAAAATTGGCCCTGGCATTTGTGGTCTTCACCGGCCCAAAGACGGCCCAAAGACGCTATAATATGACATTTCTTTCAAGACTGCCTGGCCTTTCCGGCCCTTGCCAGAATTGCCAGACTGTCCAATCAAGGCCTGGTTTGCGTCTGATTTATCTATGATAGTATTTCACTTGCAAAAAGTATGTTTTGGGTGGCAATCGCGGGACAAGTTACATAGTGGATTCTTCCTTCCTGACTCAGCGGTTTCCGGCCAAAAGGGCTTTCAAGTGAAGAGCCTCGCCGTTGAAAATGCACTTGTGGTGGCGAGAGCCCTCTACCAGCATTCAATAACTAACTTAAACAGTTTCCTTCTTCTTCAGGTGTCTTCGTACTGAAAGGTAAGGTTTAAAATATCAACATATCAGACATATCCCTTATTGTTCCAAACTGTTGAATGGCCTTAATATTTCGCTGGGGAAACAGGTAGGTAATACGGTGTATTTCCTAGGGCATTCAATACAACAGAGCCATCTTCTTTTGTATTCATTTATTTATGTACGTGAGTGAGGATAATGGGAAAATACTCTATGAAGAAAAAAGGGCAAAACTAGCATGTGCTTAAATTCATATTTCAAAAATGTTTCAGATGTCAAAAACTTCTGAGATGATAGACTGGTGATGGTTGATGATGGTCATGGAAGGGGAACCTTCTGAAACCTTCCTGGGCAAAGATAATTAACTTTAAAATATTAAAAAAACGGTCAAAATGACCTCTCAGACCTTCTAGTGTTAAAGGATCACCGTGCCTCCTTGCCTGATGTGAACCAGCCGATGCCGAGACAGAGAGTGACTGAGCTTTTATTAGCCGACAAACCAATTCTCCGCTGGCCATGATTGCTTGGCGGGTGTGGTGGTGGCATCATGTCACTTTGCCTGAGGATATAGGTACGTATATGCCGCCCACTACCTTCCAGAGGGCGTGTCTCACCTGCCTGGGCGTCTCTCTGCCGTGAGTGTGGCTGGTTCCCCTTAATGCACTCACCTTTGCGAGGGTACGTTAGCGATATCCCACAGGTTTAGAAAGAATAAAGTGTCTATAAATAAATGAAAATCGGATTAACGTCCAAAAACATAATTTGAGGTTAGGGATTTATGTTAAATGCGACCTCAATGAGTGACACTCCTGGTTGGAACAGGGTGTTGTCACTAGAAGGGAAGAAGATAACTTGTCTTGTGTGTGTTGAGCTTGAGGTGGTTGGAAGAGAGCCAGTCATGAAAGAGAGCCAGTCATGAAGTGATGTGCTCCTCAACCTTTGTGGCAAAACTGTTGTGTCATCAGCCTAATAGCACTCACGCCGGCATCGACTTTGTCAGTATGTATTGCCATGTGTGTAGCTGTGACCAACACCTGTGTCCCTGTCACGTGCGACGTGCCTGCAGCCAGCTTGAGGGGTGTTGCTTACGTCCAGACCCCTTTCTGGCAGAAAGCCCTCAACAGAGACTTCTCACTTCTGCCAAACAGAAGGCCTCACGTCCCCCTGTGATCTTTGCCACCCCTCAAGGAAGACCCGAACCCCAGGTTGGGAACCACTGCTATAAAGGGATGTGTTCAGCAGCCAGTCAGAGCTCCCTACTGCCCAGTATCTGCACAGATTCCCATTTCCTGTCCACAAACATCATAGCTTGGGACCAAAACGTCTTGCTGCTGCAGCCTGTTTTCAAGTGAAAGCTTCTGGGAACTCACAATTGTGGGAGGATTGTTGTGAGATGGAGTCAGTAAATCTGACACAATTTAGCAATGTTCATTTACAAGCAATTAATATCTGCCCATACATAATAACGTCACAGGGGAAACGACTGATTTGTTTTGTGGATGCCAATCAAAATGAGCTTCATTAATTTGTGTACACTGCAATTAACTGAGACATCCACAAAAAGGACTCAAAGACAATGGTGCGACTTTCAACAAGTCAGAAACTTGCTTGATCATGCCTGGCATGCCGATGCTTTCTTTTATTATTATTATACAATACACGAATAACACAAGCTTTTGTACAAAAGCTCTGTGTTCATTTATTATTCATGTTGTATGCTAATGTGGCTTTGTGCCTGTCTGCTCCAAGGGGAGGAAACCAAATATAAAAGCCAAGAATATGACAGTCTCACTGAGGCTGAGATATGATCGCTGTTGATTGAAAGACATTGTGGTTGACATGTTCCTTCGTTATGCGGCGCTGCTTGGCAGGCTAGCGCAGATTGTGATTTATTTCAAAGTTGTTTTGATGTGAATTGATGCTGTTGGTTTGGGTGAAATCTCACTTATCATTGTTTTGATTTTGTTTTTGTTAGAAGTTAATTAATTTGTTTGGACAAGATGAGATAAAACCTGTATCAGTCTCAAGTCGGACTGGTCGGAATAACGTGTTCCTTCCACACACTACGTCCGGCCGGGGAAATTCCTCCTGTCAGGTGAAAAGAAGCAGCTTGGACTCCTCATGCATAGACGGAAGCATGAAGTCAGTCCGCTGACCCCCCAGGTTAGCAGAGGAAGTGTAGCCCAGGATTACATTAGATAATTGACACTGGGTGAAAAAATGGGTTGCAAAATCGTGGGATTAAAAAAAGAGAAAAGTAATCTCTGAGTAGCCAAGTCTTCCCAACCCCATATCATGTCTGAATTTATGTGTTGAGATGTATGTATTTATTTGAATGATACTTTTATTCATCCCTGAATATATAATAAAACAACCTTTGAAAGAAAATAATAGGCAACATGAAATACAAAGTTCAAGGTCAGTATTCAAACGTCACAACAGTCCATGCAATTCATTTCCATCTGGTGACAGTAACTTTTCTATTTTTCTCCTGTGTAATTAAGGCAGCTGCTCTCATTTCACTTATAAGCACTTGGCACTGCTTATGTGATTCCCACCAACAATTGTTTTGCTTGGAGCAGCCGGTGCTAAAATGAGACCGTGCATGCCCTTAATTCAGAGCAGATGGAATCTAAATAGATGTTCCTTGGACTGTACGAGGTCACAGTGGAAGACTCAATCGGTGCACGTGGGCTTTATTCAATTAGTTGACTCCTCTGAGCCTCACAGCAGCCAGGTGGGACTCGGTTGTAATTCTGTTTCACTCTGCTGCAGCTGCATTCAAAGAAACACAGTCTTACACAACAGCATTCCCATGTTCTGATCCCTTAGGCCTATAGTGGAAGAACTAATTGAATGTGTTTTTGGAAATCTTAAATGAATAGGTGTTACTCATGATGACCACAAAATGCCATACTATAGGTTTTATGCAGTAGGTATTATGCTTGCCTGTACTTAATAATTTTCTTATTTTTACTTTATTTATAATCTTGTTGTGTAAATATTCTGTTAGCCCACCAACATTTCACTGCTTGTACGTGTATGAGTGAGTGACAAATAAACCCGTCTTGATTCTTAACCATGGTCTCTTCATCAACAATGATTGCTATTGGTGTGGCTGCACTCACTAGAATACGAAACGTCCAAATTCTAAAGCTTATTAGTGTTATTAATGATCTTGCTAATAATATGCGCTGCCTTACGCCCTTCTTTTAGTCTTGAAGCCTGAGTGCCTGACTGAGGTTGATGATGGATTGTTGGAGTTGTGTTGCCTAAAATACACAGATGAGATATTTCATCATGAATAAGATGATGAATGAGCTGACATTGCTTTGGTGCATTGCAGGCTTTGCAGCCTCCCATCACTTCTCATCAATCTAAACTCAAAAACTCGATGAACTGCAAACTCTCTATATAATTTTAATTGCAGTCTATATTGTAAGGGAGCATTGCAAAGGACAAATAAATAAAAGTGACTGCTGGGTGTTTGATAGTGTTTTTTTTAAGGCGCACAGTAACATATTCAGGGTCAACCTCACAGGCCCATTTGGGCTCACTACTCAATATGGCCAAAATGCTGTATTCCAAAATAGCAAAACTCTTGTAGATACAATTCTTAAAGTATAAAACAAGGGTTGTTTAATACCAGGGAAAAACTAAAAACTAAAAAATAGAATAGACGGTATAGTTCATTACTATACCATATACGTTTTGGGAGAATGTGTGGGCGGAGGATTTCTAAGGATTTCTCCCTCTTCTTATACTGAATGTGTCATGGATTTGAAGTCACAAATCAATTGAGCATGCATGCTTTTGGTGATTTCTCCAAACTTTTTTTTATTATTATAGCCGAGCACCTTGTTTCACTTTCACAACTTATATCAAAGAGCATTTTGATGCAGCTCATTTCGACTGACCTGATTCTGAGCTTATAATAATGAAACAGCGGTGCCATATCGTACGTCCCCAAACATTTTCTAACCATAAATCTAATTAGAACGAGCATCCACCCTTACTAAATTTATGCACCAACCCTGGAGCAAACTCTAGCGTGGGGAATGCAAAGAGATATCTGATAGCTGAGGTCAGCAGCTTTGATTGAGCTAAATTCTGTCTTTTCGCTTTGCAGCGCAGCGCTCACTGTGAGCTGGGCAGCAGCCTCTCTGGGGACCCCGGCAAAGTGCTTAGAGAGGTGGTCAGCGAGGGATAGCCCCTCGTTACAGAGACTGAGGAATCGGGGCCTGTGGGCCTGCTGCTGTATAAGTAATGCAATGGAGAATGGAGGAGGTGAATACTTAAGCAAGATCCTCAAATAGAGTGGCCTGTGAAATGCCATGGTAAGCAAATATAGTTTTAATTGGTGTCCTACAGAGTCACTTCAGAAATTGCACCCAAAAAAGGAGCCACTTTTGCCATATTTCCAAAATATATCAATAAATGCAGAAAAAGCCCCAATATATAATGAAAAAAAAAGAAATGCATAAAATAGCTGAATTTGAGGTTAAAGGATGAAGTGATTTTCTTTGGCTACAAGTGTTAAAAAGCTCTTGTGTGTTTGTTCAGTAACAGGAGTCTCCATGTCACTCCAGCTTTATATTAAACAGAAAATGCATTTTCAGGATACAGATTAGAGTGGAAGTGGAATTGTAAATGGTGACACAAAGAAATGAGCTGACAAATTTGGAACTGGAACACTATAAAGATGAAGCTCATAAAAAGCTATAACTCTCTCCTGATTGGCTGACATTTTGTCACCTATTTGAAATTATATATCTATAGCAATGATTACTATCAGAATATAGTGATTTTTACCTTCTAACAAAAAACTTTTTGTTTTAACCAAAACATATCACTTACTCTACCTTAAAATGGAAAGGCTATCAGGAGTGGCAATTGCCCTCTGCTGGGACCCCAAATGACGTCCTGATTTCTTGAATCCTCGTTCTCTTTTCCCCCTCCCCCAGCTGAAGTTCAGACACAGGGGGAAAAAACAGGAAAATTAGTCCTGGTTGAAAATTGTCTGTCCTGGTTATTCATCCTTCCTTTCTCCTTCATTCTTCATTTCTTGATGCCGCAAAGCATATGGTCTTCGCAGGACCCTAACTGATTTTGAATCGTAGCCCAGCAGGCGATCCCTGTGGCTTTAGCCATAAGACAGTGACTTTGAGATGAACATGTAGAGTTTACAAGGGCAGTATCTCTGAATGCCCCCCAGACATCCGTCAGCACAGCTGGCCTGGAGGAGAGCCCCCGCTAACAGGCTGCACTGGCCCTGGGAGTAACAGACACATGCCAATCATTGGTCCACTGAGAGCACTGCGCTCAGTTAGCATCATAACCACTCAGACTCAGACTATAGTGCCAAGAGACTGCTTATGGACTGCATAGAAAATAAAACTTTGCGATATGCGTGCTAACTTAAATAGCTACAATATGACCATAATTGGCAAGAGAAAAAGTTGCATTCAAGTTCAGCATCAGCAGAGTAAGAAAGGGGCAATTATCTTGAATGCTGCCTTCGCGTGCTCAAACCTTTTTTATTTATTTACTCAAATTAAATAAAGTAAACTTTATTTGTCACATCACCGACTGCACGGTTCAGCCAGAACTGCTATTTTTGGCGGAAAAAGGAGAAGAAAAACACAGACAAATACAATAAGGGACCAAGTCCCTTCAGGACTGCTTGGTCCCTTAAAGAAAGAAAGAAAGAAAGAAAGAAAGGCCTCTTTTCCACCAAAATAACTTTGGTTATAGAACTTGTTCAGTTCTTTATTTTTTTATGATGGTTTATATATCACATCTGCATCTTCCAACCTGAATAGGGACACGTCCACTTTGGGCGTGAAGAAGTATTTTTTGGTTGCAAATCCAAACCAACTTTTAGGGATCTGAACCAATTAATAATACCATATAATGGAGCCAGTAGGATCTACTGGAGCGGAGGACGTTGTTGTTGGGTGCATATGTTTGGTCCGACGTAGGCTACTAACAGTCCGAAAGGCATTAGTCGGACACCCTACCCCAAACCCTAACATAACCCTAACCTCACAGGGAAGCTGCGGGCGAGTCAAAGTCAAAGTCATACACGTCACCGCAGTGAAAATTTGACCCATGTGGTGAGCCACAGCGTGCACCGCACTCGGGAATCATTAGTTGATTGACCCCCAATCCAACCCATTGACTGAGTGCCAAGCAGGGAGGCATTGGGTCCCATTTTTACAGTCTTTGGTATGACCCGGCCGGGGAACAAACCCCCGACCTCCCATGCAGTTTCAGGGTGGACACTCTAACCACAAGGCCACTGTCTGGTCACTCTCTTAACCAGCAACGCATGTCGGGAGCCACAGGTGAGTCTTAACCGGCCACGCATGTGTCAGACTGTTACATGTCGGACTGTTAGTAAGTCGGACCATAGTTTGCGCCCTGTTGTGGATTACTAACCCTTTCCTAACCCTAACCCTAAATGTTTCTTTTAGTAGCAAATTCTGATTTAAACTCAGTCTTTGAATACACCATTGAACTTTAGGCCTACCTAGGCTACTTAAACTATTTAGCTTTAGTCTAGTGTTAGCCAACTAAACATTAACACTAGCATAAAAGGAACTGAAACATAATTGCCCAGACTCTTCTTCAACAAAGATGGCGAAAGCAAACATTCTTTGTTCTGTACTTATACATACAATTGTATGGTACAAAACACTGAAGTCGTTCAGAAACAGGTGGCCTACTAAACAAATACAAAATTATACCAGCATATAGGAAGAACACACATTTGAAAGATTAGCCTACTAATACCTTGTACATAACAAACTAAAAGAGACAGACAGACAGACAGACAGACAGACAGACAGACAGACAGACAGACAGACAGACAGACAGACAGACAGACAGACAGACAGACACGCAAGAAACCAGATTACTAAACAACAGGTGAAAAATAGAACCACAAATAGAATGATGGGAATAAAACAAAACATACAGGCTAATACCAGTAACTGTGTTTATCTAATTACATGTAACAAGTGCAACCTACAATATGTGGGTGAAACTAGAAACACAATAGCAGATAGACTAAACAAACATAGATGTAATAGAAATAATGCACAAGAAACAACTACTATGTACAGCATTACATGGAATTAGTGCCCTGGAAGTTTGTGGATTATAATCCAATCAAATTTGGACAGAAGGGGAACACAAATTTAACGTGATGGATTTAACGAGTGGATAATAAAACTAAACACCACATTTCCACAAGGCTTGAACAATACAAATAATAATTAAAATGGAAAACAGGGGAGGAACCAAATCAACCTTTAAAAAGCCTCCAAATTGCACTCAATTACAGGAGAAAAATATTCCAGGGCAATTGTATAAATACAAAGAGCCATTTAGATCAGCACTGCTGATTGTCTGCCATTGCATGGTCTTTATGAGTACGGTAACCTACTGGTGATGATGGATTGATAGCATTTGAAGCAGGTTTCTCTGTGCCTTTTCATACACACACCCCAAAACATTGCAATAACATGCCCAAGCAGGCATAAAGCTGGATGGAGGGCAGGCATGTCCCCTGCTGGAGATTTGCACTACTGAGTGTACCTTTCCAAATAGATTTTCATCTTCTCTTGTAATTCATCTGCCTAAATTGTACTTTTTCTGCATTAAGGTCTTTCTCTGTTCCCATCCATGGCATTTACCTCCTAGAGAGAGAATCAAAGTTAAGTCACTGAATCAATTACACTCCCGAGTGTCATTTCAGTAAATAAAATCCTCCTAAGCTGCTGCGTCTCAGTGGCCCCATAACCTAATGGTCCACACCATTCAATAATGAAGTATCTTTAGTACAAAACTCAGATACTCCTTAATACAAAACATATTGAGTTCCCTCAATTATTAGCGGTATACACTATACGCAGACTGATGCAACACTTGTGAAATTAGCCTAAGCGTTGGCAGTCGTTGCATTAATTACCAAAATGTATCTTCTGCAATTCTCTAGTAAAGCAAACAGACTCTGTGCAAGTTCTTATTTATTCACATCACTGCAAGTGTTATCCCCCACCCCTTCCCCCCAGGGGACAGGAGAAATAGAGGCTTCTGGAATACAGGGAAAAGAATAAACGGTGATACATGCATATTACATATCATCTGCCATGTATATTTATGCCACGGTTCTCTGCATTATCTCAGTTCCTCAGAGGCCTGCCACTCATTAATTAAGTGATGCATATAGAGGCAATCATGCAGTGGTAGAAAACCCCTGAAAACCTGGACCACTGCATGCAAACAAGTACGGCGGGTATAGTCTGTGCGAATAACGGTTGATACAAAGGTGTCAAATTGCTGAACTCCCAGAGCTTTTTGCTTTTTTAATTAGAAGTGTATGGTAGTGACAGAGAAAGATGAATATGCTCATTCTGTAGATCTTGACTGAGATGTAGGATTAATTATGCAATTATCTCCAAGCCTGTTGGAATCTTCCAGCATAATTACGACGCCCATTCATTTTAACTTCTGCCACTGTCTGCAGTCATTTACTGCCACCTCTGCTGTTTTCAAACAAATTAGAGTGTCATGTGGTTGAAGACAACATTACCAAATTGGAAATACAGAAAAAGTTTCCATATGGACGTGTAGAACGATGCTTTATAGGTGTGTCACTCAGGGTTGAACTCATCATGTTGCTGTTTTTTGGGGCGTTTCTGCCTTTATTGGATGGTACAGTTGAAAATGACAGGAAACAGGGAGAGTGAGATGGGGAGTGATATGACACCAAAGGTCGTTGGGCTAGGCCTAGGGAAACCTGCGACTTTCTGCCAGGCTGCAAAGTCTATGCAGTATGTGCCTTGACCACATTGGCACTACAGGGTTGAACTCATTGTAAGAGAACTATGAGGAGTAAATGTTAATTTGTAAACATATTATAAATATGTGCTAGACATGATGGCTTTTTCTTTCCCCCCTCTGCTACAGTATAAAGGGCCTTTCAAACGGGAAGCGATTTAACGCGCCTAAAGTAAATTTTCAATGAGACCTGCGCGTTTTCGAGTATCGCAAGCGTCGAGTATCGCAAGCGTATTCACGTAAGCGTGGTCCCGTGAATTTGTTCGCCCGCCCACTTCACATGGGTGTGATTTTTTATTATCTTTACAGTGCAAGTCAAGCACTGCAATGTGCTCTCCACCAAACATTTTCTCCGAGTATGACAAGGCTCTGCTGCAAACAAAACCACCAAACTCGTGTGAGCTTGGGATTTGCAGGGAAGCAATAGGTAATTGCTCATTAATCATCAGTCTCTTTCATCCTCAAGCTTTGGGGCTTTGTCTACCATGTTTGTCTTTGCCCTCTGGCAGTCCCCTCCACCCTCTCTACTGATGCTGACATTCCTTTGGAGTGAGAAACTACACTCATCTTTCTGAGCACTCCTAGGGTCAAAGACGTGCAGAGAGCAAAGAGGCTGAGTTACGTAAAGTGTAGTCAGTACATTTTAGGCGATAATAATCGCTCCTGATAGCATTGAATTTATTAGCATGACATCAGAGCTACAAAGATTTTTTAGTTGAAAGAAAAGCAAGAGGTACAGCACTTGCTCACCACCACAGAGGCCTGGGTTCAAATCCCGGAAGTGGAGGCTTGGCCAGGCACTCCAACGAACGTATACTGGCAGTCCTTCGTCAGACACTGATGAAGACCTGAGTGTCGACAGACGTTTGTCAGTTGTTTGCCTTGCTCAAAGAAATTAGGTTAATTTCACAATTAAAAAGACAGGTGAAAACTTTTTTTCCTTGACTGCACCACTGGGGGAGATCTTAAATCAAGCACGACCTACCTATTCTACTAAAGAGCACCTGCATTGAGTGAGCCGTTACATTCATGCAGCGCTACCTTCTTTTGTTATAGCGGCAGTGTTTGTAGGTGGTGGATATGGTAGCTCATTAAGTTGTTTGGGGCACCTGTTCAGCATGAAAAACAGGAGACAAGGTATAGGCTGAGAGCTGGTGAAGGCCTTGAGCTGACATGTCTACGGGACTGGTGCACTATATTCAAATACTGACCTTCATATATAAACTTATTTTCTACTTGTATGGCTATTCCATTACACAATTGTTTTATGGAGGGAACACGAGGCTGACCTTACAATACATCATACCAAGGAATATGATATGAAATAAGATATGATATTCCTTCCTGTTGAGCAGGAAGGAATATCCTGATCATCAAACATTTGTCTTTAACTCTTTATGCATCATGCGTTACATTTGATACTTAAAGACAAATGTTTTATTACAATGCAACCCATTTATTTTCAGGTGCATATTAAACAGGTTATGTACAATGAAATAAAATTACTGAGTTTGACATTGATATTGAAATAAATTACACAGCATAACTCCAAAGTGACCTTTCCATCAAAGCTGTCATCTGCCCTTCACTAATCAGTACTGTGATGGACATGCTCATTCTGAAGGGTGTTTCAGTTGTGTCTGTCATGATAAGGTCATTCATTCACCCACAGTCTGTGAAAGTATTTTTAGCACTTTGGACACATTCCACTTTATATATCACAAGAGCAGCACTGCACCCTTCATTCTTCAATTTGGGCTTGATTGACAGGTGGATTAATTAGTTGTGAGGGGCTACAGAGCTGTTGGAAACAGAGGTTAGGAGACACATGACACTGTGGGACTTTGGCAGTCAAACAAATGGGACTATTAAGACATACAAGTTCCTCTCCTTTGTAGAAAACACTAGAAAACCTACAAAAATACAGTAAGTCTCACTGTTCAGTTGAAAGCTTTACAGTGCCTGTATTGTAGCATGGCTGGCTGGCATCTAAGAGATAGAGGAAGATTATTCCAATCAAATGGGGCTTTATAACAGAAAGACCTCCGTCCAACCTCATTGAAGATTTTTGGTATTTTAAAGTTAGGGTATTGTAGATGTCTAAATGGATATGATGAAGTAGACTTGGCCAAGTACCTACTGCTTCAGGTAAGTAGGACTCTTGAAATAAATACATTTATAAATGAAGAGAAACCAATGTAATTGCCTTCTCGATTTAGGCTGCAGCCAATTGACTATGAGTATCTATGAGAGGACATCTCAATACAAACCTGCACAGGGATTTATATAAGACATTAAGGGGCTTAAGATGAGTCTATAATAGGAAGTAGCACTTGAGAGATTATTCTTTTCCTAACAGCTAGGCTAGCTTCTACACTGCTGAAAACACGGCCCTTGCCGCTGGCCACGTCAGCTGTTTTTTTCTACACGCACCTGTTTTGTACTCACCACTAGCCTACACTGCCCTAGCATAGCACAACGAGGCACCATTATGTTGCTTCCTCCTGTGCGGTTGTCGCCCACCACCTGAACGACAACCGACTCAGCAACTCCAGGGAGGGAGCGAGCGAGACCCCCGGAGCCTGCTCAGCCCTAAGAGCATCAATAGCCTGCGAAACGGTTCGAACCAGGGCAACCGTGACTCTCAACTGAGACAGCTGGATCCCGCCCCGCCATTGTGGACCCGAGAAGGGGCCCTGGCGCCGATTCCACACGGTCGCATGCAACTGCGAGGTGCTCCCCGCCTTCATTCTGTGCTTTGTGCGTGGCCACACACCCGTCTGCCTCAACACCAACCTCCGTGCTCCAGTGGCGGCAGAGGTGGCCACCAGGCTTTTACAGGCCTTGACAGGAGAGAGACGACGGACCCCTGAAGAGACAATGCGACGCATTGTGAGCTTGTAGCTATTTTTATACATTTGAATACTTGTGAAATGGGACATTCTGTACAATGAGTACTTTCTACTTTCGGTACTTTAAGTACATTTTATGCCAATACTTTTGTACATTTTGAATTCCGGACATTTACTTGTAACAGAGTATTTTTGCATTGCAGTATTTTTACTTAAGTAAAACATTTGAATACTTTGTCCACCAATGCTTAAACCCATATGTCTTATGATTTAACCCTCTCCAAAGAACACCATAGTCGGACATAATTACGAACCCAAGCAGCTTATCTTAATGTGTATCAAAGAGGGGATTTGTGGATTATTATTGCATCATGAACCATTATTGAATCAGAAAAAAATTACAGTAACTCAATTGGTAGAATTATTCCAGACATTTGGATGCTACAGGCAAAAAGCACGAGCTGGATGAAAGTTAGCATTAAAGTAATCGTGCCGGAAATCCCAGTTGGCATCAACATGTTTCATGTGCTATGACAGTAGTATTCAACCAGTGGTCCGGGGACCACCAGTGGTCCTTGAGGGGGTTACAAGTAGTCCCCAGCTAAATTATGGAGAGTAACCAAATGGACCCCTATAGATCTTAAATTGAGAGTGTAAAATGAAACCAAATGGACCTATGCATACGGGTCCAATTGGTTTCATTCTTCGCTCTCACAAGTTAAATTATTGCAGATAAATTATATTATCTGCATGACTTAATTTACAATAAGTCTACACAATTAGAGAATGTAGAAGAATTGTTATGTTGATCAACGTTTACCCGTTCTCTCTCCTAATGGTACCACATCAATACAGCATTGAATTGTGGACCAAATCTTCTTAACCAAAGACAAACAAAAGATTCTACATTTTGGGTCTGAGAGGCAAAATGTCATCAAATGGTGGTCCGTGGCTCGAATGCAGAATAAATAATGGGTCTCGACATGAATTACTGTATGACTCAGTGGTTCCCAAACGTTTAGGCTCAAGACCCAAAAAATGTATTATCGGTTTTCCCGGCACCCAAACTAGTGTATAAACATTTGTTTCCAAATTTTATTTGTATTAATTTCATAAAATTCATTTAATTTTGTTTTTAATTCATGAAAAAATATATATTTTTGAATGTTTTTAATTAATAATGATAGGCAAAATGTATCAAACCCATGGACCCATGGAAATGTGCCACGACCCACAAATGGTTCCTGATCCCGTGTTTGGGAACCAGTCATGTTGTTTAAGCTCTGTCACTCTGTAGGGTATAATTGCAGATGCTGCACATCTTCCTCACTGCAGCCCCAGCATCCACTCATGTGTTATGAATATTACTCCTAATGGCATCCAGAGGAGAGATATCTGGCTCCCACTGTGTTATTTAAGACTGGAAGCACCAGTGTGTGTGTGTGTGTGTGTGTGTGTGTGTGTGTGTGTGTGTGTGTGTGTGTGTGTGTGTGCGTGTGCGTGCGAGTGGGGGGGGGGGTCACAAATTAAATGTCACGCGACTCTCATTCAGACCGGAGCTGTTTCATTGATAAGGGGAGCCCTTCCCTTAGAATTACCCAATAAATTAAAATGCTTTTGAATAATCCTCCGTGGAGCCGTCCCCCGGGGCTTCTTTATGATCCTTTAAAAGTCATCAGTCTTTCCCCGCAAACCCCGGAGCTCACTCTGTCTGCAGGGCTCCAGTGCTCAGAAAGGAAAAGGCGTATTTCGTCAGAGAATAATGAAAGTCTGTGAAAGATTGCTGGCCAGCTGTTCTTCAGATTTCCCGTGCAGTGCCCGAAGAAGTAGGCTACATGCAGACCGTAAACAGTGTGATATGTAATACATGTTCTGTACTATATGTTAAGAGTGGTCACGTTTTTATAATAAATACAATCAGGTCCATGTGTCTAAATGTTTACACACTCACTGAGTTAAATCGAACCTTAGGACTTTGCTTTGTACAGTATATCAATAGAGGGTATGCGCATGCATAAAGTGAATGTCAAATCGAGTGGCAAAGTGACAGACAAAGTGAGTTTAACATTGTTTAATGTTGTTTAATGCAATCAGATAGGACTTTTCTGTTTGGGCTGTCAAGGCCAAAAGGTCTTTTTTTGACACTCGGCGTAGGCGTTCCTGCAGTATTTCCGGGTTTGATGATGTCACGCGCATACCCTCTATAGTGGGTGCTGCTGTGACATATAGGGTGCCTTGACGCAAATCCAGGGGTGCCTCAGAATACTTTGATAACATTTGGAATGTATTAATGTTGTCACCACTTAGTTCTTCTAAGTTAATAAAAACGGACCAGAGTTAAACTGTACTTGGTGCAGTCTTTTTCAGCCTGCCCTACAGTACACAATGCATGTATATTAACACATTTAGCTGGGGACGCCCTGGAACCACTAGTTCCCGGACCCCACTTGAGAACCTATGGTAGCTCATACTTGTAACCTATTTCATAGCGTTGTTCGTGTACGTTTTATCCATCTAAGACAGGGCACACCTCTATTCCATTATTCGTTATTTGCCAATTATCTTGAGGTCATTATGTAGAAACTCGAATGTTCTGGAACCCGTATACATAGTATCTGTTTCCACTGCACCGCTAACCAAAATAAATCAAACCACAAGCGTGTTGAGGCACATTGATGAGGTTCACAGCTTAAGAAGCTTTTTGTATTTTTTCTTTTCCTTTTGAAACTAGCATATAACAAATGAATAGCTCCCCCTGCAATAACTCGACTTGCAGCATCTTCATTCAGTTTTGTTGTCAAAGTTCTTCATTTCTTCCACTGTACATGACCAGAGCATCTAAGGTGGATGAGTCACGTTTTACTCACAAACAGTTGACAGCTAATTTCTTCTGCATGCATTCATTGTATTGTGAATGTAACACTGCACTTTTCCCCCTGTGACCAGGATTACTGCATGTTTTTTGTGAGGGTACCTACCCTAGGGGACACGGGGAGAACATGCAAACTCCACACAGAAAGGCCCTTTTGCCAACCCCGCCTTCGGGTATGGGCACTGATGACGCGGAGGAGGAAACACGCCGCCAGCACCAACAGCGTCCCGAGCGGGAATCGAACCCAGGACCTTCTAGCTGTGAGGCGACGGGGAAAATGTTTTGAGTAAATGAACAAAAATAAACTGATTAAAAAAAGCTATATATATATATATATATATATGGATATTAAAGTTTGTAATTGTTTCATTTGACTCTGGAGGAATGTAGGAGTTCATTTTCTTTCCTTCAACCAGTCTGTGGAGGAGAAAAATCATTCTGGATCTCTCTCCCTGAGTGTGCCAGTTGCACAATGTGAAAATTCGGTCACAGCCATTCATGCTCACTAGATTGGCAGCATCTTGGAGAAAGGGTAGCCTCAGGTGATGGCAGATTCTAATGGGAATGAATCATCACTGTTCCTCATTTGTCAGGGTATAAAGCCCTTTTCTACACCATTCAATTCAAGACCACAGGCATGCCTTTTGTTGGAGACTACTTTGAGCAGCAAAGCTGTTGGTCTTGCATCCAGGTCGTGCTGTTCCAAATGGAAGAGATGCAAAGGGATGTGGGAATTGGATGGAGCTGTGCTGTGAGTGTGAATGCCTGAATGAATTCCATTCTCTTAGATAAAAAAAAATTGTCAATGTAAAATGTTCCTGGCTGCACATGCATGTTCTATGGAATTCAGCAAATAATTTAATTGTCGTCTATAGCCTACTGTAGATTCAACCATCAAGCATTCATAATGATATGCTATAGATGTGCGGTATATGGATTCATCACTTGCGCAGATTTTATTTTCCCTGTGTGAGCGGTTGATGCTGACCAGTCAGTCAATGCAACCTACAGCTGTACACCCAGTTCTTCTCCTTCTGGGCTGTCTGGGTTCTCACTGGACCCCAGCTGGCCAGTACCGGTCGGCATACAGTCGCCAGTCGGCCCTGATAAGGAGAGGAACGGAGGTTGGGAATTATGCCAGCTTGGATCCTGGAAGTGCCTCTGGGGGGGCCAGATGTGGAGGTGAATATAACCCTGTCAAATCCACATACAGTATGGAGGTCAACGTGCACTTTTGTCATAATATGTCCATTGTGTCATCGTGTATAGGCCAATTAAACCCAGACCACCATTCGGTGACTGGTATTTGGGGCAGCATGTCATCACATTCTCCACAGTCGGTGATGGGTCCCTGCATCCGCAGTGGGACCCTCAGGCAATTGAGGGTTGTCCACTCATTACGGGAGGGGGGGTGCTGACCAGGAATATATGTGGTGTCCTAGATGTAGTAGTGAAGCCTGAATGGTTTGATTTAGAAATTAAGAAAGCCCTACTACTTTGTTGTTCCAGACAAGAGTGTTTGTTTTTGGTATATACATGTTTGCCCGTTATGTTAATTCTCAGCGTGGGAGCATGACAGCTGTGGAACGATGGTGGGCAAATATGTTCCTCATTTATTTTCTCATTGTCAAGCAGCCAGCCTACAGCTCCCTTTGCTTTGTTTACCTTTGCAATCACAGCAGATGGAAGGCAGACAAGGCAGTTGGAATTTAATCTGGCAGCAACTTATTCAGTGGATCTAGTACAGCGAAAGAGGCCTGGGCTTCATAAATAATCTCTTACATTTTGCATTCCGTAAACTAAGTTCATACTTTAATATTATGTATTAGGTAATTAGTATAGACTACATAAGAGAGCCCATCATTAAAGGGAAGACATCTCAATTCAGAATTCAGGAATATATGTTGTACATTTTGTTCATGTTTTATGGTCCAGGAAAGTCCAGGCAATATTCCTAACCATGGCAACTCCCTCCCAATTATATAGAATAGGTATTCAGTGCAAGCAAAGATTGTGAAGAGAGGTTACTAGTGCACATAAATTCCCAGACTTTGGGCATCATCAAAATGCACAATAATGCACACTTTTGCTGTTATGTAACTCCTACCGTGGGTTTGAACCCAGTTTCCTCCGTAAGTGCTAACATTTTTACCATTGAGTTAATGCTGCTTGCTCAGGGGATACATTCAATCGTGACCATCTGGTCAAAATGTGTGTCAGATGCTGTGTCTAGGCGATGCCCTTTGACACAATATAAATGTCTCAATAGAAGAGAAGGGAGACAAAATATAACCACTACACCCCAATTATATAAGTTATATTGTATTAGTCCATACCCGTTTTGGGATATGAGTATGACATACCCAAAGTATATGTAAGAACTTTGGGTTGTGTGGTGTGTATACGACCGTGCATTGCATTTGTATGCTGAACATCCCAAAGTAGTAGTAGCAACTATTAGCACCACACATTCAGGTGAATGATTTTCCAGCCAATGGCATCGCAAGAATGACACACCTTCCAGCCAATCACAGCACAGAATGACACATTTTCCAGCCAATCACAGCACGCAATGTCTGGGGACGCATTTGGAGGATGCAATCTCTAAAAAAATTGTTTCATGACATTAATTTATTTTATGTCAAACCCTTCAACATACTCTACCATGCAGATTGGACCAAATTAAAATGTATTCATTAAAAAACACTTGCTATGCATCCGATGTTTAGCATGTCTGTGGGTAAGGTTGAGATACAGTATTTAAAGTTCACATTTCCAATTTAGCAGTAGATTATTATTCAGTTGTAAACAGTTGCATAGCAACAGTGGAGTCATGCTGAGTACTTCCCACAAGCATCTGTCTAACACTGCTCGCCAAATGTACATCTGGCTGGTTGACATGGGACCCGACCTCTCTGGCTTTCTGAGGGAGTTGTCATAAATATT
Organism: Protomyctophum parallelum; assembly: GCF_964188405.1. NCBI lineage: Eukaryota > Metazoa > Chordata > Actinopteri > Myctophiformes > Myctophidae > Protomyctophum > Protomyctophum parallelum. The sequence continues at coordinate 32,506,951 of NC_139707.1, forward strand.
GAACAAATGGTCAAGGACATCAGCTTTGGGAATAATATAGATAAGAATAGACTAGGAAATTTGCCTGGTTTGATACGTCTTTCTAACCCTTGAAATGGCAGACGAGAAACCTTGTCAGTCAGAGCTGAGACAATGCACACAGACGACAATGCATTTCACTTTGAAATTGCTGAAGTTCATTATATCTAAGCTGGCAATGAAATGCAAAGCAGAGATTATAAGCATCAGTCCTCCGCCTCCCTTGTTGTCCCACTCGCTGACAGCGAGGTTACTTGGGAAGCACTGTTGGCGTCTGACAGCTGTCTGCACCCTAGCATCTCCTGCTCCTCCGGATATGCTTCATGGGCGTCCCAGGACAACCTGTTTCCCATCTGCCTGTCAGGGAGAAATGGAAAAGTATATTGCCTTTACGGAGATGGAGAACTCCAACAGGTAAATGGGGTAAATGGGGGAGATGATGGGTCGGAAAGACGAGCAACAACTACAGCGGAAATTTGCTTACCGATTAAATCCACTTTTTTAGTATAAATAATCGTGAAGGATGACTTTTTTTGTCAAACAGATTAGTCTGATTAACCCCTTACGAGCATTCAACACTTCACGATGCAATTATTATTTTTAAATAGTAAAAAAAAATGCATGCATGCATGCATGCATGCGCACACACACACACACACACACACACACACACACACACACACACACACACACACACACACACACACACACACACACACACACACACACACACACACACACACACACACACGCTAATTTAATAGCTTAGTTTGACTAACTGTTGCAACCCTATGGTGCGGAGTATATGTAAATATGAGTGACATGATTTTCCTAGTTGGCAATTTTGTAGGTGGCGGGGAAGATCACAAGACTATATCAATCCATCACTTAGGAGTGGGTGGGTGCACACAACATTTTGATTGCAGTGCTGTATTATGGTTTTAAATGTTCCGGAAAAAGCATTGGATTAAATTAGAGATAGTTCATGGTGAGACATTTTAAAGTTTTTACTTCTGCAATATCCCATTCCAAAGAAATGGCACATACCGACTGTAGTTAGAAAGGCTACGCTTGAATGAAATTGAAAGAAAATGAACAATTGGGAAATATTTAGGTCCCAGATGAATGCTATGTTCTTGGAAGGGGATGGAAATCTGACAGTCAGTTACTGGGCTGCCCTTACATCTCAGTCACGACGTCGTAGTGCCCTACGCTTGTCTGCAGAAGCAATTTGTCTTGGATACAGCCACACTGTAGCGGAATCAATGAGGGCTATCAAATGCATTCAGTCAGACCTTTGTGCCACTGGTGCTTGCGAGATGTCGACATTAACACATTTCTAATTCTAATACAAAGCTTTCTCTATTAGGGCTGGATACATTGTTTATTGTATTCTCTTCTATCTACAGTACGGTCTGTCTGTCTGTCTCACAATGTAATGTGTCACATCGCAATGTGCTGTGAGCTTGTAACTGTCATATGACAAAGTATAAAATAGGACATTAATTTAACAAAAATCTAATAAAATGGAGATAAAAGGTTTTTGCCTGACAGCAATGATATCCTTTTTAAGGGTGGCATGTGTTTAAGAGTGGAGCCATGGACAGGATGATGGTTATCGAGGCTGACCTCTGTGACTTTTTCATCATTGAAGAAGCTGACTCCAGCATAAAAGAATGAATAACTGCATGTCTAGATGATACGAATAAAGGAGAGAGAGAGTCTGATACACAGTCATGTGCAGAGAAGACAATGCTTAGTTCAAACCAGTTTTGTGGCCATGAAACCACTTGTCCCGAGCGATTAAGCCACATCCCCTGTAGCACAGAAGGCAAACCGCAATTTGTAGTTGGATGAAAATACTGATCCAAAGCTATACTGCTCATTTCAATATAGTTGATTATTTGTCTTCAATTGTCTCCCCAAACTGCAGCTTTATATAGCAAGTATTCTCTCATTTTAGGTTTCTTAATTAAGATGAATTGAGGGTGTTTTTTTGTTTTAAGCATTCTTTAGACTGTTGTGTTCTGCCGGGCTAATCCAGATTGAACTGATTTAATTGCCTTTGATCCTTCCCATCACACTTCTCCCAGCCTCACGCACATTGTGTCACGCGTATTCTTCACAACCAATGGCCTTTGAACAGCACGCTCCCCACGGCAGGCTTCGGCTCCTATTTCAAGGTTCAGCAAAGGCATTGCCGGTGATGGGAAGATTCACAGTGTGTTTGAACAGGCGGTGGAGGTGATGCGATGTGATGGCATAGCGCATAAGTGATGGGCTGGACACTTCTTGCCTTGGTCTAAAGCAGAGTCTAATGGGCGTCTGACAGCCGGCAGCAAGACAACATTGAACGTGGTGGTCGTTAGAGGTGGATTAATGATGTTGCAGCAGGGTAGAGAACTGGTGCAGAGGGACAGGCCTCTGGTACAACATATTGATCTTTCTTTCTGATCATTGTCTTCACAGCACATAAAGCCAATTGGCTGTCTTGGATGCAATATAGAACCCCTTTTTCCAAGGTCTGTCCATTTCAGCCAAAGTCAAAGTTACAGTCACGACGACTTTCAACATTACCTCTATTTGTTGTAGGCTATAGTTCTAAAGCTCCATTAGCAGACATGAAGCTGAGCAGTCTTCTGTAAATAATTGTCTTCGTACAATAAATAGTCGATCTACACGTTCACAATGTGTCGTGATGTAAGGATAAGTGAAGAACGTTGCCAAATTTGCCCCAGATGAGGACATCATTGTTAATGTGATTAGCATACATTTATGCCCATGTTTCAGTAGGCCTACAGTTTATCATGTAGTCCTACTGACCAAAAAGAATAATAGTGTAAGTTCTCACTTAACAATATGTGTGTAACAAGACAAGTGTGTGTTCTACAAAAGTAAATTGTCAATTGGCTTGTTTTCATTCCATCGTTGCATTCTATGTGCATTGCATCTCTCTGCATCTATGGCTGACACAGTAGTGCTGGTAATAATGGCCTAACTACAAACATCAAGAGGCTCTTTATGCTGTATTGGTCTCAAGGATATTGTATCCCTGTGTAAAAAGGGCCCTGAGTCACAGCGCACATGGCCTGTCACTGTCCACCGGCAGTGGTGCTGAGACATTCATTTCTTATTTATGTAAAAAAAGAATATATATATATATATATATATATATATACTTGTCTTGCCGCTTTCAAATAGTGACAAATTGTGTTAATTAAGATATCCGCTTACAGTCATGAATTTCTAAATCATTTGATAAGAAAAGCCCCTCGAGAGTGCTTTGTGTTGAGTCTAGCTACACCCCTATCACTGGGGTATCATTTCTAAATGTGAAGACTTGACTTTTAACAAACTGCTGACCTTGGTGGCTATGACATTGTCCTTGTTTGCCGGCAAAATAACAATCTTTGACTTCAGAATATACAAGTCAGCTTCATGTAATGGCGGCCATAGACTGTGAGGATGTGCTAGGCCAGTGCGTGTCAACAGAATGCATCATGGAAATTGTAGGAATTGTAGAAAATTGTAGTGTTCTTTCCCTGAATACTTAAAACTCATTGACTGCCATTACAGACCACCATTGACGCATACGTCATTTGGTGTTTTCAGCGTTTACGATAGAGGGCGCTCCTCCGCAACCTGTGAGTGATCCTAGGACCTAAGAAGAGGACACCTGGAAGTAATGTGATAAAAAATGCTTTCTGTTAATTCCCAGACAGCGTTTTTGGTGAAAACAAGCTATATTCAACTGCCAGTAACTAAAGAACAGAACACTTTTTTCCTCAGATGAAAGTGGAGACTCTCTTTCTTTTGAGATATTTGGTGTTTACATAGACCGAACAAAATGTTATGTGGGTCTTGAAAGATTAGTGCAAGAAAAAATAAATGCTTGCAATGTACAGTAGGAAACACTGGCAGTGAATGAATGAATTGACCAGCGTCTCCCAGTGGGTATTACTAGGCCTCCTATACCTTGTTTGCCTCTACTCTTTCCAGAATAAGGATTCAACTGGTTAAGTAGACAGGCCTCGATCGGGAGCAACTGACTCTTGCCGTCTATAATCATAGTCTTCAGTATGCATGCCAATTGGCTGCAATGGACGCAATGTTCCACACTTTTGCAAGGTCTGTCCAAGTCAGCTAATGATTATTTTCGAAACAAAGTAAGTCAGCCCACAGACAATATGACGTGGGACTACACCCTGCTGGTTATAATTAATCAATCAATCGTAATTGGTTTAGCTGTTAGCTGACTAGGATGTATGTAGTTTGGCTGATTAACCTCTAGCTAGATTGAATTTTTACAGAAACCAAATTAAGTCCGGTAAACAAATAACTTCATAAGCAAGTCGTGCACGCACACTGGATTTCCTAATAGGAAACCATGAGGCACACACCGAAGCCACTGGGTTGTGTAATTAACTCCACACTTTCCATTCAAAACAGCTACCCGCTAAGATAAAAATAGAAAATAAATTGTGGCTGAGGGAAAAATCTGCTGTATCTATGGTGGTGACTGTGTAATTTTCTGTGGGGTGAAGTGCATCCGTTCTCACACTGTTCAGAGATTAATTCACTTTGCTGCTTTTCCATCATTATTCATGTATAGCTCAACTCTCATGCTGTGGAAATCTAATGGGTGACTGATTTCCGTGAGCGTTTGCTTCACATTCAGAAGTGTTATGAAAGGTCTCCAATGATGGAACACTGTATTCATGTAATGAGTACTTATACAGTGTTGGCGGCTATAGCCTAAACTCTGAAGGATGCTCTGAAACTCTTCAGTGTTGGCAAAAGTTCAGTGAGAGAAGCACTCTTGTATCATAATAATACCAGCAAACATTCAGTATCGACCTTTTAGGTAATAGCACTTTACTGTAGCAGTTTCCTGTCCAAAACAATAGGCTCTCTGCCCTGACATATTCAATATAATTTGCTCACAAGTTCATCTTTTCACCAACATTTCTCCAGCCAGAATTGTGAGCATTTATTTTCAGGGTTGAGTCATTATTTTGAGGAAATCCTTAGTTGTTTTCATTATGATTGGTGCCCTTGGACATTGCAGAGACACTGGGATAAGGAGCTAATCTGGGAGCCAATCTGTGCCTGGGCTTTCTTCATGTGAGCAGAATTTGAATTCTCAGCATGCCTGTAGGGAAGGTGAAAATTATTCTGGAGCCATTACTGTGGCCCCATGTCGCCGGGCCAAAGAACTGACTGTGCAGAAGGACACTGGGTCAGGATAATTACAGCCATATTGCACAGAGATAATGCTTTTTTATCTGACATCCTTCAGCTGTATAGACTATATGGAGGTGCGTATCTGCCTCTGAACTGAGAACCTATGGCTGTTGAGGGAAGGGGGGTGGGGTGCCTTTCTTACATTTTATCTTTCAAAGCCGTATTTCTGTCTAAACGAATGGTATGGAAATGTGAACGCTCATGGCTGAATAATACCAATTTCTAAATTTAATCATTGCTACTTTGCCCTCTGTCTGTGCCCTCAAAGATCTACAGACACTTAGGAAAGGCTGAGTCTTCAGCTAAGGGGAGGCTTCTTACCTTGTTCGATTGGTACTGTACAGTGAGGAGCCCCACTTTGTGGAGTGCAAAGAAAGTCAGGAACAAAAGCTCAATATCTCTATCGCACCCTTCATTTGGAGACGCCAGCATCAAGGTGGAAGAGTTCCTCGCTGGACCTCACCTAGAACGAAATGAAAACGTTGCAGTCTCTGTTGGTGATGAATATGATGACCTCTTGTGTTCCCCTTTTTTCTTCATAATGTTACACTCCTTTCTCAGTCTCATCATACAAGCAAGACTTTTGACCTTTTTAGATACACCTGGAATCTTCATATAGTAACTATAGTATATTGTTGCTGTCACTTTACCATTAGCTTTTAGGAAATAATAATAACCTGTGTTCCAAACTTCCAATGGATCCAATGTAATTATGTAGCCACTTTTCATTGGTTAAATATTTATAAAACTCAGACAGACTTTCAACCTGGCATCCCTATTTTGGGCATTTCATTATATCCGAACATTTTCAAATATTTTGAATTTAGATTTTTATCTTTAACGTCACGACAGATTGTGAGCTTGTAGATCATCTATTCTTGCTACTTTTGTGTGACACTGTCATACAATGAAGGATAATATATTTATTATAGCTGGTTATTATAGTTATTTATTATATTGTTCTCATAGACTCTAGAAGAGCACCGAAGTCATGAAGTAATTTACGCATCCTACCCGGGTCACATTTTTCCCCATTTTGAATTCCCATAGTCCATAGACGTGTTTAATATTGCTTCATATACAAACTATGTTCCAAAAACAAACAAATGAGCATGACTCATAATGGATATGAAAAACTGGTGTCAAGCTTTCATAAAAGCGCTGTAACACAAAACAAAGATTTGTCTGTCTGTATTTAATTGACTTACAATATTTGTACTGTATATCTGTGGACTACAGCTCGGCATTCAAGACACTAGTTCCTGAAAAGATTGACATAAAGCTCAGAGATCTGGGCATGCGTACGGTTTTGTGAGGCTGTATACTGGTCTGGACTTCCTGACGGGCCGTCACTAGGTGGTGAGATTGGACAGCATCACATCAGATTCAATGACCCTCAACAACGGGGGCCCCTCAGAGCTGCATGCTGAGCCCTCTTCTCTACTCCCTTTACACACTCGACTGCATGACTATACAGTATGCACAGCTCCAATATCATCATCAAGTATGCTGACATGCCTGATCGTCAATGCCGATGAGACAGCATACACTACAGGGATGAGGTCAGGTCACTGACACAATGGTGTCATGAGAGCAACGTCACACTCAATGTCAAGAACACCAAGGAGCTGATTATCAACACAACTACAAGAAGTGGAGAAGACAGCACGCGCCCCATCTACATTGATGGTGTCGGAGAGGGTCAGTGACTTCAAATTTCTCAGCATACTGAGGAAGAATTGTGGTAGAATTACGTATTATATTGTTAGTCCTAATCCGACCTTCACTTTTCCCTATGTTGATACAGTAGTATCAAAAACCAAATTAAAAGGTAAGGGACAAGGCTGTCAGACCGTTGAAAAGGTGCAGTTGCCAAATCCTCGGTGACACAGGTCATCACTTTATGACATTAGACTAGCACTGTGTGTGTGCGTGTGCGCGCGCACACCCCAAATAATTGATAGAAGAGATTCTTCAATGGATTCTATTCTATTACTATTGGTATGCTAGCAAATAACAACAAATTTGGAAAAAATACATGCAATAATCCTGGTCTCTAAACTGCCTCCCCCTGGCATATATTATCCATTCCCACACGTTTCATATCAGCTGTTAATTTAAATGATGCTAGTTGAAGTTGACTATGCTTAATTTGACATTTGGATGCTGTTGATGAGACTGTAGGCTACTTGCCATTCATCTAGTAGCTTTTATGTCTTTCCTCACATGCACAATAGAGGAAGGTTCTCAGTGCAGATTGTGTAATTAGCTGCAACCTTTGCAAATGAATTGCTAGTTCCTAGAAGATTACGATCACAGCACATTCTTTCACCAGCCATGATGACCTTGCTGGCTGTAAGCTTGTCCTTGAATCTATTAGCAAAAGGGTACTTGAGTTTGGCTCATGTGCATGCATGGTGAGACATAACAAATTACATTTTGAATGTTTGGAACAAAAAAATCACACCTGTGTGAAGTGAGGAGCGCTCCTATCATCTTACAGTGATGTAATGATGATGTAAAACAAACGGTGACAAAACAAACATTAAATTATCTTTATTGTCAATGGCGTATAAAACAAACATTGAACTAAAAACAAACATTAAACATGTACTGTATATAGGAGGGGCTAGGGCGCCTCAAAAACATGGGGGTGATTTGTCTTATCTCGCAATGATGCACCTATTTTTGTGGTCACGTACGTCAAGATAAGTCAAGCCAAATTTTCTCTGAGTCATTCAACCCTAGTATTACCACCTGTATTACCCTAGCGTCCCTATTCTGGGGCGAAAATAGCCTATCTACAAGCTCACCACATGTCACATTGGGAGACATTGTGAGCTTGTATATCTGCTATGACATTAGTGTAGAGGGAAACCAGGATACAGAGAGTTCTGTATACTGAATGAAAGCATTGTGCATCAAGTGTGTTGCATCCTAAGGATGTTTTCCAAGTCTGAGTGCAGCTTTCGGCAAGGGCCTTTCTTTGCCAGTGTCTCAGTGCAGTTCAGTAATGTTGCAGCAGAATGCTTCACGGTATTGGCTGCCATTTTCAGCCGAGCCCACGCCGTGGAAGTGTCAAGCAAGTGTTTTGCTGTTTTTTAGAACCACTCCATAATATGATCCAAGTCCGATTCTCTCTATAATTTAAATTGCACATTTATTTATTGATGATCCCTTATCTGAGGATGCTGCTGGGCCAGCCTGTGGCAATTCCATCACTAACATTTTTGAGCTACCATTCAGTGAATAGGTCCACAAGGCAGGCATAATACACAGTATCATGATCCCGAACCGTACTCCCCTTTGACATGAGGTGACTACTGTAACACATTACAGTGCATTTGCACTAATATCAGGAGAGATGAGTATTTGACCTTCACCCACATGGAAGTCAAATCGAACCATTCTGGAGTTTGCACCTTTTCGATAAGGTTTTGGACACTAGCATGCATGGGCATAATTCATCATGCACCCCCGAACCTGTGTACAGTATGTAGATGAGCTTCAATGCAAGGTTTTTTTTTTTTTTTTTTTAAACACACAAGGAATACAAGGAACTGGAAGTACATATACCAGGAAGACACTAGGAGTTAAATCATGGATACATGAGGAGCTGAACACTACTGACATAAAGTGACGAACTAGCAATTAAGGGAACTGAACAAACTAGACACAGACTATAACTAGAAAGAGGCAATTCTGGGAAATTGCAAAGTGTGGTTGCCCACATCGCACCCGTCGAAAATGGAATTGCTTTTGTCTCTGCGTTGATTAAGCCACCCTCGACATCTGATTCAGATTTGGGATGGATCGGACATTCCGTGCGTGAATTGTGGCGTTTTTTGTAAAATAGGCCCCTCCCACTAACTTTGGAAGACGATTACGGCCGAACGATACAGAAGATCTAAATTCTGACTGTGCTGTTTTAATCGGATAGGTCCCGAGATCATGTGTACCGATTTGGACAAAATCTGTAGGAGGAGGAGCAAAAAGTGTGTTTTGAACAAAATTCTAAATGGCGGGAAATCTATCTAGACGCAAATGGGCGGGGCCTATATGGGGAGATGCGTCATGACCCAAGGAATCCAGGGAAAAAATATTTTTGATTTTACGACCTACGGTTCAAGAGTTATACCCAAAAATGTAAAGTTGGCTGTTATAGCGCCACCATGAGGCCGACCAATATAGTTCTAAGGTAATTAATTTTAGTAATTATTATGAATCTCTCCTCCAAGTCTTGTAAGTATAGCCCTTACGGTCTCAGAGGAAAAAATACTTGAAAGTGAGTTTTTGCATTTTCCCATTCATGTCTATGGGGAAATTTAATGCACTAATTAATTCATATCAATTAAACTATCCAACAAATGTCTTAGCAAAATACACGCACACGATTCCCGATGTAGCCCGTCGTTTTGACATATGGCTCGAGTGCGTGCGACAAGAACTGTGGGAGGTATAACGCGACAAAATAAAGTTTATCTATAATAAAAAGAAAAAAAGGTCACTAAAACAATAGTATGGTTGCCTTCAGGCAACCACACTAACTAGGCACAGGTGAAACAAAACTCAAAATCAAGACAGGGATTGGCTGGGGGACTAAGAGGACACAGGTGGAAAACAAAGACTAATCACAATACAGGTTAGACAAGGCAGGTACAGAACTACAGGGGCAGACAGTAGTAGACACAATACTACCAAATAAAACGTACAGTACAAGTTAAAGGTGAAACTCAAACTGGAACTAAGACACAGGTAAAACACAATACTTCAAAATCACAGGAATACAACAGAAAAGTAAAACAATAACTAAAACCAAGAACAGGGTACACAAGAAAACAGAAGACCTGTCACAGGCCGTGTATGACTGGGCCTGAGCCAAACTCATCCCTTTTAATGCTCCACCAATTAGTTTAGGGTAAACAATTAGCCTTGAGAGATTATTCAACGATAACAGTAACCGCAACAACTAAACCTATCAACGTTCCAACACGCCAAAGTAAATCAAAGGGCACTCTGTGTTCATTCAGTTGAATTTAACCCTCATGTACAGTCAATACAGGGGTCTTCAACAGGGGGACGCTAGGGGGGGGGGGGTCCTCAGATATACTACTGCAGCGGGGCGGGTGATAGGAACTTAATTTTTGAGGGGCGATATCCCCTCATGTCCAGCTTTTAGTGTGTGTGCAAACACAAACTTTGTCCTTACTGACAAATTACTTAATGCCTTTAACAATGAATGGACAATTTTGAGTGTTTGTGTAAACACAAACATTGCGTAACACAAACATTGAAGACGAAGGTGAGGACGCAAATTCTGATTAGCCGGAATGAGATGGTGTATGATGATGTATAACTTGTATAAGAGTGCTCCTCACTTCACACGTGTGTGATTTTTGTGTTTGTGGGGAACATTAGCCAAAAATATGTAAATGTATATAATATACCATTAATATGAAAAGTCACAAGGCGTCGCAGATGCATTGTGAGATTGGCTATTTTTGGTGAAGATGTTTGGTGTACAGGGGAAATAGTTTTGATAGCACATCAGTGAGCTGCATGCAATCCTTCCTGGAGGGGAGAGAACAGATGGTGGAGGTGAACGGAACACAAGGGAGCATACTAGGGCCTTTACTGTTCCATATTATATGTAAACGACATGACAACAGCTTGTGACTGCAACTGTTCACAGATGAGTCAGCACTGCTGGTCTCGGACAGGAAGAAACTGCAGTTTGAAAAGGCCCTCAGCACTTAGCTCGGTAGAATCTGCACCTGGCTCGCTGATAAACTATCTTTACACCTGGGGAAAACTGAATCCATTCTATTTGGATGAAATTACCTACCTAGGTTCCGTCCTGGAGGCAAATCTTTCCGGTGATAAAATGGCCACAAACGTCAAAAAAAAAGTCAACCAAAGAACAAGATTCCTATAGAGGATCTCCTCACTGGTCAACAAAAACACCTTGAAGACCCTTAACACTTCACTTTGTCATTCCTTCATTTTTGGTAGATTATTTAATCTACAACATACCCGGGAGTATCCCAACCTCCTCGCCATATGTTGTAGATTAAATAATCTTCCAAAAATGAAGGAATGACAAAGTGAAGTGTTGAGACTTTATTAAGAAGATTCAGCAGAGTAACAACATACAGAGAGTGAGGAACAGGCCTCTTTGCCTGTTCCAGCAGCCCCTCCGGGCGCAAGCCTCCCTTATAGTATTGTTTTAACAGAGATGCTCTACTGAATGTCCATATAAGGATCTGCGCTAAACATAAGGGCGACACACAAATAAGTATACCTTTGCTGACAGCGTGGAGGAGTCAAGTCAGCTGTTAGATTGACAGCTGTAGTTGAATTAGACTGAGCACATTTTGTGAGCAAAGATACTGAATGGAAGGCAGAGAAATACAGAATAATGCATATATTTGGCAATCTATTTGGCATTCTAGAATATCCATTACAGGTTGACCACAGAGTACAGCATCTTGCAATGGTCTGGTCCACAAGATTCGATACACCACCAATAACCGATATTACCGATGTCGATATGATCTCATTCTGTATTGAAAAATTATAATAATTTTGTCCATTCTGAAAAATACATGTAACAGGGTGTCTGCACTGCAGGCTTAGGCAAGTCAGATTTAACTTAAATACCTTTATATTTAATATTTTGAGCTTGTAGATCTGTTCAAGCTGTTACTTTGGGCTTGTTTATCTGCAAAGACATCTGTAAATCGGACCGATTAATTAATCTGATCGAAAGATTTTCTTAAAGCTTGAAATACACGCTGGAGCGTGTGGGAAATGGACAAGGAAACCATATAACCTACCTGTATCTTACCTGGCTCTATGGATCGAAACCGGAAGGAAAACCTCTTATCTCCATGGGAAGCGCCTGCATCCGTTAAGGTCGTACGCAAACCGTTTAACTTCTACTTACCTTCATTGAACTTGAAGTGGCACCCCCCCCCCCCCCCCCAGGGAAATGAGAAGCTAAAGTTAAAGACTGTTACTGCCTCTCCTACGAGACGCGCGCTCCCACATGTGAAAAGAAGAAGAGGATTTAAGTTAGGAAAGAAGACACCATTGTGGTTGTTATTATCATTATCATCATCGTTTCCGCACCAGCCAGCCTGCGGATAAAAAATATATACACTTTCAGTTTGTTTAAAACAGAAGAGTTTAAATCTACTGTAAGGAAAAGAAGAAAGGAATTTAAATTGTTTATTCAGAAAAATACTTTTGTTTTGGAAGTATTACCTACCAACTTCCTGTAAGAGGAACCCTATCTAAGTACCTACCTGAGGGTTTAAGCCAGGGATCTGAAAACACATGTATCTATATGTATCGGGCTCCCTCTCTCTCTCAGCTAAGGGGTTCTTTGCCTGAACATCTTTGAAAACCTCATATCTAACACATTAAGATGACTTGTGGGGGCGCTAAAAGCATTCATGACCACTGTTCTGTTATGATGTGAGTTAGAACAATATAAAGTATACCGGTAGCTCCTCTCAGCCCAGTCTAATTCACTTTTCTTTTTTTATCGAAAATGACATTTCATATATATTTATTTTTCTTTAAAAGGGTCCTTCTAGTGAAATTGTCAGCAAGACTTGACATTTTCTTGGTAAAGTACATTGTGAATGCATTTATTGGTTCACTGATGTCTGACATTCAGCGTGGTTATATGCACTCATGTAAAATGCAGGAGAGACGCTGAACACTCACAGGCATCTGAAACTCTAATCAGGTGTGTCTGTGTGCGCGTGTGCGCATTTTTCATGCGTTCATTTTTCAGCAAATTTTTTATTAACCTCTTCATGCAGTTGACTCAACGTTTAGGTCCATCACAAAATGTAGAAAACAAAATTCACCCGCATTATACAGATCAAAATCTAGTTAAATGTTTTGAGCCAGTATATTTGCTATATTCCTCTACTATTTGTATGACCCTTTTACACTTCTTGCATTAAAGGGGAATTTCTCCCTAAACCTTTTTTTACAAAAGTAAGTTGATAATTATGTATATTGACCAAAATAAAATATTTAAAAAAAAATATATATAGGGGAGCTGAAGCTGGAGCTGCTCCTGGAGGAGAGCATGGTTCCTTCCTCGGGTTGAGTACAGAGTGACGTAGAGGGTGCGCTGTGACTGGCCAGTCGCTGTGATTGAACACACCTAACCCTAACCTTAGGATTAAATTGGAAGTGATGACACCAAAGCCAAATTTCAATACCGCAACTTTCACACTCGCTCACTCACCTCGCGTCCTCCACTCGCTCCTTAGCTCCGCCCCCAGTGAGGAGGAGAGGATTTGATGCGAGGACAGAGTCATTGTATAAATGCTTAAATTAAAATTAAAGTTGGACATCTATAAAAAAAAACAATCGCACCCATGTGAAGTGAGGGGCGCTCTTAAAGGTATATTCAGTGATTTCACTTAATTCAAATATCACTTATTTTTTTGTTTTGTTGTGATAATCCTCCCTACTATAGAGTGTGCTGACCATATAAGGAGTTCCTCCCTGTCCCCAGTTAACCCCTGGGGGTCAAAAAACCTTAGGTTTCGTTTTTGGGTCTGGGTCCCACAGCCAAAAACGAAACCTAAGGTTTTTTTTGTGAAATCACTGAATATACCTTTAAATCAATCAATAAAACTACATTTTTATAAACAAGCCGAAATAAGCAACAGCACTTTAGAAACAATCCCAAATAAGCAACAGCACTAACAACTATAGAGAACCACCGATATAGAAAACTTTCAACATTTTGTAGAATCGTCCTCAGGTCTAAATGTGTTAACCTGTGAAGGCAGTCGGGGAGGCCACACCGCAGGGAATCGAACCCCGTCCTAGTGCACCAGGAGTGCCATACCAGTGTCTGTTACCCCTTGACTAATCTACAGGTTCTAGTACACCAGGAGGTCCATGCTTCCGTCATACAGTCTGGAGCGACGGAAGCTGCGATCATGAGTAAAATATAAATGCTTCCGTCATACAGTCTGGAGCGACGGAAGCTGCGATCATGAGTAAAATATAAATGCTTCCGTCATACAGTCTGGAGCGACGGAAGCTCCGATCATGAGTAAAATATAAATGCTTCGGTCATACAGTCTGGAGCGACGGAAAAACGAAAAATATGGGCAATGGGTGGATTATTTATCTATTTACTCTGGCAGTAAATTAGTTTATGCAGTGGCTCCCGAACATTTTCATGTCAAGGACCCCCAAATTGAAGAGATATGCCAGGAACCCCCATATAAGAGGTTTTTATGGCTCTAGCAGTGATTCTCAACCTGTTCAATTTCAAGGACCCCCAGTTTGACATGCATTACTCTACAGAACCCCATTTAAGAGAGTTAGACCCATAAGGGTCCAATTTGTTCTTAACAATCATTTAGCTGGGGACCGCCTGGAACTCCCTTAAGGACCCCCTGGGGGTCCCCGGGAACCACTGAGTTAATGGGTAAAAATGGCCTGTCTTGGTTTAAAGCCCACTCACTACAACAAGGTGCAGGCCGAGAGTGGGGACACCCCACCCACCCCGCTGTAAATACAGCACGGAACACATGGGGTAAATACATTAATATTACAGTCAACATGAAGCATAATAACAGTCAACATGAAACGCATACAAAGATATAATTACACAATGAGTGCGAGACCTGGGCGTCTTCTTTCGTGTTATCATCAGATGTCCAACTCGATACCGTCCCACCACGGCCAAGTATCAGGTGGCCAACCACATCCATGGTGGTCCATAAAAAGGGGACATGTGGTGATTGTGATTGACAGTCTCAACACAGATGAACAGTACATACAAATTACAATACATACAGTACGCAAACAATATTCATATTGTTCATATGAAAAAACAACATGCTCATCGCACAATAAAACCATGAAAAACATGCGGTACCAACATGCATGTAATAAAACAGCATCATTGAACAATGATATGAATATGAACATATAGCATATTGGGAAAAGAGGCAGCACTGTTTGTTGTGGAAAGACAAAGTCCAAGAAAGATAAGAAAAGATTAGACGCATGCTCGTCACAGAAGTCAGTTACACACCTGTCCATCTCCTGCATCAGCTTGATCACGCCACACCTGTGTGGAACCTCCCAGGTGTGACAGACAGAGTCAAAGAAACACTGTAATTCAAATCACATTCTGTTAGAAAATGAATTCTGACTTACAGAGGCACGTACTAGCCGGCAGGATAGTGCATGCAAACCTCGACAGGAGTAATATACGGGATAGGAGTGAAATACCCACCTCAGTACACAGCCTACGGAAAGGAGTAAAAAATACTCTATTTGAGGAGAAATCCTATCCCATTTACCTTCATGGACTGTTGATCATACTTACCCGAGTTGAACTGTCTTATCCGAAACCATAGAGAGAACCCAAAGTTAAACCGTACTTACGTGTGGGACCCTTTTCAGTTAACCTCGACCTACCGGTGATGATTTGAGTTGAATTACCTACCTGTGAAATCCAGCAACGATTCCCCTGAAGACTTAGTGTTATCCTTTTTCCCTGATATGAACTTTAAGTTGGCCCATGCTTACCATTGAACTGCTTTCCCCTGAAAAAGTGAGGAGTAATATATACGGGATATGGAAACCGAGTGAAATACCTACCAGAGTACACAGCCTACGGAAATGAGTACAAATACTATACTCGAGTAACAGGCGAGTACAAATACTTACTGAGGAGAAATCCTATCCTATAGCCACACTTGGCAAGAGGCATCCCAGAACGTACCAGAGGTATCCCAGGGCGTACCAGGTGAAAACCTTGATTACGCTTTGGCCTGCACTTCCTCTGTGGCCGTTGCTTAAAGAAAGTGGCTTTGGGGCTTGCTGGAACCCCAGGTGGTCGTTGACTATGAACACGTCCAGTTCCCTTTTTACTTGGCCGTTGAGGTGGACGGAGCAGAACACAGCACACATGGTTGAGGTGGAGGAAGAAGAACACAGCACACATGGTTGAGGTGGAGGAAGAAGAACACAGCACACATGGTTGAGGTGGAGGAAGAAGAACACAGCACACATGGGGCATAATACATAATATCACAGTCAACATGAAGGTGGATGGAGCAGAACACAGCACAGAACACATGGGGCATATACATAATATCACAGTCAACATGAAGCATAATATTACAATAAACATGAGACACATTTTACACTAACCAAACAGATATTACTTCCATTACAAAATGAGAGTGAGACTTGGACATCTGATGATGATACACAGAAGACACCCAACTCGATGCCGTGCCACCACGGCCTAGTCTCAGGCACATCAAAAGTGGCCGATGGCCACCACCTGTCTCCTATAAAAAGGAGACAGGTGGTGATTATGTGATCGGCAGTCTGCTCAAGCATACTGTACTGAGTGCCAGACCACACTTCTTCTTGGTTGTTCTGTCCCAACCCCAGTATGCAGTGTGTTCAGCAAGGTCAGTTGTCGTTGTGGCTGATCTTCCTTCTGTAACGCTTTCTCCTGGATCCCAGGTGTAGCGGTGACAACGTGTGGGCCTCCAGGAGGATTACATTCATGCCTTTGTAGACAGATCCTCAGGGACAGAACTGAGCCTTTTTTATTGGTTGTATGGGTGGCGGGACTTGAGTCTGTGAGGAGGAAACGCTGTTATAGTTGCGTCATGCAGGATATGCCAGTCATGTTTCTGGGCTTTCTTTGGGGCAAGGAAGTGCGGTAGGGGTGGAATTCAAGCAACCAGCTAGGATAATAGAAGCATCACCTTTTGACCACATGGGCTTCTACACAAGGAGGCACAGTATTAGGCTGCAGCGAAGACCAAGGTTTGGGTGGAGATTCCGAGAAGACCAGGGTTTGGGTGGAGATTCCTAGAAGACCAGGGTTTGGGTGGAGATTTGTAGAACACCAGGGTTTGGGTGGAAATTTGTAGAACACCAGGGTTTGGGTGGAGATTCGTAGAACACCAGGGTTTGGGTGGAGATTCGTAGAAGACCAGGGTTTGGGTGTAGATTCATAGAAGACCAGAGTTTGGGTGGAGATCCGTAGAAGACCAGAGTTTGGGTGGAGATCCCTAGAAGACCAGAGTTTGGTTGGAGATCCCTAGAAGACCAGGGTTTGGGTGGAGATTCCTAGAAGATCAGGGTTTGGGTGGAGATTCGTGGAACACCAGGGTTTGGGTGGAGATTCGTGGAACACCAGGGTTTGGGTGGAGATTCGTGGAACACCAGGGTTTGGGTGGAGATTCGTAGAACACCAGGGTTTGGGTGGAGATTCGTGGAACACCAGGGTTTGGGTGGAGATTCGTGGAACACCAGGGTTTGGGTGGAGATTCGTGGAACACCAGGGTTTGGGTGGAGATTCGTAGAACACCAGGGTTTGGGTGGCTATTCGTAAAACACCAGGGTTTGGGTGGCGATTTGTAGAACACCAGGGTTTGGGTGGAGATTCGTAGAAGACCAGGGTTTGGGTGGAGATTCGTAGAGGACCAGGGTTTGGGTGGAGATTCGTAGAGGACCAGGGTTTGGGTGGAGATTCGTAGAAGACCAGGGTTTGGGTGGAGATTCGTAGAAGACCAGGGTTTGGGTGGAGATTCGTAGAAGACCAGGGTTTGGGTGGAGATTCGTAGAAGACCAGATCTGGTCGTCGCAGTCAGAATTGGAGAACATCGGACTGATTGAGAGATCTCCGTAGTCGTCTGCTTTTGAGAGGTCTCCAGCTTTAGGCACCGGGATGACATTCGGTCGAGATCAGTTCTTTAGGACGATTGGGGGAATGACATCCAGCCCACCAGTGAAAGGTCCTGAAAGATGCATAACGTCAGTCTTACCCAATACCCAATCTTTCTGTTTTATGAACACATGGCTGCTGTACTTTAAACCTCACTTTAAATGCTTAGTATGAGGTATAAAATACAGCAGCAATTGTGTTCATAAAACACTGAAAGATTGGGTATTGGATAAGACTGACGTTATGTATCTTTCAGGACCTTTCACTGCTTCGTCTCAACCATTACTCAATGGCTCTGGTCTCAGCCACCGCGGTGGATATTTTGACATTCCGTTTTATTTTATTTTAATGTTGCCAGTACTGTTGGAGCAGCCATTAACTACACAGGTTCATCCCGATGTTCTGGGCATCTTTGTAATGTTAGTGTTTAGTAAAAAGCAGGTAAAAGAGTAACGTTTGAGGCAGACTAACATCAGTTCACTATAGTAGAAGAGGTGCGCCTGGTGAGGGTTTAAACCCTGCAGCTATGTCGAGTCGGCCTACAGGAAATACGTAAGCTGCGACCATGAGACCCGCTCCTGGATTCGTCTATAGCTTCAATGCTTGAGCTCTGCCGCCTTGAGAGAAAGAGAGAAAGAAAGAAAAAAAGAAAAATGTCCATTATTACATCGTATCAGTTGCCGTAGCACTTGCCCTAGCCTCGACGACCCTACAGGTGTATGCAAAGGCTCAACATATGTCATTCAGATAGCATGTTATGTTTTTTCAACCAGTAAAAATAAAAACACATTGAGACTTGAGTCTCTTTTTCAAGTGGGAACTGGCCAAGTTCACTATTCTATAGTGTATATTTTCATTATATTGATCCAACTCCTAGATGGATGTTAGGTTCTTAGCTCATGTGTGATTCTTGATGATTTGTATGCATTTGATGTAATACCATGTGTTGTACTGTAAATTGTGCCTAAATTGTACATTGTGGATAATGTATATAACATATATTCATATTATTTTATCAACAATGTACAATTTAAGCATTTAGCAGATGCCCTTAATCCACATACTGTTATATAGTTACCTTGCCATGATGGGACTCCAAAGGTGGGCGAGAAATCAAAAAATTGTTGATCCATTGGTTAGAAATTCTCTCTCTCTACATCGTCCTCAGACGAGCCCTCCATCGGCGTCTCCAGTCATCTCGGTTCTCCATACATCTGGCCAGCTCATTTGTGCTTTCTGCACCAGCTTCTTTCTTTAGTACGTCCACGTAGGAGGTAGGTGTGGGACATCCTCTGGATCGATGCCCGTGTGTTGGTTCCCACAGTACTGTAAGCTTTTTGGCCGGGGGTTCTTGGTGTCGGTGGCAGCTAGTGGCCAGCTAGTCTCATCCTCCTTACTGCCATCTTCTCTGATATACTTGGTAAATAAATGCCCCGTACAGACGCTTGTTGGATTTAAAATGTGATCTTGTTCTTCAGGCAATAAATTAAAATCGTAGATTCTCTTGAAGAAATGACAATTGTAGATAGTCTTGAAGAAATTAAATGAAATTCGTATTGTCTTGAAGAAATTAAATTTGTCAATTGTTTCATTGAATGAAACACACACACGCACCTACACACACACCCCCTTACATTTACAGCCACACCACTACAATGTCCTAAAAGCTATTTAGGGTAACAATGGACCTGCATAAATTCATATCTCTTAATTTAGAAGAGATTCAATGTTTGCCACCTGAAAAGTACTACAAAAGAAATTACAACATTTGGCCCAACAGACTCAGCATCGGGCCAATCAAAAACACACTGCTTCAACACACACACACACACACACACACCCCCCCCCCCCTTAGGCCCATCACAATTATTACATAAAAAGTATTTGTGATAGTCGCAATACTTGGAAAGTAGTTGAAGTAGCAGATCTAGGAGATCAAAAACCGGTTTGATCTCGTAGATCTGCTACTTTGTTATTTTGTCATCTGCGCAGCGTTCCTTTACAAAGCCTTAACAGCCAGAAAATGTATTATTCCTAACGTTAGTATGACGGAATTCAATCGTAAATTGATCATTTATTCAAGCGACAATTATTAATCATGTATTCCAAAGCAAAAGTACATAATTGTGACGGGCCTAATGTACCTCAATGTACCCAGGCTTCAGAGGTACATTTGGGGATTCCAGACAAGATAGGTACCACTATCGTTGTCCGGGCGAGGAGACCCTCGACCCTACCCCGACGTTCTGAGGACGATTCCACACATCAAGGGTACCAGGCATAATCCATCCACCCGTAGTCGGGTCGCGGGGGCAACAGCTCCACCAGAGTGCTCCAGACTTCCCTCTCCAGAGCAACATTAGTGACTTCCTCCTGGGGGATTCCGAGACTTTCCAAGGCCAGTGAGTCGATGTGTTTCCTCCAACTGCGCCTTGATCTGCCCCGGGGTCTCCTCCCAGTGGGACGTGCATCGAGGACCTCCCTAGGGAGACGTCCGAGAGGCATCCTATCCAGATGCCCGAACCACCTCCTCTCCAGACTCCTTTCCAGGCATCATTTTCCTTTAAAAAAAAGAAAAATAAACCAGTAAGCAATGTGTTTTTTAGAAATTAGAAATTATTTCCGACCAAAATCGGGCATAGCCACCCAAATGTTATGCCTTTACTCCACTACATTAGAGCGTCACAGTCCTGCCCCCTTTCATGACGACGAGAGACCCAGAAAATAATTCCCTGTTCATTTTCCCTCATGGACTTTTCAAAAAGTATTTATTTAAAAGACGTTTACGCTGCGGACAAAGCCAACTCGACTTGGTCCTCGTAGGGGGCGGGGCTGCGACATTCTATAGAAGGACTTAAGAAAAAATAGACTAACAAAGACTAATAATAACGACCAATAAAGACTAACAAAGTTAGTAGAAATTAATAAAGTTTGCTGCGTCAAAAGTAACCAACTCAGTGGTTTTCAACCATTTTGATACCAGGACCCACTATTTATTCTGCATTTGAGCCACGGAACTAAAGACTTGTCCACAATTCCATGCTGTATTTTAAACAGATATAACAGGCAAATTAACAATCAAAATAACAATTCTTCAAAATGTTCTAATTGTGTGGACTACTTGTAAATTAAGTAACTCAAAGGTTTAACAATAATTTAACTCAAGAGTTAAACATCTATAAGGGCCCATTTGGTTACCGGCTCTCAATGTAGCTGCGGACCACCTGGAACCCCTTCAAGGACCACTGGTGGTCCCCGGACCACTGGTTGAGAACCACTGAACTATACCAAAAATGGTCAAACATTTCTGAAAATAGTTTATCTACAAGCTCACAACACCTCGCTCAATACAAAAAAAACCCAGCAACGATAAATACTATTTAAAAGTATTTATACGCAGTGTAGGAATAAGTGCTCACATTCCTGACTTAAGTATCAATACTGCTGTATAGAAATACTGTTGCTGTGAAAGTCCAGACTTTAAAATGTACTCAACCCCTTGATGGTAAAGGACAATAAAAGGGGTTAAGCAAAAGTATTGGTTTTAAAAATGTACATAAAGTAAAAGTATTGGTTTTTAACATATTGGGGGAGAAATCACAGTACTTTGAGCTTTTAGGATTACCAACCTCTATGGATGCCTAGACCACAGACTACTACCTTTTAAGGGCCAGTCCAATAAATTCAGATGCACACAACCTGTATACATGCATTCAACATGACTCCACATAACACTAAAGTTGCCTTTCTATGCGTGAACATTTTTTTCTTATTTAATAATCGGGCCCACCCCAAAAAAAGAAATAATTTGGCGACCCCCCCGATGGGAGAGAGAGGGTCCACAAGTACATTTGTTTGGCCTTTTATTGACCCATACTCAACATTTCTAACCACAAGGCCACTGAGCTGGTATGGGGAAGGCATTAACAAAAAAAAATCACACCTGTGTGAAGTGAGGGGCGCTCTTATCATACATCATCATGCATCATCTCATACTGGCCAATCAGAATGCCTGTTGCATGTGATTGGTTGGCTGATTTCCTCGTTTACATATGAAGTAAGTTTTCCCTTCAATGTCAATGGCGTTTAATGTTTTGATGTTTAATTTACGTCATATTTGGCGTAATTCAGATTTTCTTATCGTACATCATCATACATCACATGCTGTGCTCAGCCAATCAAATAATCACAAAAGTCATCCTGGCCACAGTGGCCAATCACTTTTCTGCCCTCACTTTTGTTCGCTCTGAAAGAATATATATTCAAAGATTTGCACCACAAGCAGATCTACAAGCTCATACAAGCTCTAGCAGATCTACAAGTTCATAGCGCGGCACCGAGTGCCGCGCTATGAGCTTGCTAGCGTTTTGAGCTTGTAGATCGGCTATTTTTGCTATGACAGCAATATGGCTCTCTGGAGTGAGTGTGGAACTATAGTGGCCCTCTGGAGTGAATGTGGAACTATAGTGGCCCTCTGGAGTGAGGGTGGAACTATAGTGGCCCTCTGGAGTGAGGGTGGAACTATAGTGGCCCTCTGGAGTGAGGGTGGAACTATAGTGGCCCTCTGGAGTGAGGGTGGAACTATAGTGGCCCTCTGGAGTGAGGGTGGAACTATAGTGGCCCTCTGGAGTGAGGGTGGAACTATAGTGGCCCTCTGGAGTGAGGGTGGAACTATAGTGGCCCTCTGGAGTGAGGGTGGAACTATAGTGGCCCTCTGGAGTGAGGGTGGAACTATAGTGGCCCTCTGGAGTGAGGGTGGAACTATAGTGGCCCTCTGGAGTGAGGGTGGAACTATAGTGGCCCTCTGGAGTGAGGGTGGAACTATAGTGGCCCTCTGGAGTGAGGGTGGAACTATAGTGGCCCTCTGGAGTGAGGGTGGAACTATAGTGGCCCTCTGGAGTGAGGGTGGAACTATAGTGGCCCTCTGGAGTGAGGGTGGAACTATAGTGGCCTTCTGGAGTGAGGGTGGAACTATAGTGGCCCTCTGGAGTGAGGGTGGAACTATAGTGGCCCTCTGGAGTGAGGGTGGAACTATAGTGGCCCTCTGGAGTGAGGGTGGAACTATAGTGGCCCTCTGGAGTGAGGGTGGAACTATAGTGGCCCTCTGGAGTGAGGGTGGAACTATAGTGGCCCTCTGGAGTGAGGATGGAACTATAGTGGCCCTCTGGAGCGTGTGTGGAACTATAGTGGCCCTCTGGAGTGAGGGTGGAACTATAGAGGCCCTCTGGAGTGAGGGTGGAACTATAGTGGCCCTCTGGAGTGAGTGTGGAACTATAGTGGCCCTCTGGAGTGAGTGTGGAACTATAGACCGATTCCGTAGCGGGTCTCATGGTCGCAGCCTACGTATTTCCTGTAGGCGGACTCGACATAGCTGCGGGAGTAAAACCCTCACCAGGCGCACCTCTTCCACTACAGTGAACGGCAGAGTGACTGATATTAGTTTGCCTCAAACTTTACTCCTTTACCTGCTTTTTTACTAACACTAACATTACAAAGATGCCCAGAACATTGAGATGAACCTGTGTGAACCTGTTGGCTGCTCCAACAGTAGTGGCAACATAAAAAATAAAATAAAAACGGAATGTCAAAATATCCACCGTGGTGGCTGAGACCAGAGCCATTGAGTAATGGTTGAGACAAAGCAGTGAAGGGTCCTGAAAGATACATAATTTCAGTCTTACCCAATACCCAATCTTTCTGTTTTATGAACACAAGGCTGCTGTATTTTATACCTCATACTAAGCATTTAAAGTATGAGGTATAAAGTACAGCAGCCTTGTGTTAATAAAACAGAAAGATTTGGTATTGGGTAAGACTTGCGTTATGTATCTTTCACTGCTTTGTCTCAACCATTACTCAATGGCTCTGGTCTCCGCCACCGCGGTGGATATTAGACATTCAGTTTTTTCTTTTTTTCTGGAGTGAGTGTGGAACTATAGTGGCCTTCTGGAGTGAGTGTGGAACAATTACTGTTAATCATAAAGGAAGTTCCAAACTGATTCCACTATATTCACAAGGCCCAATTCATTCAGAAATGAATAATAAAAATGTGTTTGTGTCTATAGGAGTGGTTGCACCACAAAAAAAAAGACAAAACGCCAAACAAATATGAACATGAACACCCTTCTACACAGTGCTTTGGTACCTTCCCAATCAACAGGTTTACCAGCACAGCACTGCAGATGAGAGGCAGGTGACCCAGGAATAATAGAACCTCCCCCCATTGTCAATAAATCACTGTTGATTTTAAAACTAAGACAATTTTTTTTCGTCAACTACCTTTTTTCACTGACGAAAACTAAATGGAAACTAAATGAAAACTAAGCCATGATGACTAAGACTAAATATACTGACAATTGTCAACAAATAAATACTAGACTAAAATGTTAGGAAGAGACTGGAAGAGACTAGTGGACAAGAGATCCAGTAAAAGTCATTTTACACTTGGTTGCATGGTGAAAATAGCAGATCTACAAGCTCACAATGCGTCGCGCTTAGCCCCTTTCGGGACCCTACATAAAGCTTTTATGTTGGGTCCCTGGTCATGACTATATTTTCGTATGGGAATTCCGGAACGCGGAAGTAAACATGCTCTCTAAGATTGAATCTGCGCCGTTTGACGGCCTTTTTTTGCTTCAGTTATTCTGAATTCAGGAACTTTAAGTACCTATACATCCCGCTGCGAATATCTCCTGTGGCGCGGAAGCCATTAAGTATTTTTAATCTTTGTTTGACCGATTTGGTCGCTTTATTTCTTCTTGATGTTTACCGTTTATTGTACCGCCTCCCGGTGTGCGGTTGGCTTGTGCGGCTACGTCCCTGCCTCTGATCTGCTCTGTCATAGCTATAGCGCCACTAGCTAGCCAGATAGGCGGTACAATGAGGTGTCAATAAACAAGGAAGGAAGAGAAGAATCAAAGCGACCAAATCGGTCAAACAAAGATTCAAAATACTTAACGGCTTCCATGCCACAGGAGATATTCGCAGCGGCATGTATGGGTACTTATACTTCACATATTCAGA
Organism: Protomyctophum parallelum; assembly: GCF_964188405.1. NCBI lineage: Eukaryota > Metazoa > Chordata > Actinopteri > Myctophiformes > Myctophidae > Protomyctophum > Protomyctophum parallelum. Next base: position 32,531,984 of record NC_139707.1, read on the forward strand.
AACGCTCACACGAAAAAATGTCGTCAAAGAGCGCAGACAGGCGCTAAACATGTTGTTTATGTTTTATGAATGGCCGCGTACCAGGTGGCATGGTAGTGATGCAACAGGACCCAATGCACTGGGTCGAACAAATGTCAGAAACTTCAGTAGCATTGGGTTCTGCTTGGAGGGCTACGTCGCGCTGTGATGCGTTGTGAGCTTGTAGATCTGCTATTTTAAGGGTAAAATCAGCCATTACAACGCCATCAAGGCCCGCCAAAATACTTTGATTCGACCTAAAACTACTAGACTAACACAAAAACATTCCAGGTGACAAACTACTAATATGACAAACTGACTAAACAAAAATAGAAATGTGTTGCCAAAAACACTAATCAATTCACATATTTAAAATTAAAAATTGCCTATGTTGTACACAAGAAACACAACTTAACACTTATCACTTATAGGTTAGGTGATGTCAATTAGTCATTTGACTTAGGTGTGTGTGTGTGTGTGTCCAAATCACAATATTGCACCTTAAGCTAATCAAATGGGGACCCAAGGGGATAAAAATATAAACAAAAGTATACAGATCCTAAAAATAGCAGATCTACAAGCTCACAACACATCCAAATATCTAGAAATAAATACTCCAAAAAGTTTTTGAGTGGTGCAACCACTCCTACAACCAGCTTGCAATGTCCTCGTACCTGTTTGTGTGTGTGTCTGTGTAAGCACGAGTATGTGACTTAATAGCAGTAGGGGGCGCCAGAAACAGTGAGAGGGGTGGTGTCTCTAATGAGAGAGAGAGAGAGAGAGAGAGAGAGAGAGAGAGAGAGAGAGAGAGAGAGAGAGAGGGGGGGGGGGGGGGGGGGGGGGGGGGGGAATTGCACCACTCAGTTCACACGTGTGTGATTTTTTTGTAAATAAGTAGGCTACTTAGTTACTTCAACTACTGAGTCTAGCTAGGCCTCCATCGCAGTCTCACAAATCAAACAGAGCTCAAAATAATTCAATACAACATTAACTCCATATCACATTACACAAAACAGCAACGGTTCATCCTGACTATATCTTTTGTTTCAGCACAGTGAAATCAAACTTAGTTCAATAAATTTCTGTCATGCAAAGCAGCTAATTAGCTAAGCTAACGCCTCACCGGAGTTTGATGGTCGGATGGAAGGAAGGATGCCTCGATCTGTTTGCACACAATCTTTGTTTATATTGGAAGCTTCTTTTCACAGTCCTAGTAAAACACTGAATGACTCTACTATAGGCTCTTCTAGTCGATGTCCAAGACGTGTTGACTCTTTTTACTATAAGAAAACAGCTGAGCTTGTAACAAACACACACAGCTTGTAACAGTGCTTCATGTCTGTTTGGGGTGTGTCAGTGTAAATGAAGGGGGCGGGGCAACAAATCAAGTAATTAAATAGCCCTGCACCTCCCTCCCAGGAAGCAGAGAGAGAGAGAGAGAGAGAGAGAGAGAGAACATTTTTCTGTTTTACACATCATTATATTTTATAATGAACTTGTTTTGATCATAAGACCCATCAAGTCTGTAGGTTTTCTTCAGTTATGAATTACACTGATTTACTAGCCTGGTCTATACTATAGGGCTAGGCTATAGGCAGCTAGGAGTGTGTGTGTGTGTGTGTGTGTGTGTGTGTGTGTGTGTGTGTGTGTGTGTGTGTGTGTGTGTGTGTGTGTGTGTGTGTGTGTGTGTGTTTACCATTATAATACAAGTATCAATACTGCAACTGTAAAAGTCCAGAATTCAGAATGCACTTGAGTAAAAGTACAAAAGGTATTGATTGGCATCAAAATGTATTTAAAGTAGCCTACCGTATACCAAAAGTACAAGTACTCATTCATCAACATGTATTCAAAGTAGCCTATGCCAAAAGTACAAGTACTAATTCATCAACATGTATTTAAAGTAGCCTATGTTAAAAGTACAAGTACTCATTGAGCAGAATGTTCCATTTCAAGGTTTCAAGTGTATGAAAATGTATGCAAATGATTTGAAAATAGCAGATCTACAAGCTCACAATGCGTCCCACGCACGCATGCACACACACACACACACACACACACACACACACACACACACACACACACACACACACACACACACACACACACACACACACACACACACACACACACACACACACACACACACACACACACACTTTCTGTGATGTAGCCTAGTCTAAACAATTCAACAACAATACAATATTCACTAGTTAGAGAAAACATACCATTGGGGAGGTTTAAGGATTTATTGACAGTAAGGAAATGGAGGGATGAATGAAGGAGTTCGGGTGTGTAGGTTCCAGGCCCTCCAGGGGGGGTCGCCGACCCTGGGGTCTTTGGGGAGGTGGTCGTATGGCATTCGTCGTATGGCGTTCGTCGTAATAGGCGTTCGTCTTACGGTGCGCATGGACGATCACCCCCAGCAGGAACCTGAGGAGGAGGGAGAGTTTTGTTTTAATCGTTTGTTCCACTTAGGCGAAGTGAATGCAGTATTCCTAGTAAAGAGGACCACAATGGAAACAAGCCTAGGCCCTATAAGGGCTTGGCCAAAAGCCTGTTAATAAAGTATTTAATCAATCAATAAATTACCTATAGGCTACTCTTTTGTATCTGTTTTCACAACTGAATGAGATGAGTATACAAATTAAATGTAGAAAAAAGTTTATTTTTACTTAAGATTTTACATCATAGTATTTTGATGTGACTTCAAGACTAGAGTTACTAGACACTTTTGATTTATATTGAACTCATTGATGAATAATTTTTTACATTTTCCATTTAAAATAATTATTACTGGTGAAAACCGATTAAATAATCTAATTATTTTGAGACCGTTCCGATACTGATATGGCATTTTTATGACCTATTCCGATTATGCTAACGATTAAAGGTATATTCAGTGATTTCACTCAAAAAACCTTAGGTTTCGTTTTTGGCTGTGGGACCCAGCCTTTCGTCCAATCAGGATAGAGAGTCAAAAACGATACCTAAGGTTTTTTGACCCCCAGGGGTTAACTGGGGACAGGGAGGAACTCCTTATATGGTCAGCACACTCTATAGTAGGGAGGATTATCACAACAAAACAAAAAAATAAGTGATATTTGAATTAAGTGAAATCACTGAATATACCTTTAATCGTGCATCCCTAATAAAAAGACATGTTTGTGCACACATTACACTATCCAGCATGGCACACCGAATGCCCATAACAATCACAAACAAGTCCCCTTTGTCTCTCTCTCTCTCTGAGTCAACAAGGTCTCCTTAATCCATCTTGTAGTAAGAAGGGGGCCTTGCTGGGGTTGTTGGCGCTCATTCTACAGCCACAGAAACATGTGTTCCTCAGTGGGCTCGGCATGTTAAACAGCTACAGGTCACTTCACCCTTGGATCTCTCCCAGTGGATGTGACAGTGATAAATAAGCCTATGGCCATGGGGTAGATGCCACTTCCTTGTGGGAGACCATGGGAACACATGATACCACAGGGTGATCTACTGTGGGGTGGGCAACTTTGATGATGGAGAGGGCCACTATATTTCCACACCATGAACTCCAGAAGGCCACATTGCATATACTGTTGGGCAGAAACCTCTTATGTCCATATATATTTCCCAAAAGAATGGCCCTACTTCGTCAATGATGTACAAGCTCAAAAGCCGTCAGCGACGAGGTTTGAGCATGTGGGTCTGCAATTTTTGATAGGAATCCGGATTTCTTTTTTTTGCTAATTTAGAATTTGAATCCTGAAAAAACATAAATACAGATACATTGGACATAAAAAAAGACAATACAGAATATTGAATATTGAATACTAGTCATTAAGCTACTAATAGACTGAAGTAATTAAAGCAGGTTATGTTTGCATGTTTGGAATTGTAACAGCTGAAACCAGTAATATATCAGTATTCTGCCACATGTATAACTTCAGTGGCAGCTAGCCCACATAACGCTCTAACAATGAATGAACATTGCAGGAAGCATCATGTCATTTAGCATTTTTTACTACCGGTATCTTCTTACTACACAGTAACATTGTCAGTGGTTGTAACTCTGATAGTGTGTTGGCTGTGTGTACACTATCAGAATGAAATGGATGTATCGCACCCAGAGGCGATCATATTTAGCAATTTGGTCATGGTACTATTCGCATCCGATGCCAACGTTGCACCAAGGCAATGGTCATTTACTGTACTATTTTCCCCAGACTTTCATACACCCAATGTGAGTTTGAAAACAAAACAAAAAACTCCCATACCTCCTGGGTTTGGGAGTTTGTTTCTTGTCTGTACAGAGTAGATCTCTGACAAAGACCTACTGCACATATAAATGGAGCTGCTACCTTTAAACACATTTTAAATCTGAGTATGAGTAGTAAATCTGAATACTACTACTAATACTAATAGTTTTGGGATAAATGCTGCTAATTGTCCCAAAAGTGACTGCAAAATATTGCTGCTATTTGTCTCCAAAAACCTTTATACAATGTAACATGTACACAGCAAAACATCACAATGTGACATATAGCTCTGTTTAATACAATAAAGCCCTGTGAGTCATACCGATCGAGAAGATAGACAAGCAAGTGTCCGTATTCCAGTTGCATATCGACAGTGTGCCTTCCTTGCCAATGCCAAGGACGAGTTAGACAGTTTTTATTTTATTATTGTTTACCTGACTGCCAACATTTTCAATGTTGAGTGTATGGCCTGTATGATGCCAGAGGTTGTCCCCCAACAACTTAAACACTGTTGCTTGGCCAAGTGCCTGCCTTTGGAGCTGAGATTGTGTTGATGTAACGTGTGTACTGTAAGTATTGCTTATAGTCTGTTGATGTCAGCTAATCACTCCCAAAATAAAACTGTGTCCAATATCTTTGTCTCAGCTTCCCGTTTGTAATGTTATTCAAGATAATTCATAATATTGTCAAACCAAAGACACACACAGAATGTGGAGTAGTCAGTAGATTTGGTCTTTGATTGATTGATTGATTGATTGATTGAAGTATTTATTAACAGTTTGCAGAATTACAGTACATTCCAAGCACAACTCAATACAAAAAACTGTTAACTTAGAGTGGACGAGCATTAGACTTGTTTACAAGAGGGTCCACCTTGTTCAATTCATTATAACATTTAGAGACATACAAATATACACTTCTATATAGCCAAAATACAGGAAATCATCATCAAAAAGGAGGTAAAAAGGGAAAAGAAAACATACAGTGAGGTGAAAAGGGGTCGGTGGGGGATTCACATTTTACAGGGGCCAGTTTCGAATTGCAGCCATCCATAGGTGCCCTTTGAGAGAGGTTTTGAAGGAGTCAAGGGATTTGCATGTCTTAATGACCGTTGGTAGGGCTTTCCACATTTTTGTGGCATAGGAGCAAAATGAATTTAGTCCCTTATTTGTGCCAAATCTGCATTGAACATGGTTTGTTGAGCTCCCCCTGGTGTTGCGGGTGTGGACTTGACATTAAGGAAGTATTTAGACAGGTACATGGGTATCTTGGTGTATCGAATCTTGTGGACCAGACCCATTGCAAGATGCTGTAAGGCATTCCAGCCTGTCAAAGTGGGCAGGGGTGAGGTGGGTTCAGGGAGTGAGGCCAAGTAGTAGCCTGACCAGTTTGTTTTGGGAAGTCTGGAGCCTTGTTTTAAGGGCCTTTGAAGTGCCTTTGTGGTACCAAGAGGTCGAAAGATTGGACCCTTTATGGTCCTACTAATTCCAATAAACATGATCACCGTGAACATGTGTTCAGCAAGCCATGTTAGTTTTTGTTGTTTTGCATTGAATAAAGTGAGCAACAGCTCATTACTGAGGCACTGTGCCCGCACCACATCAGACAGAGGGCATTTTGTCAATAATTGAAAAATGTGCTTGCTATTCATTGCTTTGGAATAGAATGGCCACCTTCTCCGGCTCAGATTCTCATTACTGATTCCATTCTTCTCCTCGGAGGATTATGCACCTGGGGGCGTCTGTCTGTCACTCCCGTTTCACTGTAAAGCCTGGGGGTTGCTCAGGGGAATGTTGTGGCCCGCATCTGTGTACAGCTTACAGTATCAGCATGAGCAAGGACAAGGCCCATCAATATTATTCTGTCATCTTATCTGATTGTGACGAACTCTGTGCTGAATCACCAAGTTGAGAGCAGGCCACAAGTTTCGTCAAACACTCCACTTCCACTATGAATATGGATGTGCTTTCCCCACTTTGAAACTGTGAGCACTTCTGTTTTCGGTGTTTACACGGTCCATAGCAGTATTGACTTAAGCCATGGGAGTCAGATTCAAACGCACAATCAATCCTCATTTCTGACACAATCACCCTTGAGATTCTTTATCTCTATTATGGTAAACAGGAGCAGTTGGGAGGGTACAGCAAACCTGCTAAATACAACGATGGGTAGTGATACAATTAGCATGCAATTAGCATAAAAGACTCATGAGGTACACCATACTTGCACTCGTCAGCTGTGATTAAAAGCTTTGTTTCCTCTCTTACTCACCTGTGTTGGGACGGCTGCAGCCGAGTGGGCAGAGAGGCCGCCTGGTATTCGGAAGGTCACCGATTTGTCTCCCGGGCCGGGCACATGTCTACTTGTCCCTCAGCCAGACATACTGCTCCCCTCTGAGCGCTCATCAAACATCCATCGTAGCAGCCATCAGCAGTGTGAAGCTGAAACATAATTCAGGCCTCTATGTTCAGGTAACCTTGCATCACCAGGCTTTCCACCTCAGAGGTGGAAAACCGATGTGTGGCAGTAAACTGTATACTCGCTCTCTCTCTCTCTCTCTCTCTCTCTCTCTCTCTCTCTCTCTCTCTCTCTAACACACGGTCAACTTTACCACTTGAATTGAAAAATTAAGAGACTATCAATTTCCCGAATCCCGAAGCTGTCCCATTCATCACAGCCACAGACGGCAGGCACAACTATATGTGAGTAGCAGCCCTGCCCTACACCCTCCAGTATTTGATTAGCTCCGTTAGGAATGGTTATGGACATTTCCACATGTAACGTGATTTTCGATATGCAACCTGTGAGGCTACATTATGTATAATGCTTCAGGTATGCTGCAACTGAGCCACGTTGAGGGGTTTAGTCTTTTTTTTTTTATCAAATGTTTTTTATTTTAAGACAAAAAACACAATAATACATGTTAACAACATGAATGACTAAAAGAAAACAAAACACATATAAAACAACACATAACAGCAAAAGCAAGGAACACAAAAACAAATCCCACCCACCCCTCCCCCCCTAGACCAAAGATGCCACAAAATGTCGAGGGGTTTAGTCTTAAATGGAGTTGGAACAACTGATGTTCAGGAGGAGGAGAAACGCGCATTGGCCCTGCCCTTCACGCCACTCTCCGCCCTCCACGTCAATCTACCTGTCCCCATTTATACCTGCCCAGTACCACCCAGAATCCTCCATGCTTCGCCCGCCTCGCTGCGTCGCACACCAGCCGCCTTCCTACAGGCTTCTCGCAATTTCTATTACCACCTTTTCCTCACTCACCGTTCGTCCACGGAACCAGCATTCTACCTCCTTCGCGTAGATGAGCCATCTACACGTTTGCTGCGGGATACACAGACAGATGGCCTCCCCAACTTCAAAACCGGCACACCATCACGACACGGGACCCTCGCCGATCAGATGACATCACCCACAGTTCAAGAGCCACGCCGTTCGAGCCAAACAGAACGATCCATCCGCCTCCCCAACACTACAACTCATAGCTCAGGGCTTTCGGCTTTCCATTCATGCCCGAAGCTCACACTACGCACAGCCCGTCACGTCATCACTCCGTGACAGCCACAACCAGAAGCAGTTCCTTCTGAAACCACACGGGATCGCTGAAGGCCAGCTAACGGACTGCACTCACTAGTGCTTCTCCCTGCGGTCTCAGGCTTCCACGCAGCCTTCTTTAATGTTAACGGTTCACACTTTCACAGTGCTTCCCTGCAGCCAAGCTTCCTTATGTCGTGCGTATCACACTGTATGGACATAACCCTTGCTTGCCATTCACTAAGCCATTCAGTCAGACAGCCATGCTCCCAGCCTCCCATCCCCAGCCATTCAGCCATTTATTCAGCCAGCCATGCTCCCAGCGCCTCTCACAGACCCCAGCCACCCCTTCAGCCATTCATTCAGCACCAGACGTGCATTTTATGTACTTCTTAGTACACATATATATTGTATAATATAATATAGCTAGTACGCTTAGTTGACATAGATACTCCACTGTTACGTTCTTAGTTTATACATGATTCACGATAACTACTTTTATATATGTGATGTACGACATGCTTTTGTTCCTGCTTAAACGTAAGTCGCTCTGGGTCAAGAGTGTCTGCTAAATAGCAATTTGTACTTTGTTTTCAGCCAGTCGGTCAGCCAGCCAGGATCCCAGCCTCCCATCCCCAGCCATTCTTCAGCCATTCATTCAGCCAGTCACGCTCCCAGCGCCTCTCTCAGACCCCAGCCATTCCTTCAGCCTTTCATGCAGCCAGTTAGCCAGCCACGACCCACGCCCCTGCCATGCTCCCAGGGCCCCATTCAGGCCCCAGCCACTCTTTCAGCCATTCAGCCAGCCACGCTCCCAGCGCCTCTCTCAGGCCCCAGCCATTCATTCAGCCAGCCACGCCCCCAGCGCCTCTCTCAGGCCCCAGCCATTCATTCAGCCATTCATTCAGCCAGCCACGCTCCCAGCGCCTCTCTCAGGCCCCAGCCATTCATTCAGCCATTCATTCAGCCAGCCACGCTCCCAGCGCCTCTCTCAGACCCCAGCCATTCATGCAGCCAGTTAGCCAGCCACGACCCACGCCCCTGCCATGCTCCCAGGGTCCCATTCAGGCCCCAGCCACCCCTTCAGCCATTCATTCAGCACCAGAATTACATTTTACGTAGCCTAGCACTTCATAGTACACTTGTATATCGTATAATATAATATAGTATAGTCGACATAGATACTCCACTGTTACGTTCTTAGTTTATACATGATTCACGATAACTACTTTTATTTTTGTGACGTATGACATGCCCCCCCTCCCCGTCCCCTCCCTCTCTCCTATCCCCCCCTCCCCCCTCCCTCTCTCCTATCCCCCCCTCCCTCTCTCCTATCCCCCCCTACCTCTCTCCCATCCCCCCCCGTCCCTCCCCCCCACTCTCTGCCCGCCTCCGCCGAGGCTCCGCCCGCCTTCCTCATGGCTTCTCCTGCCGAGGTTCCCCCCGCCCTCCTCATGGCTTCTCCTGCCGAGGTTCCCCCCGCCCTCCTCATGGCTTCTCCTGCCGAGGTTCACCCCGCCCTCCTCATGGCTTCTCCTGCCGAGGTTCCCCCCGCCCTCCTCATGGCTTCTCCTGCCGAGGTTCCCCCCGCCCTCCTCATGGCTTCTCCTGCCGAGGTTCCGCCCACCCTCCTCATGGCTTCTCCTGCCGAGGTTCCGCCCACCCTCCCTCCGGCCTCTCCTGCCTTCCCACAGGCTTCACCCGCCTACCCTCCCCTCCCGGCCACCTACTACCCTACGCTGGATCTCCCCAGCGTTCACTCCACCCTCTCCTATCCCCCCTCCCTCTCTCCTATCCCCCCTCTCCTATCCCCCCATCCCCTCCCAGCCACCTCGCCACTGCGGTACCCCTTTTCATAATAGTCCATATTCGTAATATTCCATGTCAAATGTTTTGGTCACCGTGCTAGGACAAATGTGCCTTGTTATCAGTCCATCCGCTTCATTCATCCCTCCTTCATCCCTCCATTTCTTCACTGTCAATAAATTCCTTAAACCTCCCCAATGGCGTGTTTATTCCTACTAGTGAAATGGAGTTGGAACAACTGATGTTCAGGAGGAGGAGAAACGCGCATTGGCCCTGCCCTTCACGCCACTCTCCGCCCTCCACGTCAATCTACCTGCCCCCATTTATACCTGCCCAGTACCACCCAGAATCCTCCATGCTTCGCCCGCCTCGCTGCGTCGCACACCAGCCTACAGGCTTCTCGCAACCCACCCCCGCCCCTTCACCTCCATAGCAGCTCCTCTCCCCGCTCCCCCCAAAGGAGCTATTACATCCACCTCGCCAAAAGTGGATCAAACGATTAAAACAAAACTCTCTCCTCTCCTTATCAGGTTCCTGCGGGGGGATATCGTCCATGCCGAATGCCTTACGACGAACGCCACACGACGAGTGCCATTCGACCTCCTCCCCAAAGACTCCAGGGAACCTACCCCCCCGGAACCTACACATCCGCTTCATTCATCCCTCCTTCATCCCTCCATTTCTTCACTGTCAATAAATTCCTTAAACCTCCCCAATGGCGTGTTTATTCCTACTAGTGAAGTGGTATTTATGGTCCCGTTCTGCATCCCGTCCCGTTCTGTGGGGGGGACACACACACATTCTAACCGCCACTGAATGCTGCCCAGGCTAAAGTTCAGGTGGTTCTTGCTGCACTGCAACGATGGAGTTGGCCTGATACCATCACCCAACTTATTATGCCTAATTTATGCTCCATCACAGAACAGAGCTACAGTATGTATGCACCAAAAAACTGCTGATATACAAGCTCGCATCCGCTTCAGTGTTGTGAGCTTGTAAATAAGCTATTTGTGGCACACAACACCATCGGATGATGATCTATAAATCAGGCTTCAGTTAAAACTCAGATCCATCATCAGCCCTCTTGTCACCCATCTTGTTCCTTGTTAAGCACTAATTGTCCACACATGTAGAACCAGGCATGACTGTTTATTAATTAACATCCCATCCCCATTAGGTAGGCTATTATCAGGCATCTCAAGACAAATGACCACCCCAATTAGACAGCAGGGTCTCCTAATGAGAGACAATGGAACGTGTTTGGCTCCGATAAACAACTTTGGGGGTGTTTGGATATTACATTTTTCCATTTTGCATGCCTGGGGTTCTTGTAGTAACTTGGTGTCTACTCTGCAGTGTAGTTAATGTGGTTTTAAAGGTGCCACATACAAAAACATGACAGCATTGGTGTAATCTTTCTAATCAATTAAAGCATCAAAGATGTCTGTCGAGAGAGGAGAGGGGCGAGTGTGTTTGTACACACAGACTTGCTTATAGTATCCCATTGATATTCCCATTTTTACTATGAAGTCGTATCTTCAATGTATTTATTATACATTCTAACCATCCAGGTACTTGTAACTAATACAACAAACCATTAGTGTCTTAAAGCGCAAATAACATGCATTTTAAAACTGCTTTTAATATTTAATAATCCTATTGTCTATGTCCCTCAAAGTTATTTCTAATGGTTTGAGCCTCAATCACCACTCTGATATAAGCAGGCCTTGTCAATTCTTTCTGGACTTTGAAAGCAGTTTTAGCTGCAGTACCACACTGTCCTGAGGTGGAGAGGGTGCTGATATGCAGATTATTTAATATTTGAGCCATTATAATACTCATGCTAGATAAAACCGGGCTTGTTTCCATTCCATGCCAGCTTGGAAAATCAACAATGGTGGACATTGTAAACAAAGTGGAAATGCAAATTTGCAACTGAAGACTAAAGAAGAGGAGGAATTATATAAGTAGGGTGACATTGATGACATCACGATGAGGCCAAAATCAGTCGAGCTGTTTCTGAGAGCAATTTCCATTAAAACACCCATATGACATGAAGGCCTGATTGTTCAAAATTGGTTATTTGTGGGGATAGAAAACACATATGTGAGCCCCAAAAACACAAAAGAAATTGAAAAAGTTGAATTTTATGTTATAGGTCCTTTAAGAAATGCAAACAAATGGTGTAATGAGAATGACCCTTCGCTATGGTGCTGCAAACTTCTTCATGAACGTCACTACATTAGTGTTGCACTAAACCGTCTAAAGTATACAATTTACAATTTACAATTTAGGCATTTAGCAGACGCTCTTAATCCAGAGCGACTTACATTTAAGCAAGAACAAAGCATGGGAATACATCACATAAAAAGCATTTATCATGAAACATGCGTAAGCTAAGAAAGTAACAGTGGAATATTTATATAGTGAAACTATACATACACTATACATATAAACTATACATCTTTACTACTATGCTATATATGTGTACTATGGCGTGCTATGACTACATACAATACAATTACAGTGCTGTCTACATAACATGCTATAAGTCTGTATCAAATGCTATATAATCCAACAGAAATGCTATCTAAGGGTTTAGGGTAAGTGCTAAGGGCCATGATGGAGTCTGAAAAGGTGGGTTTTCAGGCTACGGCGGAAGATTGGGAGTGATGCTGCAGTTCTGACTGCAATGGGAAGTGCATTCCACAGTATGTTTAAAACACCAAGACAACATTCTCACAAGCCCTGGTTTGTTTTTATCAAGTATCTATTCTGGACTGAGTGGACTCAAACAAGCAAATAAAGTATGCTATGACATGATTAGCATTAGCAACAGGCATGGGGCCTAGTGGTTTCACAACAACTCTAAACTTGACTGAATTATCTTTGAGTGTAGTATTTTTAAATATCTATGGGAAAAGTGAATGGTCGCCACTGCTATGCCTATAGCATACACCGCCCATAATCATATAGTATTTCCAACACCGCTCAGACAAGTTGCATTCTTTCACAGTGACCATGCACTCCCCTTGAGTGGTTCACTTCAGTTTTATTTCTCACCCTGATGAAGACCTTTCGAGGTCAAAACAGGCTGGCAGTCGCCTGTTATGTTTTAATAAAGGCTGTTTCCTACACTTTACCTTTGAGTGTCTGGATCCTCTGTTTTTCTCTCATGTTTGATCCTGGAGCACCACCGATGCTTTTAACTACATTTAACCACTTTCATCTCTCGCGAGTAGCTACTTGTATTGTTTTCTCTGGTTCACTTCTTGATGAGCTGGAGCAGAGAGATTATATTGAAAATTATTATGACTACGAGTACTAGTAGGCAAGAGGGAGAGCATTTATGTGTGACAACAACACATGTTGCTATGCTTCAAGCATTGACATTAGATCTAGGGATGTCCAAAACTATAGATATCAAATATCAATCTGCACATTATTATTACATGTTTGAGTCACCTATCACTAACAATGGTGGTAGGAATGTGCAAAGTTCAATTATATGTCTTGTGATTGTGCTCAAGTAGTAAAAGGTTTATCTCATGAAACAACCCTGTAGAGTCAGTGCAATTAAAATATACTTTCTTTGTCTCAGTATACAGTATACTGTACACTTGTACAGTATGCTTTGGGTTGTAGTCAGACTTTGGGACCAGGGGGGTCATGACCTAAACGTTTATAACAATTATTTTCAATGGTGCTGTGGGATTCAGTGGTAACCAACACACGGGCACCGGTCACGAGGACGTCCCACATTATCATATGTGGATGTACTCAAGAATGACTCAGGGGCGCAAAGCACCAACGAGCTGGCCAGATGTATGGAGAACCAGGATGGAAGCGACAATGGAGGGCTTGCTCGTCTGAGGATGACCTAGAGAGAGTATGGAGATATATTTTGTATTATGAGTTAAATGTGACATGATCATAAATAGGCTATTTCTTCTAACATGCCTTGGAGCAACATGTTAGAAATAAATCATATCTGGAGATAACTATGTCTCTGTCACTGACTGCATTTAATGAGAAATTCAGAAAACCTTGTTTGTGAGTACAAAATTGAGAGTACAACATTGATGGTGGGTTTAAGAATAACAAAAGCCTGGGCGAAGCATTCTACATTAAGGCTTTCTCATTATGTTCTCTGACCATGTATTCAGTGACATTTTTGGAAAATATTTGATTACAACAAGGTCATCAAGACCTTTTATTAATTCCTGTATTTTTGCGATTTTTTGAATACATTTCAATCCTCCACAAGAGAGACACAAAGCAGACTTAGTTAAGAATGTCCTCTCATGTCAATCCATTTCATCATGGAAAATTGGTGTGTCTTGAATGCAATTTTCTTGAGGCACCAGTCACTTTACACAAAATGTGCCTTTGCCTGCGTCTGTTATAATAGAGCTGAAGGATAGTCAGCCATGTTGTTTATTTTGGCCTTCGGCTGGATGACCACAGTGCTCTTATCCTGGATCATCTTCCAGTCTGTGTGAGAGGCTGAGCACCGATCTGAATTGAAATTCTTTGCAATTGCATTGCCCAGGGCCATCAACAAAACCAAAACAAAACAAAGCATGCACAATCCACCAAATTATACACACACACACACACACACACACACACACACACACACACACACACACACACACACACACACACACACACACACACACACACACACACACACACACACACACACACACACACACACACACACACACACACACACACAGATGCATGCATGCATGTGTTTGGTCCGACGTACAGTACTAACAGTCCGACAGGCATTAGTCCGACACACTATACCAATAACCTGCCATGGGTTAGTTTGAACCTGCCACGCATGTCGGGAGCCACGGGTGAGTTTTAAGCCGGCCACGGGTGAGTTTTAACCCGGCCACGGGTTAGTTGTAACCGGCCACGCATGTCGGGAGCCATGGGTGAGTTTTAAGCCGGCCACGGTTTAGTTGTAACCGACCACGCATGTCAGGAGTGGCAATGTTGTCGGACTTTTGGGGCCCTGTGACCATGGTTCGCAGGTGTATATGTTGTCAATAAAATGACACACGACTAAGACAGTAAAAGATACTCCCCCCTCCCTTTTTTCCTATGGGGCGGGGGGGGTCTTTTCTTCCACTAGAATCTCAGAACAGTACGGTGGAAGGTAAATAAATAATGTACAGTATAGTAGCTGCATTGAGTGCCTCCTTCCTAGCCTGATTGTCAGACTCTCAGTGCGCTCAGTGGAGTGGGCGGGGTCTATGGGCTGGAAACCAGGCTACCTCCTTCCTATATAGCCTCAAGCATAACCTGACCTATCTGATTCAGCAACAGAGAGTACCATAGATAGTATCTCTATTAATCTGTGGTGGACACTTGACACTGGACAGTAATGAAGTACATTTACTAGAGTGCTTTACTTAAGTACTGTGTAGCCTACTAATGTGTAGCCTAAGATCATCTGTACTTCACTATTTGGAATATTAATGCACATCAAACTCAGGGTCCTTTTAAATGAAGACAGGTTGAGAATCACTGCTATAGGAGGTTCAGATAAGTCTAGTCCATGTTGTTATCAATAATTGACTCCATATATGTAAATTAGATATACCCTTTAGCTGGGTTCACATTATGTGAAATCACATAATATCAACGAACCTGCAGATTGTCACAGGCTTGAGTACAGACTGTTGACTTTTCCCCGACCGATTTTTAAGTGGTGTAACCACTCCCTTACGGAGCTATGTGTGTGGCTGGGTGGCTGGGTGGGTCTGAGCACGAAAACAGCATGGCTGTTTTTCACCAACTGTGCGCAACCTAACACACACACACAAACCCACGCACATATTAACTATATATGATGATTTCAGGTGTGCCAGTACAGTACAGTGACAGTACACACACAGTAGACACACAGTAACTCTGTCATTTCTCTACCGTTTCCGACGCGGGGCGGCTCGCCGGAACCGGGCCGGCACCCTGGGTGCGTTCCTGTCGGTCTGGAACCCCCCCCCCATTCAGAAATTAATCATGTTTATACGCTTATCACACACGCACACTTTCACCCACCAACTTGAATTCAGAAAATAATGGTGTTTATGTTCATTACACCCATGTGCATATTGTATGTGCACGCACACACACACACACACACACACACACACACACACACACACACACACACACACACACACACACACGCATGCACATGCATTCTGTGGTCACCTACACAGTATACAGCTAAAAGGTTAAAAAGCACACAGGGCATGCATCTAAAAGTCCAACTAGGCAATTGCTGTATTAAAAAGAAAAGTGTTTACTGTATAAAGTGAAGGAGACAGGTATGCGTAATGTCATTGTATCAGAGATAATTCCATTCAACTGGTTATGAATTTACAATGTTAGCAAAGCCTCCTGGTAAGAGAAGAGGAATAAATGCCCTAGCAGTGAACATTATCTCCAGTCAAAAATGAATCAATGCTGATGAGCAAAGACATTTCATATAATGATGTTTGAATGGAATATATAGACTTCAAAGTTCTTTAAGGCAATGTTTCACATTAGCATATTCATTTCAAAAGGTTCATGTCTTCCAATGGATTTCCGTTTTAACTTGCATTCACAATGGTTCGGGCTTGTTTCAGAGGGCATGTGTTATTCATGTTGTTGTTTCTTTATCTTTAACAAGGAGAATCATTAAATGCTTATGTTTTAGAGAGCGTGCTGTAGCCTAGCTATTTTCAGGCGGTATACCATAATTATTCCCTGTACGACAGGCACAAAGGCTATGCTCTTGCGTGGTCAATGGATGAATTGATTGGACAGTAAATACGCTTTTTATCCAAAACTTCGGCACGGCATACTATGTATATAGCGTATAACGGTAGACTACACTACACCACTGGTTTAGACTATAAGTTCCATGCAAAACATCAAGGGTTTCCTAGGAGACCTCTTTTAAATTATTAAGCTTTGCCGACTGCTGTTCTGGGTTCAAAAGTTAATTCACTTCTTAAGATGTAGTGGTATGTTTTTATAGTGTAACTGAATAAAAATAAACTACGCAGAATTGTGTATTTGAGTTGACCCTGATGAAGGCCCATGCAGGCCGAAACGTGTTGGTCGTGTTTTTAACCCTTGTTTTTAACATGAAATAAAGGATTTTTTCTACTTCAACTGGACAGAGCTGCCTTGGACCCTCTTTTAAGTTCGCCACCTTATATCTCCTTCCACAGTGACATTGACTCAAGATATAGAACGTTTTATATTAAGAACTCTTGTGCTTTGCAGAATTATGTATATTCTCTTTGGCATTGTGGTCATGCCATGATTGAAAGAATAATGTTTGACAACTACCTTTAGTACACTCATACAACATTTCATTATCTTATACTGAAAGTCAAATAAGATTAGGTGTAAAACAGGATTCTGCTATCATGGGTTTTCAGATTCAATATCCAGTTCATCCACGATTGTCTTTCAAATTGGCTTGCAGGAGGTCGCCCTGCACAAATATGCCGTTAGCTCAGGGGTAGAGTGGCTGGATGGTCATCGCAAGGTTGCCAGTTCGAACCTCGGACTCCTCCAGAGTTGGTGTCGAAGTGTCCTTGAGCAAGACACTGAACCCCTAATTGCTCCTGATGTGCTGGTTGGTGCCTTGCATGGTTTTCGCCGACATCTGTGTATGAATGTGTGTGTGAATGGGTGAATGTAATGCACAATCTATGTAAAGCGCCTTAGGTGCTATACAAATGCACCATTTACCATGAACGCATCGTCTGATTGCAATGAAACTTTGCACGCACACTCCTCGATAGGTTAAGGGAGAACCATGGTCAAATCAGTCCCATGGTGGCGCTATAACAGCTTCATGTTTTGGCCTAACTCTTGAACCGTAGGTGTACAATCACAATATATTTTTCTCTGGACTCATTGGATCATATCCACCCTGGCCATTTGTGCCAGACCAGATTATCTGCCATTTCGCATTTACTACTCCTACTAAATGTGTCAAAAAATCACAACAACCTGGCCTGGCAGAGACTGGTGCGCTCAGAGGAGCGCACGTTTCTAGTTTAATATGACATGTCCTCCAAGCAAGTGGAATGGTATAACTGTCAGCAGACAGTTGAAACCAGACAAGAGGCTAATTCCATGGCGAAGGAATTAAAAACCACCCGACCACTGTAGTTGAATCAGGGCCGTGGGCTTCAGTAATTTCTCAGGGGTATCAGTAGTCATGAGAGAGATGAGAGAAGCTATACATCGATCATTTGCAAAGAACACAAATACAATGGAAACTCTGGATTCCAATAGGGAGTCTAGCAACATGCTCGACAAGGCGTCGCAAAGTGAGTTTGTAGATTTCCTATTTTCACTATTTGTTCTACCACCAACTACAGCTCTTCTATAACTATACTTTTATTGAGCATAATGTTCATAAGATGCATCCAAATGTAAAAAGCACACTAACCCAATGCTCTATAACTATACTTTTATTGAGCATAATGTTCATAAGATGCATCCAAATGTAAAAAGCACACTACCCCAATGCTCTATAACTATACTTTTATTGAGCATAATGTTCATAAGATGCATCCAAATGTAAAAAGCACACTACCCCAATGCTAAAATAGTACTGTCTGATCAGTTGTACTGTTTCAATGTTTTTGCATGTTGCACAAATTTTAGAGTAAACTACTTCAGTTTCATCAGCTAGGGCTGCAGGGCAATATATTGGGGGTCAACCTGCAACACAAACTCTTTCAACTTTTTTTGTTTCATAAATAGTTAGTAATAAGTCCTAAGAAATCCAAGTAGGGGAACATGCTGAAATAGGTGATTCCCATTGACGCCCATGTTAAACAATGATGAACATGTTTTCTTGTCTAATTTTCACACAAAAGGTTCAATACTGTCCACAATCAAACATAAACTGTGTTGGATACAGTACAGTGTTTGTGCAAAAAATACATAAAATAAAATAACCCTTCAGTGCCATTTCTGTATATTATGCATGTTATGCACTCGGTTTTCATATTCATTTCATTATGTGAAGCACTTTATACTGGATTTTCACTATGGAATTGAAATATATAATAATTATAATAATAATAATAATAATAATAATAATTATTATTATTATTATTTTCAAATTGTTTTTATTGAAGATTTTTCAATGACAATAATCTCAGGGGAAGCGAATAATGAAGACCCATGCCCCATCCCAGACAAAATGAAAAAATAAAACATTTTCTCCCCTTCCCAATTTGATAAGTGAGCCAATTCCCCGTTTCCCAGCCTCTCTGCGAGTACTCCATCTCTAATAACCCTCCCAATAGGTCATTGGGAGGGTGAAGATAGCCTCGGGTCTCCTCCGATACCCAGCTCGTCAAGCCACCGTCTTCTTTTGACAGTGAAGGGTCTCACTAGGGGGTTGTAATGCATGTGGAGGTACACACTACCCCCCCCCCCCCCCCCCTGAACAGGTGCTCTGACTGTTTGTGGGGGTCATCACTGCATTATTATTATATTTTAACATCTTTTTTGTAATAGGCTACTAAACCCCAAAATAGTATCCTTTATTCATTAACTGTGAAGTAAAAAAAATATTGTGGACCACATCCAAGTCGATGTTGGAAAACGACACCGTCTGGCACCATGCATCCACCTTAAAGGACAACTTTTGTTTTTTTCAACCAAGGTTCATGTTTTAGGTTGTTATTAGAGAAACTAAAAGGTGAGTGTTCATTTTCTTTCATTTGCTGCTTTCTTTCGTTTTAGGGATTTTAGCAGTTTTTGACAGGGGGGCGGGGGCATTCGAGCATGGGGCTAAATATGTATTTTTTAACACCATTTTATGGTGATTTATTTTTTTATGGTTTACTATAGTCTTAATAAACGCCAGGAAATTACATCTGGCCACAAAAGATCACGGGATCTATTGAATGTGACAAACTGACATATTGAGCCTATACACACAGTATAAGCCTTCCCCCCAGTAGGCTACCTTCACATTCAGTAGATCCTGTGATCTTCTGTGGCCAGATGTAATTTCCTGGCGTTTATTAGGACTATAGTAAACCATAAAAAAATAAATCACCATAAAATTGTGTTAAAAAATGCATATTTAGCCCCATGCTCGAATGCCCCCGCCCCCCTGTCAAAAACAGCTAAAATCCCTAAAACGAAAGAAAGCAGAAAATGAAAAAAAGATTAACACTCATCTTTTAGTTTCTCTAATAACAACCTAAAACATGAACCTTGGTTGAAAAAAACAAAAGTTGTCCTTTAAGTTGCATTATGCTGATCTTCATCGTGGAGATGCTGTCAAACTGCAGATTCACTCTACAGACCAGCGATGGCCAGCACAGCAGGCTCAGAACATCAGAATGGTGTCCCCTAAGGGTCTGTTCCCTTTTGTCCCCAATGATCTGTTTAACACATGACCTACTGGATATAACATCTAGAAAATATGGTTACGTGGACGATTTAGACATCATGCTATGATGACCAACATGGGATCAAAGACAACAGGGTGGCCGTAGCTGAATGGGCAGAGAGCTTGCCTCAGAAGCAGAAGGTCCCAAACATGTTTGTTGACAACAAGTGCCTGGAATTCGAGCAAGCCCCACCCCAGTACATCTAGATAGGACACTGTCCTTAAAGCAACACTTAGAAGAGGGCTATACCCTCGCCCTGGCAAGAAAAGCGTGGAAAAATGACTGGCACATCCTGCATGCTTCAAGGAAGAGGAATGTTTACCTTGATGACTGACATCCACCACCTGGCCTGATTATAGGCATTGAGATGTGCACACAATCTTCTCTGTGAACATCCTGCATGCTACCACAACGACAGCAGCACTTCCATGCAGACTCAAGGACTCATGAGATTGGACCCTCCTGAACCACCCACCTACCCACTGGGTTGAATGCTTCAAATCATCAATGAAGTGGGGCTTGGCAAACACACGCATAAGCCTGCCTCTTTGACGAATAGGACCAAAGATGAGGGTATGGCTATGTGATGTTAAGCTGGACATCTGCACATCACGCACGCACGCACGCACGCACGCACGCACGCACGCACGCACGCACGCACGCACGCACGCACGCACGCACGCACGCACGCACGCACGCACGCACGCACGCACGCACGCACGCACGCACGCACGCACGCACGCACACACACACACACACACACACACACACACACACACACACACACTATTCTAATATTCTATTCTAATTGGTTGCTCTTGTTACCTGCCTTAATCCTGATGAGATGCTTCATGCTTTCATGTCATGTAACCCTGGCATCCGTATTTAGAGCATGTCATTGCATCGTGATACGTTGTCAGCTCCTAGATGGGATATTTCTGTAGATTGGCTATACTAGGTATACTGTTTGCCATTCTATAAAGTAGGGCTTAAGTGGTTAAGTTAACCACGGAAGAGGAGAAATAGAAAGGAAATCTTTTGGGGCTAGTCTGGTACTGAGTCAAATTAGCTCACAAGAATTCTGATGAGATCCCAGGTGAATACAGACAGCACTGCAGTGCAGCCATGTCCAGGCTCATAGAGGGAGGACCTGCGGACATCTCCAACAATTCCGCAGGGGATTTGTAAGAAGAAGAATGTCCGAGTCTGTGTCATTTATATCAAAGATCAGAAGGGAGAAACACCTTGGGATGCACCTCTGAATGGGCAATATGGAAATCTTGCTCTTTTTGCATTCAGTGCTGCTGTCACAATTATGTTTAAACTGCTACATTTGTATTAACCACTTAACCCATTTTGGGCAGGAACCCCTTTTGGTGTTTTAAACATTATGTTGTAATTTAGCTATTGAAAAATAGCAGATCTACAAGCTCATAGCGCGCCACCCGGTGGCGCGTTATGAGCTTGTAGGTCTGCTATTTTTGAAAAATAGTGAAAATATTTATTTCAGAAAACTGGAGGATTTCTAAATGGGTTAATGAGTGGGGTGGGTTCCCCTGCCCAGGCCGGGTTACTTGGTACCCTCCTTTTTTCCCTCTAGATCAAAATATGTACCGAAAAGAGCCGATCTACAAATACAGTCATGTTGCAAGAACTTGCAATGTGTTGTGAGCTTGTAGACCTTGAACTGCGCATAATAGGGGGGAAGGGACACCACTAGGGTTCATGTGGTTAAGCCTAAAATGTGGTACTGGATTTACAGCAAAACACAGAAATTAAACATGCCAATGAACAACCCTCATCAACCTTGCTCTGCGATCTATGTATGATTCAAAATTAATTTACATCCTCAACCTTGCCTCTAAAACGTGTATGAACTCATAAATGCATTCATGGGGTATTAAGAAAGTCATCAAAGGAGACAATGACAAATGGCTATACTTAATGCCTTAAAAGAATCCATGTGCTGTTCTCCGTGCACTCACTCACTCACAAAATCTAGAATCCGATGGCACAGTTGCACAGCCATAGCATCCTTATTCTGGGGATGCATTCAGCACACGATTCTTTGTTATTGTTTAAATTTTTGAGTGGTGCAACCACTCCGATAGACAGCTATGTGTGTCCCTTGGTCTGTCTGTCTGTTCAAGCACGAAAAACGCGTTTGTTCACCACCAAGTGTCATTGTTGCACAGCCTAACACAGACACAGACACACACAAGCCAGGGAGGAGGGCTTGTACAGTACAGTACAGTACAGTACACAGTACAGTATACCACTCACTTCAGACGGGTCTGATTTTGAGTGCTGCAACCACTCCTAGAACCAGCAATGTCCGTCCGTCCCTATGTCTCTGTTTATCTGTCCATTTAGGGTACCAACAGGGGGCGCTGTTGCACCACTCACTTCAGACCAGGTCTGATTCTTAAGATCATAGTAACATGATGGGAGTAACAGAGATAGTGTAACGCCTGGAGATCGAACCCACGTGAAAGCAACGAAAGCCAACATCTTCAAAGTGAATTCCGGCTTGCTGGGGGAGACACCGGATAAGGCTTTTGGTCAAATTGCAGATATACTGTACAATATGAACTGTAGCAAGTAAGAGGAAACAGGGAAACAAAACAAGAATTTGTTCAGCTGCATTCCATGGTTCACACAATTGTGGATCTGATAATTCTTCCATGGAATTACCTCGTAAACAATGTCCGACTGACAACGAATAGGATTTGTTTCTCTACAATCCATTCGCTGCCCCTCTGCCTCAGCCAAACTGGCTGCACATCCAACAAAGAGTATTGGTCTAAGAGCAAAATATGATTGTGGAACTATATCCATTTATACTTCTTGACAGTGCCTATTGTAATATCTCCCAAATCAAATAAATGTCATCGTTCATCACATGAGCCAGTCTCCTCTTCTTTTGAGAGGTAGAGACCAATTCAATCCACTTTGGTCCGACATCCATCAGCCTCATTCTCTGTAATAGAACTTTTAAGAGTCATATTCTGCCTCATACACTGTTCTATATTATCCCTTCACTAGATGTTGAAAAAAGAAATAAAAAACGGCTCCACATCTGTATTTCGTGGCTTTATCATGTTCGTGAAGGCCATGCTCAATACACTACATCCATCAGTGATAAAAGGGTAAAGCGAAAATGCAGTCACGCAGTCAGAGGCTAGATTGTTTTCAAGGTACGCCGCATGTTGAAGTGTGTGTGTGTGTGTGTGTGTGTGTTTGTGTGTGCGTTTGTATCTGCATGCGTGTGTGCGTGGCGTGCGTGTGTACGTGCGTGTGAGTGCATGTGATGTGCCTATATCGTCTATGATATAGCTGATGAATGCAAGCATTAAGAACACAGTAGGCTATATATTATTTGGAAACTAAAGTTTTTAAAATCTGAGCATAATTATGCATATTTGAGTAACGTTACCTTCATTAATTAGTTAATAGAGGCGGTGCATGGATTGGGATAGCAGCTGGGGGGGGGGGGGCGTCAAAACTCAATTCCATCTCCAGAGATGTGGAACAGGGAGAGTCGTAAAAGGCTTTTCACACCGAGGCAAAGACCACAGACAAGCACATCAGGCAAGGCGGCAGGCCCATGGGACCCACTGTCACTCTCAGCCGAGGTCACCCGGCCTGCTTGTTTTCATGGTCACTCTGTTTCCCCAAGGCATGTGAATTATATCCCCCCAAGAAAGAGAGCCGCTACCAAATCCCCCCTGCCTTTTAGTGCACTAACACGTTCAATATGGGAGTAATTTGGGGCCTCGTGGCATTGTCCGTTTTAATGCCCGACTGTAGCCCAGGAGAGCACAAGTGCATAATTGATATATAGCTAAGCCCCTCCCCAAACTGCTATGGACCAATCACAGCTAAGCATAACATGGGTTAGACAAACCTCTCCACCAATAGTTTTCCTATATGATAAAACACCGTTTTAAAAAAGAAATGCCACGCACATATTTTTCCAGTGCATATGGCAGGCCTTGTTGACGGATTTGGAAGAGATTTTGAAGGTCTGGTTCCAAAAATGAACCAGTATTTAATGTGTACAATTCATGATATTTACATTAGAATGAATGAGCCCGGCTGGAAAGTGTCCAAGTGGGAGTGTCTAAGTGGGAGAGTCCGGGTCTTAGCTATATGTCCATTGGGGTCAGAGGTGACAATGGGTGCATGAAAAGCTAGTGGAAAATCTGCTTCCAGAAAAACGGAGACAAACACTTGAACACTGGTTAGTATAATTGTTCTCATGAAGTATCTTGCATTGACTCATAGTCATAGGCTCAGAGGTACTGTACTTGCATGCATTCTTTCTCTTTTGATTATAAGCAAGATCCAAGTTTTGGTTTGTACAAGTATTTTTAAATATAGTTTTTTAAGCCTGCTGTGGATCTAGCAGCAATATCTACATCTCACTCTGCATTATGATAACTTTGACATTCTAGTCAGACTGTGCACTGGATCATATCAGTGCTTGGTTTTTGCCTTATCAATGTATCACCCATGTAAACAAAATCACACAATGAGGCGAGAAATAGGAAATGCAGTAACATAATCTTGATTTAAATTTGATCAGTACTTTGTACTACAGCTGACTGTATTGCACTGGACTGACCTCATTGGCATAATATTGGACTATTTCTTTACCGTAAAGGGGAATACCAAGTAACATTATGAAGTACATCTTTGTGATGTCATTGAGATGTACTTCATAATGTTACTGATTTTTTTCAGACCTCCAGTTTATAGGCAACACAGCATGGGGACTTTGTATTATTTCCACACAACAACTCTAAGGTATATTAATGACATAAAATGTTGAAAATGTGTGGTATTCCCATTTAAATCCTTTCAAAATCAATGAAACTATGTTGTTGTTATGTAACATTAGTGATTGGTTTATTAAGTAGCCGCGTAATATGTGGGCTAATGAACAATGAGACATCAATATTTTCTTCTTTTCTTTTTTTTACTATTTTGAAAAGCAGTGTTGAATAGTTAAAATAGACAATCTGCAAGCTCACAATGTATTGATGTAGTCAGCTAGTTGAACTATTCAAAAATATCTTTTCAAAATAGTAGGCCTAAAAAAAAGGCAAAAAGGTTTAGAGATAAGGGGTTTAGCATGGACGGAAATAGAGCCGCCCATAACACTATAGGGTGCTATGTCTACATAAAATGCTATCTAAATTGCATAAGTTGAGCCTTTGCATAGGGCTAGGGCCAGTGCTACCTACGAAGCAAGTGCTACAGGCTAAGATGGAGTATGAAGAGGTGGGTTTTCAGACTACGGCAGAAGATTGGGAGTGACACACACACATGCACACGCACACACACACACGCACACGCACACGCACATGCACACACACACACACAGTAACTATAACAATACAAGTATAGTTGCACCACTCACAGTCCGCACGGGTGCAATTTTTATAAATACATTTAGTAAAAAAAATCTGACTTGTCTGAAGTGAGTGTTGCAACAGCGCCCCCTGTTGGACCCACTGTTGGACATTGCTGGTTCTAGGAGTGGTTGCACCATGCAAAAATAGGCTATAATCTGTAGCAAGTGTATTTATGTAAGGAGTGAGCCCATCTCTGTCTACTCTATTGATTTCATCTTCAATCTTCAAATCTGACATAATTATTATCAGCTCGTTGGTCAATAATTTGCTTGGGGAATTACACTTGGGGAAGCACTGTGTATTTCTCAGTCTGTGCTTACTTAACAAGTCAAACCAAATATATATTTTTTCTTAATTAGAAACTGAACAATTGTGTTGCAATGCCACATTTTCAAACCACCTTTTTGGCAATGCAGAGTAAAATTGTGTAGTCATGTGCACACACCGATGCCACAGGGAAATCTTTCAGATTCTAGGTAGCCTACTGTAACCATTTATGTTGCTCCACGTTGGTAAAACTATACATTGCTCTATGCTGACTTTGATGATTTATTTATTTCCCCTGTGATCAGGTGTGCCTTAATGCAGACAGAATGCAAAGAGTGGAGATCAGAGACATTGGATGACATTGGATCATTATTCCATGGAGGAGCTGGTCCTCTGTCAGCGCAGAGCTGTCCAAACAAATATTACCCCTGTCCCTTTCTACTTCAATGCAATGTGCCAGAGTCTCGCTTTCATATTGGAATCTGTCTCCATAGGTATTCCGCTGAGAATCTCTGAGATAAATGTGTAAGAGGATATAGCCTGAAAAGACTCGGCACAAGCTGATCCACATAAATCTCAGGTTTGTGTGACTGTGATGAGTGGATATGAGAATCAAAAGTTAAAATTTCTTTTTTTTACAGTTCAGAGGGGTATATCCTGAGTGAGGAAAAATCTCCAATGTCACCCACACAGAAGCAAATCTAGGCCCAGTGTTGAAACGTTTTCTGATGACAAGCTTTATTTCACTGTCGCACTCATTTGGGACACATATTATGCCCAAGTGAGATAGCGTGCGCCTAACTCAGATGTGAGTTCATGCAAGATGCAAGATTTTACATGCTCATATACGAGCATACTGTACAAGAGTAAAATCTTTTGTTTTGTTTCTTCAACATTGTGGTAGCAATAACAACAATAACAAAGAGGTAAAATTACTACAAGATAAGTGTTGTGTGTGTGTGTGTGTGTGTGTGTGTGTGTGTGTGTGTGTGTGTGTGTGTGTGTGTGTGTGTGTTACAGTGTAGCTGTCAGTTTCTTCACTAAGTTCACTTAGATCATACTACAATGAAGACAGCCTACATTGAAATGTATAGAATTCATAAATAAATTCAACACTCAGCAGATTAAGCCATACCTTTTGCCGTTTAGAGTAGACATTTAGTTATTTCTTTTAAAGTTGAAAACAATGCAGCAACAATGAAAAGGAAAGTACTGGCAAACTGAGTGTTTGAGGCTTGGTGTTGGTGCAGTACCATACATTGCAGTACATGCAGTAAATTACACAGAAGGCCCTATATTACTGAACTGACTGGCTATCATCCCTGAGATTACATAGCCTGTAATTACCGTTTTTCTATTTATTTATACCACTATGGGGTTAGCAATCAGTGTGTGATGCTGCTGCTTCTCGCTGGTCCAGTGAGCCAATGTTGCAGAAAGGTTCGGGGCAGATAAGCAAGCACAGCCCTCTGATTACAGAGCTCTCTCTCTCTCTCTCTGTCCCATTCAGCCCTTTTGTGACACTCAAAGAGCACAATTAGTCTCGACGAGCAAAGAGCCCTCTTATACCCACCTTTTACCTGCTCCCACTTCTGTCCCCCTAATTCAATATACGAGCAGCAAATATGATTGCTATGCAGGTTTCAGACATACTGATCACAGCGTTCCTTTGTTGTCTGCTTGTAATTGAGTCACAGATGAGTGAGTGTCCTCCCCCTCATGTAATGAAGATACACAGGAGATAGATACCCTGGTGCCATCAGCCCATATTGCTCAGTGAGACGCGGCCATGCGACTGTAAGGGGCAAAGAAAGGCTGGGGGGAGTATGTTTTTGGATATTTTTTTTTTGCTTTATGTCCTATACAGTTGTTTGAGGGATGTAGTTCACACATATCTCTGCTCTCTGGAAGAAAGCACCTAACTCCAAAATGTTCATTTTTCAGGAAATTAAAAAACATCCAGCTCAAGTGGAGTTTGGAGGATTTTTGTCGAAGGGAATTTAATACTTGGTTCATTATTTTTAACCAGCACAGAGACGTAAAGGGGGTTCAGAAGCATTGATTAATGAGGAAAACCATCATTACCAATGTTTGACCAATACTTACGTTGATACCAAACCGACATATTGGTCTGGCTCTATAGTCACATGTATAGTACCACCAAATGATCTCTATAAGCTTCCATTGTCTCTAATGTCAATACGTATAGTATACAGTACATACATACATACATACATACATTTTTTATATCCATTTTACCATTGGGTTTTAGAGTATGGTTTAGGTATGCGGTCTAGCTTAAACTTGGACTCAGGGGGGTGGACGCCTCTGCCTTGCATAGTCCCCAGTGAATAGGCAGTTTGCCCTTCACTGGTAACCCTATTTTGGACTCATTTTAAATATATGAAGTTGAAATATATGAAATATATGAATTGCGGGCAGGGATTTTTACAAAAAAGCCTCCCCTTTTAAAATACATACACACATACATACCTACATACATACATTTCAGAAGTTTTAGCAGTTTTTAAGGACCCACTTTTAGGCCAGTGCACCAGAGCAAACTCTTGCCTTTTTTTAAACCCTACCCATTTTAACCAAATACATACATACATACATACATACATACATACATACATACAAATGGCATTTGCTTACAGTAGGCCAACTAGTAACCAAACCATAGTACATAAAGTCATAGTACTTTCAGCTGATTTAACAGTCAAAGTTCTCCAATCACAAGTTAAGTGGCATTTCTATTTTCATTATACATATATAATAATAATCTGTGGCTATTATATCTTAATCGAAAATTATACAGTAAAGGCAAATGTACCATGGAGACACAACGGTTCATATTTCTTCATTATATAGGCGATTGCTCTGCATGGGACCAATTGAGATTTGCTCTGTGTGTCTGTGCGTGTGTGCGTGCGTGCGTGTGTGTGTGTGCGACAAAAAGACACATATAAAATAAAAGACAGGCGTGTAATTCATGAAGTGTGACCATGAGAGAAATAGGAAAGTGACAACCATTTGATTAGGCTGTTATGGTGGAGATTTAGTATCGACATAATATACAGTACCAGCTGTACAATGAGTGGAAGGTTTTAATTCATCGGCGGTGGAGGGCCACTGCAGCACTGCCTGTGTGATTACTGTGTGTAGTACTATACCGTAATGCATTATAACCACTTTGAATGTGTGAGCATGTGAGCACCAGCACACAGTATATGATGAGCTGTACACCAGATAGTGTATTGGTCTGATATGCCACCTTTCATGAGAGACACAACTGTTAGGATCATCTCTAATGTAGCAACGTAATTTTGTTGACGGTTTTGTAAAGCGATGTAGAGTACCAAAGTCTGACGTCAAAGCCAGTGAAATTATGACAAATAAATGAAAAACGTAATTAGAAAAGTGGGGAAAAAAGAAAAAAAGTAACACTCACGCTTAAGAAGGCCAATATCAGTCACCAGAACCAAGGAGGATTGCTTGCTTTCCATATGTATCTATCATGGTTAAAATTGTGTTTTATGTTACAATGGGTTTATGTAGTATGGGAGCGTGTCGGATAAAATTAATATCAAATATCTAAATACTGAATCAAGCAACTTAAAACTGTCTGGGGTGCTCACAAAGGCCAGCCGCCAGAGTAGACATTAAATAGACCTCAAATGTGTTTGAAAGTGAATTGAAATATCCCTTTGAGTGGTTCTACAATCATGTTGTCTTGTCAACTTGGCTTGAGGGAAGAGATTAGGGTGGAGTACGTGTCTTCAGGGACAGCTCAACACATTGCGGGGGCCGGAAATTGAACCCATCTGTATACCAGGCAGCTTCTCTAACCATTCAGCTACGGCAGCTATTGGCCCTCTGACTGTGCCTGGACAACCCAGGAATGGCATGTTCGTTGGTAGGATGTGCAGGGACGAATGGCAATTAGGATGGACCAACGGTTTCCGACGAAAACTGAAAAACCATAAATGATCTGTCGGCCCGCGGGTCTGAGAATGAGGCAGACATTGTGTCAGTATGCCCAGACAGTTGCGTCAAGAAGCGGCAAGATGCCGCTGGATTTTAAACAGCTGGTGGATGGACATTATGCTCTGGCGCAGAAAAGGTACTCAAATGTTTTACTTAAGTAAATGTATCGATACTGCAGTGTAGAAATACTCCGTTACAAGTAAAAGTCTGCATATTCAAAATGTACTTTAGTGAAAGTACAAAAGTATTGGCATCAATGTACTTAAAGTACCACAAGTATTAAGTACTAATTGTGCAGGATTCCCCATTTCAAGTTTTCAAATGTATAATAATCTTTGGAAAATAGCAGATCTACAAGCTCATACAATGCGTTGCGTTGCGTTGCGATGAACATTAACATATTCTGAGGATTTCTTTTTTTTGTTTTACTATTGCTATACGTAATTAGTCCAAGTAGTAAAGTTGAAGCACCCTGTTACTTTATAAGCACATATACTCATCCAGAAGAAAGAATGAAAAAGGGGAGATGAAAGGCCAATGTATACAGAATGATTAAAAAAAGTGACATTAGAGATTTAAGACTCAGCACTAATTATGGTAAATTATGGAGAGTTAATGAGAGAGAGCGAGAGAGAGAGAGAGAGAGAGAGAGAGAGAGAGAGAGAGAGAGAGAGAGAGAGAGAGAGAGAGACATTTGTAATTAGTCTGTGTGAGATGGCGGATGACTGATTTAAGCAGTCACAACTGGCCTGAGTCAAACTATAACTGGACTCAGAGCTGGGTGTGTCCGACTGTGACAGAGTAGTCACCACCATCCAGGGCATGGAAGGACACGACACATGGCAGCTTCCTTAAGTTGATTGTTTTATTCTCTTAGTTCAGGGAATAACATATACTGTATAGAAGGAAAACGATATGCACATCCCAGTTTCAGTATGCGGTGCTGGACCCAAAAAATGACTGAATGAAGAAAAAAGTGGAATGTCAGCACACGATATAGTTCTGCCTCCCGTCTTTTTTATTTCAACCTACATATAACAACGCTTCGCCCCTCCGGGCTTTCTCAAGTTACATGGGTATGGCCTTGAAATCCTTAAATAGGTGGAACATAACTGGGTGTCGTCATTCAATCAAATGATAAGCCAATAGGCTGTATGTGATGATCCACTCCAGAGCAATACAAATACATCAATTAACACTGGCATATTGTGACAACGGATCCCCTGTTAAAATATATGTTTAAAGCCCCACCACAAGTTGTATTCAAACATCAAATATCAAAGGGATTATTTCATGTAAATCAACACATGTAGTATACATGCATGCTAAAGTGTCCATGTTCACTGGCATATGTTGGTATGACGACAAGAGCGCTTAAGACGCGCATCACCGAACATCGGAGTGATATTAGAACTAGAATATGACTATATGAGCATGGCCATAATGTGTCTGCTTTAAGATACATTGGAATAGAAAAAGTGGAAAAACCACGTAGGGGAGGAGACTGGGAGTCTCTCCTGCTGAAAAAAGAAGCATTTTGGATATATGAATTGAGAACCCTTAAACCTTTTGGTATGAATTTGGACCTAGATATCAGACCATTCCTTTAATACACCTGCCTGACATGCCGCTCTATTATTATTACTTGCGCAAGCAGAGCGCGCAAGTTTCGCCCGGGACTCGTATGCACCGTCCCAGCATTTTCGATGCGTATGCACCGTCCCAGCAATTTTGATGTGTATGCACTGTCCCAGCAAACGTAATGACTACTTGTGCCTGATACGGCAGTGGTGCCAGATTACATACATGTATACATAGGAGCATTACCTTTAATCCTCCTGACACTAAAACATATCGTCATTACGTCACCACCATCGAAAACCATTGGTTTTATCAGGCACAACTAGTCATTACGTCATTTGCTGGGACGGTGCATACGCATTGGAAAAGCTGGGACGGTGCATACGCATCGGAAAAGCCGGGACAGTGTATACGCATCGAAAATGCTGGGACGGTGCATACGGTGCAAAGTAACCACAGTATACCGCTAATCAACTTACAAATTACATACAGTATACATATACATAGTATATGTATAACTAACTCTCAATGATGACGTAATAAAGATGTGGATTAAAGGACCCAATGCCAGAGTGTAATTGGTTTTCGATGGTGACGTAATGACGATATGTTTTAGTGTTGGGAGGATTAAAGGTAATGCTCCTATGTATACATGTATGTACATACATGTAATCTGGCACCACTGCCGTATCAGGCACAAGTAGTCATTCCGTTACATGCATAAAGTAGGTAGGTAGCAAATAGTTAAACCTAAAGGCTCATACATAGTCTGGATTTACGGTGGTGGGGTGACCACCGAACTACAACATGACGTCACGAGCCGCGGTGAAGAGCAAACCACCGCCACCGCTCCAGCCCTTCTCTCTGTTTTTACTCACCACCGCTCAACGTTATTTCAGCTCCGGTGGTCAGCTCACCACCGGAGCGGTGGTCACCCCACCACCGTAAATCCAGACTATGAATAGGCCTTAATAATTCAACATTTCAAACGTTCCTTCACAGAGAAACTGAGATTTGACAGTTTGTAGCGGTCGAAAGTACTTGCGCGCTCTGCTTGCGCACTAGTAGGCCATTTATGGCCTACTAGTGTGCAACAAGCAAGTATGCACTCGACAGAGTGCAGTTCTAGTTATTATTATTATTATCTCTGTGTATTCCTTTTGTATTGTATATATGTTTTGGTGTATTTATTGGTATTTATTTTGTGTATTTATTTTAAACCTATTGTACGTGAGTGTATGGCCCCTTAATTGATGTATTTGTATTGCTCTGGAGTGGATCATCACATACAGCCTATTGGCTTATCAATTGATTGAATGACGACACCCAGTTATGTTCCAACCTATTTAAGGATTTCAAGGCCATACCCATGTAACTTGAGAAAGCCCGGAGGGTTGTTATATTTAGGTTGAAATAAAAAAAAACGGGGGGCAGAACTATATCGTGTGCGGACATTCCACTTTTTTCTTCATTCAATAACATACTGTATAACATTTTTACACCGGAGAGCAGATGGCTCTGATCTGTCTAGACAGTGGCTCTCTCTCTCTGAGTGTTTGTGGAGATGACTGATTTAACCTGTTGTGCCTTGATGAAGTCCATGTACAACAGGTGGGCAGCAACACCCAGCTCTGAGTCCAGTTATAGTTTGACTCAAGCCAGGTGTGACTGCTTTAATCAGTCATTCTCCATCTTACAGTCTTCATCAGGGACAGAGTGGCATTCCGACGCACAGCCATTCTGACTAAGTGTCTTCCGCGCGAGGTTAGGGTCAGAGTTCGGGTTAGAAATGCGGCAAGTCAGAATGGCTTTTTCATCTCCTCTGGAAGATCTCACACACATTGTGATTCTGATTTGAATTCATACTGTACACCTCCAACTGAAATGTCCTGCTGTGGCAGAGATTATTACTTTTTGTTACATATGGCTGTAGTCCGTTGTCTGATCTCTCTTATTCCTGGGCTTATAAAAACAAAAGGGAAAAGAAAATGTGCGTGGAATCTTAATTCCATCACCATCCCTTTCATATCTGAGGCGGAGCTCTGAAACCCGGCCAAGGTCAGCGATAAAATAAATAAATAAAACATGCATCCGCAGATTTGCTTGGTACGTCGTGCAAGATTTAGTAGATTGCAAGAGGCAATTACCGCGGGGTCGCAGAGCCGCGCGCACGGAATAAGCCGACACAAACTGATCAGGATTATGATGTCCTAATTTCCATATATCTGCCAGCGGCCTGCCAGGAGGTATAACTGACTGATTGAAATCTCAGAGAATACACTTATGTGACAATTAGCATACCTGGCGGGTCAAAAATGTCAATCAAAACACTCAAAAGCACTC
The DNA here is from genome assembly GCF_964188405.1 of Protomyctophum parallelum. Lineage (NCBI taxonomy): Eukaryota > Metazoa > Chordata > Actinopteri > Myctophiformes > Myctophidae > Protomyctophum > Protomyctophum parallelum. The sequence goes on from NC_139707.1 coordinate 32,565,656, forward strand.
TCTGGTCTCATAAGCTGCTGCTGGGTTTTATTTTTCCCTATAGGTTTTCTTTTTTTAAATTTTATGGGGTTTATTTGGGGGGGGGATCCAGTGTTCCCTCGTGCAACTTGCGCGACATGAGACCGACTATAGTGACATTGTGTCACTCTGCATGGCTTCATAAAACCTGATCAATCATTATTAGGAAACGCTTGTCTACAAAAATGACAGGCGGTGTTAACCTTGCATTGGCAGATGCTTGTTACAGCCTCGGCATGCAGTATACGCATATGCAGCGAGAGCCATAGCTTTGCTGCCTCTGCCCTTCAGAAATACATGACGGAGCACTTTATAAAAGAGAGCTCGATGAGTGGATGCCAGTTTGGCAGCTGGCAACCAGGCAAGATGGATGTGCTATGTTTAGGTGCATCGTCTCACCCAGTCAGAGCTGGACAGAATTCTGCTGCCACAGCACATGGATGCAAGGAGCACAAATTCACACACACACATGCGTCCGCACAAACACCTAATTCAACAAAATGTTACCAGAGACATCACAAAGGAGGGTCAGTGCTTTAGCGCAGTGTTTCTCAAACTTTGTGTGCCCAATGCACACTACCACTACTGTACACTTGTATTCATAGTGGAACAGATCTACTAGTTTGCAACGCATTCACAATGCGACACGTTGTGATCTGGAGGTCTGCTATTTTCACCAGGTCCAAAGAGAGATGCGAGGTTGAATAAGTGTAGAGTATAACTTTTAGAGCTTGGATCTTTATTGAGAAATGAGCGCTGATATAGTACCAAAAAAAATAACATGGTTGTCAGTTGTCACATTATCCCAAGGCAAACCTGGACTTGCCTCACGACACATCATTTGGGAAGCACTGCTTTATGCACTTCAAGTCTGATCCCAAAGTCTGCAGTAGTGCATGCTGTGTGAGGGTGGTTGGGAAAATAAGCATTGGAAAAACTCAGGGTCACATATATGAATAGGTAAATAAAGATTATGTCTGAAACCCAAAGATGAATGTGGCGCAATTGTAATGCATTGGACAAACGGGGACCTGGGCCCGCTAATGCATGCCATCCATCTCAGAGCCAGGCAGAGTGTTCATCTCCGTCCATTTGTCAACAGAGGAACAATGTGTGGATCGTTGGGAAGGGATAAAATAGATGACATGTATCAATAGAAGACAGAAACACCACTGGAAAAAAATAATCGTGCCATTTCTCCTCTGTGAAACAAATGATCCTCTCTGTGCCCAAACCGTGACAGCCTACACTAAATCGTGGCTCTGCCTGTTTAAAATGTCTCCCCTTTTTTATTTTATCAGCTCATTGAGAAGCTAATGTAATGCATGGTGGTTAACTTACTTTCACTTGGCTTTGTTTGGGGGCAAACAGGAGCCAACTACTGTTGCTGGCTGCCAAAACTGTCTGGGTATAGATTGTGTCTGTTGCCGTGCACCTGCAGTCTGAAGGGATATTCCCCTGACTCAAGTCCTTGTGATCCAGTAAGAGCAAGAGCCAAGAGGTACACCGTAATGGGATTGAGGATTGCACTGCATCATGGAAGAATGCTGGGTCTGGCCGGTTTTCAATTAAAGCTTCAGCCGTTTATCATAATAACTTTGTATTTTTTCCCTCTGCAGCCTTACCCCTAAAGGTTGTACACTGCTATTGTTGTAGGTCATCAGCAGAGCAGTTGCTGCCGCAGCAATATTGAATTATGAAAATGATTTACTCCACAGGCTGGGAATGTGTGCCTTCCACTCTCTGGGATTAGGCAGACAAGAATTGTTCTGGCATGGACCGGCCACATTGTAAATCTCGGAACAGTATAATCAAAAAGGGTCAGCGCACATGCTGACAGGGTTGCACGACTATACAATCCTACCACCGCATGTGTGAAAATCATACATCATATCGCTTGATCAGACAGTAGCTAATTGTTTTTGCTGGCCAATTGTATATGGCTGTTGGGCAGAACGCTTGCACTGTATCTCCATATTTCATCTTTCTGTTATTATAATTTTTTAATCAATCATTGCCCTATGTCAGGGGTTCTCAACCTGGGGGTCGCAAAATTATTAGAGTTTACATAGCACACATAGTGCATGAAAAAAAACGTTCCTTAATTATTATATGGTTTCAGTATTTATTTATGATGTATTTTCTCTATTATTAAGAATATTGTAGCAGTCTATTTGTATTGGTGGTGGGGAGGGGGGCGCGTCAGGGGTATTGTTGTCCGTAACAAATCTATTCAGGAGGTAGAAAGAAAAGCAGCCAACGCAGCATGAACGACGGAGGTGTGACACCAGAAAAGATATGTGGATTTAGATCAGACTAATAAATACTGTCCATGAGAGGAGGGGAGACGGATGCATTAGTTTAATTCACTTCAGTAATGACAGCGAGGCTGGGCTCTGCCAAAAGTAACGCTCCTACATCTACAGATGTGCCCAACACACGCACGCATGCACACGTACATGTATGCATATGTCTACATAATAAACAAAACAAAAAACAAGTCATGTAGTCTAATAATGGCGAGGCCTCCCCCTTGATGTCCAATAATTATGCATCGATGGTGAGTTACTAGGTTGTGAACGAAGCCGCACAAAAAAAGTAGGGATGCACCGATCCGGCTTTTTGGCATTCGATACCGATTTCGATACATGGGGGTCCAGTATCTGCCGATACAGAGTACCGATCCGATACCCCCCACAAAGAAATGTAATAACCTATTAAGCTGTATGCCTCACTGTGTGGAGTCTGGAATCATTATTTTGTGTAAGGCAACATCAAGGCTTGACTTAAACATTACTTTCCCAACTTTGTAAAACAAAATGTAACAAACACAGATATAAATGCACTGAATTATTTATTAAATAACTGTGCAACAATTAGACCAGGTTAATGTGTGCGCAGGCTAGCCTGGCTGCATTCCACATGTTATACTGTCAATACTACACTGCTGTGTTACAGAGGAAGTAGAGTTGTTTTCATACTGTAATTACACATAATTATCGGATCGGATCGGATAATGGATCGGCCACCGATCCGATACCCGATCTAGAATTTTAGCCTGGATCGGCGCCGATCTCCGATACGAGTATCGGATCGGTGCATCCCTAAAAAAAAGCAATGCAATGTTCAGTGGCAAAGCCCCGCTACACATGAACAATCTGAATGGCCTCCGTGCCCGCATTGACAAACTGGCTGTCGACTAGGCTGCTGCATGGAGGTCTATGTCTCCTTTGTCCCCAATAAGTTGCAAACTTTATAAATAATTCACCTACTGTATAAGTACCTAACTGCTTCACAAAAACGAGGTGGGAGGGGGGGGTGGGTTATTTCCTGGTTGTACAGATAGTTAAAAGTTTATCTTGCATGTAGGGATGCACTGATGTATGGGCCACATATCGGTATCGCTACATATCGGTATCAGCCGGTATTTGCCGTTATCGGTCAATATCGGTATCTGCAAATGAAGCTGACTTTAACCGATGGCAGCAGCCGATAATTATCTGTTGTTGTTAAGCGTACATTTTGCATGTTGGTGTGTTGGTTATCTGCAGCCTATCAAACTGTAGATTCTGAACATGTATTTCTTATATTGAAGATGTATTACGTTTCCCTGGCACAAAATGGGGACAACAACAAAAACAACAATAACAAAATAAACATCTATCTGTACCGATATCGGCTATCTAATCTAGTCTACTTGCCAGCCCATAGAGCCCCATTGTGAACCCGGACATGTTGAGTACACCAAGGTTTTATGTTAGAAATGTTGAGTATGGGTCCCCAGGATTTAGAAACTGCCGGATGCTAACTTGCATATGTTGAGCAATTTTCATAATTGGCATAATATGTGACCATACCATTAACAAAATGTCATCATGCTTTATGTAGCATTCCTGTTCCTGTTTCATACTCCCCGAGTAAAAAACTAAAAAGACTCAAGAAGGCTTGGCTGTGAAAAAGAAGAAGAAGAAATAAAAGAAGAAAAGAAAAAACACTCTCCATTCCTCAATTTGTCAATCAATTCAAGTTTGTGAGTAATGTCACAGATGACAGTGAACAGAGCGATGTCCTTGAGCCTGCATTGTGATTGATGAGGAGGCTTCTGAGAAAATATAAGTGTGCCTGGCAGAAACCAACAATAAAGCCATGATAGATAATAGATGAAACAGTGGTGGACATAATGCATTGTTCTTTTCCCAAAGAACTACAGATACCTCCACTGTTCTCTATGGGAAAATAGCATACCAAGTACCATTTGGATGATAGTTACATTGTTTATTTCAGTGAGCGAAGAAAACGCAAATAAGTTGTTACTGGTGGTGCATTTTAAGGGCTTGACCATCATCATACTCGCCTGGAGCTCACCATCTACGTACCATCACACACACAAACAAACAGAAATACACACATTTATGTATTTTTTCCTCTGGCCCTCAGGGCCCAACTTAACACATCCCTGTGATGCAAAGCAGTTTTTATTTGCCTTTGGGCATGTGCCAAACTGCAACGGCGTTCATGTTGACACACCAAACATTAATCTACACAGTATGATTCATGATCATCACATGTGCATGTGGTAATCTAAAAGAATTTCTTCAAAATAACTAAAGGAGAGAGAGAGAGAGAGAGAGAGAGAGAGAGAGAGAGAGAGAGAGAGAGAGAGAGAGAGAGAGTGAGAGAGAGAGAGAGGGAGAGAGAGAGAGAGAGAGAGAGAGAGAGAGAGAGAGAGAGAGAGAGAGAGAGAGAGAGAGAGAGAGAGACACGTGGAGAGAGGGGTAGCATAGCTAGAAATGAAAGATTGCTGCTGCTTTTGAACATTTCTTTGCAAATCGCAGCCACCAAAACTTGGATGCTGAACAGAGTGAAGTCAATGTGTGGATGAGACAATGTATCACAGTGTCTAGATAGCAAATAATATAACAATACACTGTGAGGATTCAAGCTTTGATGTTGACAACTGTGACTGTGAGGAAATGACAGTGGTAAAACGTACTGTAGCAGCTTTCTGGTTAGTCATCCAAGGCAATATAGGCCTACAGTACAAAAAGCACTGCAATTAGGGCAGTATCGTTTCACAACAGATGTCTCATGAGTTACTAATGCTCATTTAATTACTTCAAAGGGCTGTAACTGTTAACATGTCGGACACTCAGTCATGCATAATATATGCCCAAATTAACACTGAGGATTTTGCCGTGCACATTATGCAAAGCAAACTCCTGAGTGTTAATTATTTCTTACATTCGAGTTAGTAAATTAACACTTAACATTTTGCTGTGATGGGCTACAAGTGTAAACCCATCCTGCATTAAATGCAAATAAAGTAATAGCAGCGTAAATATGTCCATGCTTGCATGTTTCATTTTGTTGATTTACCAAGGAAAGCAGTGGTATTTATTTTTGTCACATGGTCGCATACTTCAATTGGCACATTCATATTTCATTCTGCACAATAACTTCTGCCACATGCCTTCCAGTACTGTTGGCTGCTGAATAACAACTGATACCGTATAGTCCTTGGGCCGGGTGAGATATCGGTACCAACACTAAAAGGGACAAGACATGTGTGGTATAATTTTGTTCGTCTGACATCCATGAGTGATAAAATGTGTGATAGCAGTTTCAGAAGAGTAGCTGAATACTGTTTTAGGCGTTCAATGTCATTATGCAAAACCACAGAAAAAACAGGAATAACCAGGTGCTCACTGGAGCTGGTGCTTACACGGATCAAACACGATCAAAGCATAGAAAAAGAGAGACGATCCGGGCACTCAAAGCATTCTCGCCCTGATGAAGACCAGTTATGGTTGTCTCCTATATAATAAGAATAATAATAATAAGTCACTGAACGGATAAGGATATACAATACAGGGTATTAATGCAAAAACAAATAATAAAAATTGACACCGGTCACACATGCATGAGTGATACCTCTTTTTTGGGTTTATGTAGAAACCATTTAGACTATAGGGTTGTCCCGATCGGATCGGGTGATCGGAAATCGGATCAATATATCAATATTACATCCAAGACTGGATATTGTCTGTGATTTGGGATATTGTACTATTGTGACATGGCATAAACGTGTTCTATAAAATATAAATATCGGATCTGGAAAAATCGGTATCGGCAGATGCTCAAACTGATTGGAATCGGATCGGGAGCAAAAAACGTGATCGGAACGTGTGTTAACCAGAAAATGTGTTAACCAATGTGTTAACCAATGTGTTAACCAGAAAATGTGTTAACCAATGTGTTAACCAATGTGTTAACCAGAAAATGTGTTAACCAATGTGTCAAAATACTGGCTATTTTCGCTATTAGTCAATATGTGGACAGCCGGCTCAAGTAAACGTCCCCCTGTTTTTCTTTAACCCTGCTCAGTGCTCACCTGTCTTGTGTAGGCAGCAGTTCAACAGTTAATATTTTATGTGTAATGGGAAGCTTCATTATCTTTCTGTTTCTAATTAATTAAAGTCATATCCTCTTATTTATTTATTTTTACATCCATCTCCACCACTAACTATATACTGTTGTGTCAATCAGTGGTGCACCCTTGTTGTTTCCAAAGCAGTGCTGTTAGGACCCCTTTTTGCCTCGGAGCACTGCCTCAAGTCTCCTGGATAGCCATTCTCTACTGTTGTTCGGAGGATGTTTCCTGATCATTAGTTTCAACACAAACTTTCTACTGCCCTGTCAGCAGTCTTCCCGTCCCAATTACCTCCACTGCAGAGGGTCCAACTAGTCGCTCTGATTCAGCAATTAATGTTCCCTGGTGCTCTGGGACAATGACCCACCCGCCTCCCCAAGGCCCCCTACTCACTGCCCCTGCTCGGGCCACTCAGTTGTCTGTCTGCAGGGAACATTGGATGCTTTTGGAGCCGGGCCAGCAACGGAAAGAGATATCAAATGTTTTCAGGGACCGGGGGTTGCTGACCGTGAAGCAGTATTTCTTTAGAGAGGAGGAGATGGTGATAGATGTGATTCAGTTTGCATTGGGTGGGAGGGTGGAAGAAACAATAGCTTTCACTTATATCTCAAATTGCTATCTATCTTTCATTCTGAAGCAAGTTTATTTCAGACTAAGGCCATGCCTGTTGGGAACACATGCCACCCCTGCTTACTACCCATTGTACCCATCAGAGACAGACAGATAGACAAACAAACAGACATATTTCCATATTATGGGGGACACAAACACACAGGTTTTTTGAGGGGCGCTAACCCATCCAATGTCTGGCTTTAGCTAAGTCTATGGACTTTTAATGTTTGTCTTTAAGCCGTGACATCATGTGGCAGCCACAGTGGGCGCCCCTCACTTCACACGAGTGTAATTGTTCTGGTGGACATCTGCTGCTCGAGTTGCCACTAGACACTACAAACGTCGTACGGTGTTAGTGTTACAATATGCGTGAGACAGACACACCGATTCTGTGCATTCATATAGATAAATCATTTTATCATCTACTCAGGCTTATGTGAACACTCCAGACAGTTTTTAAGTTGCTTGATTCAGTATTTAGCTATTTGATATTCATTTTAGCTTCCCCGCCAAAACCCATTGTAACTTCAAACTCCATTTTAATCATGTTAGATTCATCGAAAACACCCGTCCTTGGTTCTGGTGACTCATATTGTCCTTCTAATACGTGATGTGCCTGTATTTCTTCCTTTGTTTTTAATACATCTTTGGTAAAATGAGAAGAACAAGGATCCATAATTGAATATATTATATAAATGAATATCATGTATCTAAAGACTGAATCGAGCAACTTAAAAACTGTCTGGAGTGTTCACAAAAGACTGAGTGGATGATAAAATGACCAAAAGTCTATTTGAAAGTGAAATATCCATTTAACAATTAAAAATGGCATTCTATGCTGACAATTCTGATGATAATGCCAATGGTCATTGACATACAGTATATGTACAGTATATGGGTGGAGAGAGAAAGTTGTTTACCCAGCCTCTACTACACACTACACACACGCTATTTAAAAATGCAGTAGGGTTTCTCATAGTATAACCCCCCCTGTTTGTTCTTCTGGAGGCTATATGAAAAGATAACAATACACTATGTTCACATGTACACCGGTTAAAATCCATCTTTTATTCATAGGACTTCCATTTTTGCGTACCACTATTGAGGATCTTAATGTTATGTTGAACAGAACAAGGTTTATGGCAAAAGCGAGCTGCGGCTTTACTCCCATGATGTACATTTTAAGTTTCAGTTTGAATGGGACAGTTTCTTAAGCATTAGTGATGGATCACCACCGTCTCCTATATAGCCAGAGGGAAACATTGTCCCATCTACTTAAACTTTGATGAGAACTTTGATGCACAGCTCCACAAAAATAAATAATGAAAATTGATAGTGACTGAATGCATGTAAACATTTTCAGCTAAGGGATAGACTCTCCATTATTCATAATATAATAAATGCTTAATCATCACTGCTAAACAAAAAAAGATTGCATTCTGTCATCAAATAAAACTAAATGTAATCTTGCATTTTTCTGTCAAGACATTTATTGTTCTTTGGATGTAGGCTACATAATGCATTTGGCCAAATAAGTGCTTGCAGGCTGCTGTGTGTGCCTGGGGAAAGAAATAAGAGTTTGTGGTACCAGTGGGAGTTGTTGTGCAAATAGGGCTTCTGTGTGCATGCTCATGCATCGTGGTGGGAGTGTATAAAGAATTCCTAGATTCCTGATGGGTTGTAACTTGAGTCTTTTGTTACCATCAAGTGAGGTTGCAGATCCTCACAGCTGCGTTTTCTCAAAATGCCGGCAGAGTGACTTTTGAGTGGAAGGTCTTGAACTGAGTGTGAGGATAACTGTGTTTTATTCAGGAAGGGAAAAAGACCAATTCAGTTGGTTGCTCCACTCGCTGCATAACAATTGCCATTGCCAGGGACTAAAGAGATCCATCTGTTAGCATGGTTCAAATCTTTGCTGTTCTCCTAACACGTCATATAAATATGCAAATTGTTTGCCGCGTTTTGGACTAATGTAAATGCTTTTCATTTAGGAATACTGCCTCGAAAAATAATTTGCCCTGTTCTCTGCTCTTTTCCTTCTTCTGCGGTGTACAGATTTATGGCTGCAGTGCCGCTGAAGATGGCAAAACTCCAGCTTCATGTTGAGAATAATATCTGTCCACATTCTTATTGCGACTGTGTTCCTTGCCAGAATATCTTTTGTTTACCTTCCCCATTTGATTCCTTCAAACAGGCTCCAATTGACAAATGTTCGTATTTACAAAATTGCCTCTAATTCTAGCCATTTTCTGCAATTTCAGAGACCCAGTCTCCACGTCAGAGGCGCCCATTCAGCCCGAGACAACATTATTAGGCTCTAGAGATAACCAAACAAAGAATAGATTCTTCCAGCTTCAACGATTTGTTCAGTCGCCCGTACACGACGCACATGTCTCACATCAAATAAGACATTATCTTGGGAAATAATATGCATGGAGTGGGGGGGTTGAGTGTGCTTCAAATAGAGAACCTATAGTCTCTCAGGGATGGAGCCTGGGGCCTTCGCATCCGTCAGCCCATAAAGGCATGGCGGTGGCATATACTGTCTTATTGAAACACACCACCTTTTCATCCAGCCTGCTTTATTCTGTGCAGGGTCGTTTTGTGTGTGTGTGTGTGTGTGTGTGTGTGTGTGTGTGTGTGCGTGGATGCTTACGTTACAGTATATCTGTGAGAGCCCAAATCCATGCTATCAGATATTATTATCTTTTTTTAAACTTCTGTTTATTGAATAGCACGTCACAATGACATTCAACAGTATAGTCAGCATTTTTTTAAAGTTCATTTTTGTGCCATTTTTCTTTTTTTTTAATAATTTCCCCCTTCCAAGGTCTGTCCAATCCATTTCCATCTGTAGGTCTGTCATATTGCCAGTACGCACTCACAGGAATATAGTATAGATGACATATTAGCCTACTGGCCAATATTTGCCAATATTTGAAAGTAAAAAATAGCAGATAAAAAAAAAAGGTGTAGTGAAACGGAAACGGTGGGCATTTTATTTTGAAGTTTCAGCTTGAAACGCTGGCTCTGAAGTTTCTGAACCAATCAAAGCGTCACATCCCTTCAGGCAATGGGACGGGAAAGCTAGGGACGGTAGCTATGATACACGCAGGACGCATGTAGTATGTTTGTTTACAAGTCAGATATAGTCGGCCAGCTGTACCAGTTCACTGCTATGTGGCTTATTTCTACCCTACAGTATAATGTTTTCAGATACATGATATTTTTGTGTGATTTTTAAGTTTTAACAGAGTAATACACTGTCTGGATGTTATCTTGAATGGGAATAAAAATGTCTGTAATCAGTAGCAGCTGTGATGGATGGACGCGCATATATGGGGAATCAATTCAGCTTCATTTTTATTGGCTTTTATCGATGTTGGCCTCGACACGTCATCACGCAGTACGTTTTCATTTTCAGGAAGTAATTACAATTCAATTTTATGGACTTTTGATATAACAATACACAAAAATGAAAATGTACCAATGTTTTTGGTATCCATTGTTAGGTATGCTCATATGATGACCACGGATGTGGTCTAAAAGTGTGAAAGTGTATTTTTCATTTCACTACACCTTTAAAAACATTACAATGAGATTTGGCTTGGTTGTGGCATGGTCAGGCCTCCAACAGAATGGACAGGCATTTCTGCATTTCTTGGCTGTACCTAAACTGTACATACATATTCCTAATTTTTTTAATCAGATATAATTTTACTTTATTATGACATTGGTACCTGCAATTCAACCTTCAACATGATTTAAAAAATAGTCGATCTGCAAACTCACAATGTGTCACGATGCAACCATGCACCTACAGTAATAACCGACAAATTAAAATAAAGTTTATATTACGTGTTTGCTTGTTCATTGTATACTTACATGTAAATTTACCTTTCATATTTTGGAGTCTGGAGTCTTAGCATTCAACCCGTGGCGGTGGCATATTGTCTTTTTGAAAGTATTGTTTCATGTAGTCTGTTTCAGTGTTTCATTGTGTGGTGTTCTTTAATGTATGCACGTGTGTGTGTGTGTGTGTGTGTGTGTGTGTGTGTGTGTGTGTGTGTGTGTGTGTGTGTGTGTGTGTGCGTGCGTGCGTGCGCCCGGTGTCTTTTCATGCCTTTCCAAATAGAATTCCACGTGTGATGGAATGGGCCGTCATTCAAGATGTGTTCCCTTGATCACAGTTCCATACCATTTCTTCTCTGTACCCTCATGATCAAATTAGCTAGTCATCACTCTTCTGCTTGCTTCGCATGAATAGTGAGAGCTGGGATAAAGGCTTACATGCGAGATATCTCCCTTCAACTAGAGCCCACATAAAGGAAATAAAGGAAGTTCTAGACCATCAGGCTGCATCAATGCATGTAGCAGCATGCTCCCGCTGACAATCAGTCCCCACGGCCCAGATGCGTGGGGAAAGGGCAGCTTGTCTCCATCATGGAGGGGCGGAGGCAGATCAGGCAGGAGGGGGATTTTACTACACACAAAGTGGATCAAAAAAGCATAAAGTCCACAATTATGTTTCCGTGGGAGAGACGTTTCATCTCATTTGTCAAGATGGTGAGACACCACGGAATCCTGATCAGCGACATTGGCGGTGTGGCACGCACTCCATTAAGCTGTGCAAGCTATTATGTTATAGCCCACTGTTATGGCGAACTGCACAGCAGCTGCCACGCCCTTGTTATTAACTGTAGATCCATGCAAAGGAAGAAACTTCACCCTTTTTTGCAAGGTGCCGGCATGTTTCCGGGCACCTTACTAAACCTTGCCATGCAAAAACTAAAAAATTACGTCATTTTGCAGGGTCCTGACCGTCCATTTTAAATCCGCAACCTCTCCGCAGCGCGATCGTGTCCCTAACTAGCATGCGAGACCATAACATGCTAACGAGAACGATGCAATAGCCTTTTAGTGCCATTCATTCATTAGTCAGAAATGTAAACAGCACAAGGTACAGTCAGACATATAGGCTAAAATTATAACACAAATAAGTCCCGGTGCACTTCTTTCCAATGTGGAAAAGGAGAGGAGAGAGAGACAAGGAGTAATGCGCAGCAACAGTAACTCACGGTCAGGCTTCATTAGAGCCTCGGTGGTACACTACGCCATCAGCTCCCTTGTTGTGCTTAATTTTACACACCCATGAATGTGTTCAAGTTTAATTTTGCACACAAGGAAAAGCGGGTCAGATGTATTTGAATTTTTAAATATACAATTTCAATGGTCAGCCACTGATAAAGTAGCCTAAATATCGTACAGTGCTCAGGTTAATTGCTTGGATTTTCTCCAAATAAACATTTACACAGTAATGATATACATTCAACTTACGTGAGCATCAATATCTTTGCATTCCATTTTCATTAAGTCTTACAAGAGGTAAATTGTAAGCTTTGTGTTAACATTATGATAGGTAGTAAGTTCTCATCTCAACATTATGGTAGTCAGGGTACACATATCTTTAGTGAGTGAAGGTCATCTCTATTGGCCAAGAGCATGTGACATTCATATTATACTAAAACATCATGCTTCAAAGACATAATACTGTACACATAGGGAGAACAAAATAAACCTCTGAACTAGACATGTTTGTGTAATAAAACATATTTACCGTATGATAATTCTTGTATATAATAGATAGCAGCTTGAAAGGATTTTTATTTTCTTATTTTACTAATAGTAAGCTGTTTTCAGAAAGAGAGACATTAAGTTAAAATACCCCAGATGAGTTTTAATTTGCTTTGTTGGTTCAAATTTGATTGGAAGAAGAACACCTCATAGAGCAGATTCATTTGGTTTAGATAAATATTTAGATATTTAGATTTGATAACTCAACCTTGGCTGAGCGTCATGCTGAATTCAACACATGCTTGTGCAAACGATCTTTTTCCTAAGTGAAATGCAGTGTTGCCTTGCGGCTCCCGTTGAGCCGTAATGGTGTGCATCTCTGTTGATTTAATGATGAGGGAGGGGGCGGGGTGGGGGGCTATGCTGGAATGGTTTTTCATCCGACCTCCGCTGGGAATCCTCTCAGTTATGGCATTCAGCGACAAGGAATGATAACTTCTAAAGCTTCACGTAATATGGCCTGTGTTATTCCATAATTTATGGCGGCATAACTCTGCTGTCAGTTTCCAGACTGGTTAAGTATGGCGTGGTATAAATAACACGGGATCCGTGAAACGGGGGATCCACAGAATGCATAATGTGGCCTTTCCTCGCAGGCCATTCCTGTGCTGTTAAGGTTCAGTGGCCGGCTGAGCACCTCTTCTCACAGAATAGCTCCAACCGCATATCGATCCGGCTTGCTTTAACGATTAGCGTCTTCGGCAATACAGTATGTGTGTGCAGGGAACCCCCCCTGAGGACCGGCTATCTGTCTCGTCATGTGGTGCCGATGTGCTGTCACATACATCACATCTGTTCAAACAGTCTATTTGTTACCCATTCTGCGCACAAATGTCTGAATAACAAGATGGCAGCTCTCCAGCCACATTAATGATACTATTAGTGCCTCACTAATGTATTTCAAGCCATAAAGAACTCATCTGCAATGGAGCTGGTGGACCCATTTCAATGCCAGCCACGTATCCCTCTCTCCACCCCTCACTTCTCTCTCTCTCTCTCTCTCTCTCTGTCCCTGACTCGCTCTGTCCCTGACTCTCTCTCTCTGTCCCTCTATATATATCTCCCCAAATGGATGGCTGACTTCTGGGCTGGATCATCTATAAAAAGCCAATCCCAAATGTTTGTGGAGTGGGCCAGGGCCAGGGCACCGGCATGCCTCAGGGCAATGCACATGCTCAACATGAAGACAGAGGACATTTCAGCCAGTCACCACCACATTCATGGTCCCCACCATCACTTCCTGCTGATTCATTCTCAATTGTCCTGAATCCTGCACCTGGCATCAGGTACCATGTGTTGGCATGTTGGCATAGGACACCAGCGACTCCAAATTAAGCATAACATATTTCTAAGCCACCCATTACTGGTGTTTTAACAGATATGCTGTAAATAAAAACAAAAAAGCATACAAAAGAAAATAATGAAAACAACATTTTCAAATCATTTTAAAACACTTATATTTGATTAAAGTTTCTATTTGAGAACACATAAACACAAATCAAAAGATGAACAGAAAATGCAACTTTCCGTATACAAAGTTAATATAAAATACACTTAAACCAACTTAATTTGTAACTACTTTTAGATCTGCTATTTTTGAACGTTTTCAATATTACAACTCGAGGCACATTGGATTGCATGATTGCAGATAGCGATGTCGTAGAAAAAGTCCAATAATGTCCGAAATTCTGTGTATATTTTCAGCACCAATATATATTGGTCGGGCTCTAGTATGAAGGCATCCCAGCCTTAGAATTTCAAATTGCTTTTGAGGTTTCGTACTGCTGGTAGGCCTACATCAAAATATTTTGATTGTTTTTTATTTTTGTTTTGTTATGTTGTTTCTTCATTCAATTTGTTCAGAAAGATAGTGTGGCTCTCAATTGTTGCCTGAGTGTGATTATGAAGGTGGGGATTCAGTGCCATTTCTGCCTGTGCAGCTGCAGAGAGATGGATACAGTCCGACTGCACTGCTTGCTTCCCCTCACGGTACTACGGCAGGGTACAAATGACATTAGGCACTGCAGTGTTTCAGAAATGAGCGCTTTTAGGGCATGGTCCGTTTGAGGGCTTGCAGTCATAATTATTTCAGACATGCCAAACACGTAGAGGGGGCACAAATTTGCTTTTATCTACATTGTGACATTTGTGAAATATTGAGCGTTGCGGCTCAGTGTCTCGTGCTAGGGAAAATGGCACATTTGTATGCCTGCGGGCCCTGGCCATTAAGTATAAATAGACAGTCATTTATGCTTGAGATGGGTATAGTGCGTGTCTGATGTGTATTATACACGTCATCGACAAAGGATAGGAATATAAGCAACAGAATATGCGGGTATTCAACATGCACGTGTGACTGCTCCGAGTTATTTCAATTGATATAATTATTATAGCTCTGCTATACTGAGTTCAATTCATTTTTCCCCTCCTTTATTTTTCATCATGTCATCACACCAGTTCTATGGTTTTTACTTTATACGTGTCTGTATATGCCTGTTGTCAATGATGTAATCATGCTCCACAGAGTGAACACCACAAACATAGCCTCATTAGGGACTGGGATCATTCACTGGCATGTAGCTGGAGATCATACAGGCGGGCACGGAAGGTGATGCGCGTGGCAATTCAATTTGCTATGAATATTTGATCAAGAGGGCTTTGTTTTCCCTGTCAGTTAACCTTCCTTGCCTCACTGAACAATTTGCTCTTATTTGGATTTTGTTTGTTTGTTATTCCACGCTTCCTTTGATTTCAAATTCAATACCCGTAGAGGAATGCACTTAATAAAAACACATTTAGTTTGATGCCGGGACTGACCAACTAGACCCACTTAACCAAAAGAAGGATTGAAACCTCCTTAACTTATTTACAGATGTGATTCTCGCACGCTGCGTTTAGACCTTGCCACGTTTAATTTTTTTAAGTGCATACTGTTATTATTTTTTTAATATATATTTTTTATCCCACGATTTTGTAACCCATTTTTCACCCCTGTGTCAATTATCTAATGTGATCCTAGGCTCTACACACCCTCCACCAACCTAGTCCCCATATATGGGGGACATGGGGAGAGCAACGGACTTGAACTCATGCTTCCTTCATGCCTGAGTGTCCAAGTTGCTCCTTTACACCTGACAGGGGGGAGTTTCCCTGGTTGGACGTAGCGCGTAGAAGGAACACGTTATTCCAACCAGTTCCTTTCCCCTCCATCAGGCGACCCGGCTGGCCAGGGGGAGGCAGTTTAGAGACCAGGATTACTGCATGTTTTTTGTGAGGGGACCGACCCTAGGGGACATGGGGAGAACATGCAAACTCCACACAGAAAGGCCCTTTTGCCAACCCCGCCTTGGGTATGGGCACTGATGACGTGGAGGAGGAAACACGCCGCCAGCACCCACAGCGTCCCGAGCGAGAATCGAACCCAGGACTTTCTAGCTGTGAGGCGACAGCACTACCAACCAAGCATACTGTTATTTTGAAGGTAGAAAATTCCCAGGACGTGAACCGGAAGTAAAAAAGAAATGGTTGTGTGTCCTGCAATCTTATTTTACGAAACCTAAAGCTTGTTTTGACATGACTTTTTATTTTCCGGTTCAAGTCCTGTTTATCAATTGCATAGCAACTGAGAGCTCGACGGTGATAAAGAGCGCAATCTAACCTAATCAATAAAAATCCCCCAAAATTTTAAAAGTCGTCCTTGGCAGTCAGGTCCACTCCATTGGGAAAAAGAGTCGTAAAAGTTGTTGAGCTGTGGAAGTGTCATAACTTCTGGAACACGTTACATGCACAAAAACCCACAAAACATCCTATAAACCATGGCTGGTTTGGTACTGAAATACTCCACAGGAAGGAGGGTATTACAGTCTGATTGCATACTCCTGTGTCAACATCTAATACATTGAACTGTGGTGTGCTTGCCACATGATCCAAAGAGCAGACACATGTGGATGCCTCATTTTTTTCCCCCATCAGCCGTTTATACAACCTTTAACAGTTGAGAGCCCAACAAAAGCTTTAAGCTGCTTTCCACGGTGTCTGACACCCTCGCGTCTGTGTAGGACAGACAGGCCATAAGGACATCAGTCTCTCCAGCTTAAGCTCTGCACAGAGATTCCCTCCAGCCACTTTTCCTTTTATCTCACCTCTCTTTGTCCCTTCGGAGACTTACGAGGGCTAATGCTATTCCCTGTCACTGTCATCTGTCCTGTTTTGACATCTAAATCGCAGGAGTCAGGACATTATGCTACATAATGTAATGTACTGCGCGAAACCGCAGCCTTTCGCTGTGTCTTCAATGCCGGCAGAAACAGGACACACCGTGCATTACCTTTGTTACTGATTAGTTCAGTAATGCTCGGTGGAGTTACTGTTAATATATCATGGTAATTGGAGTACAGATCTGGTAGTGTCTCGATGTATTTTATTTGCAGTAGCGTAGCTGTGGTTCAAGGCTTGGATCCTCAACTCTATCACAGATTGTGCATGTGGGATGCGAGTGGGATGCGACTCATATCGCTACCAGCTGCAGGACACAGATTAGGGCATACAAATGTTGACAAAGTGTATATAAGCATACGGTATATGTATTTAAGATTTTAATATGTCTGCTTCATTGAGTTGCTTGTTTAAGTGAACTCTCGGGTGGCACAGGGTTAAAGTACCTGTCTACCACCGTATTCTAGTGGTTCAAATCCACCGTGGTGCATCTGACTTGGCTCAACATCTGTTTGAACACAGCTGGCTGTGTTCGGGGGTGGCAGCCAGCCTGGCGAGGAGGGCCAACTTTGTCACTGCACTAGCGACTCCTAGGGCTGAGGTGACGCCTGTCAGTGGGGTTGCTGTAGGACAGAGGTGCCAATAGGGACTTTAAGCAACAACATTTTCAGGACGGCTCCGCTACGCGGAAGTACAGCGGCAATGACACAATCGCCGTAGCTGTCAAAATCGTTAAGCAAACAGCCGTCGGCGACGACGACATTGGTTCCCATGGTGACGCGTCTATGCAGCATGTGTCAAACATAAACACATTATTATTTTCTAAACACCCGTCGCGTGTCAGCTAACTTGCCGAATTCCGATATTGCTTGCCTTAATTCTTACATGCGCTGGACATGATCAGCAGTGGAAAGAGGAAGGTGCTGGAGCAATTCATCTGTGTTATTATTTTGGTTAATATGACATATAGTGTTATTTCTTCATTCAGAGCATGCAAACACATAACACAGCATATAAGGTGATGGAGCAATCGGTGTAAATGCACGTCAGCTATGATTTCAATAAACATGGTTATGACATGGCGTTGTAGACACTACATGTAAGTGTAGGTTCTGCCGTAGTAGAAAGGGCTGCGACGGGATGGCAAGAAGGTTTATGTATCGAGCACTGATCCATTTCCGGTTGCCGGAGCGGACTGCCGTAGCCGTCGTTGCTTAAAGTCCTTATTATGTCCTCTCAGTGGGGGCTCCTCGCTGGCAGGTGTGCAGTAGGATACCATAGAGGTGACAACACAGAAATGTGTGGGGAGGCTTAATTCCCATAACGATTAAATTGTGAGAAAATAGGGTAAAAATAATTGGCTACTCTTGGTATGTACGATGTAAAGAAAATTGTGTAAAGAAAAAAGCTAGTGAACTCACTGACATAATTTCAAGGCATTCCCTATAGTGCACAGAAGGTATGCTCTCTCTATAAGCTCAGCCTGAC
Organism: Protomyctophum parallelum; assembly: GCF_964188405.1. Lineage (NCBI taxonomy): Eukaryota > Metazoa > Chordata > Actinopteri > Myctophiformes > Myctophidae > Protomyctophum > Protomyctophum parallelum. The sequence goes on from NC_139707.1 coordinate 32,584,053, forward strand.
ATGAATGCTAACCTACAGTACCTATCCTATCTTAGTAGTAGCCAGCGGTTCAGTGTTTTATTTAGCTTTGTTTCTTCTTTTTGCAAGAGCATCTGGGCGAGGCAGGTCAGCAGTCAAACTGGACAATAAATGGATGCATTGTCCATTCTAAAACAAGTTCCATAAGGAAGTGGAAATTATTTACATAATGATCAGTGGCGTTTCAAGGAATTACATTTTGGGCAGGCAAGATGTGTTAATTGTCGTCCCCCAGCGCACAATCGTAGCACGGTTTTCAAAGAGATATACCTGCCAGACGAGTAGGATACAAAGGCTGAAAGGCATGCATTTACATTCCAATGGATGATTGAGGGTCACGCTCTACCACAACGGCCAATTAGCTGTCCACTAATAGTCCCCCCCCCCCCCCCGAAAAAAAAAAGTTGTTGTTTTCGCTGGTACTTTTAAAGCAGCTTCTATAGGCCAATGTCCGGACTATATTATTATTGTCTCCATCAGGCCGAAGGCATGGGGGGAGAGTATGTTTTGCACTCCGTCCGTGTGTCCGTCCGTCCGTCCGTCCGTGTGTCCGTGAGCAGCTAATCTCGGCCACCGTTAACCCGGTCGATGCCAAATTTTGCACACACACTCCCTGGATGCCAACGATGAACCTCTGCCCCAAACTTTCCAGAACGGCCTGTTATAGCGCCACCAGGAGGCCGCTTTGTGCAAAACAAGTTTTTGCACAGTACACCTACAGATTTTGTCCAAACATCACACAAATTGGTACACAGTCTCTCTAGAGCCATTCAACGAAACCAGTCTTTCAGATTTCTCAGACTCCATCCTGATTGGTTAAGATTGGCTTCCAAAGTTCACAGGAGTGCTCAGTTTCAAACAAAATGCTGCAAATAATGAACACATCGCGTGATTTCCGTGAAATTGTGCACCCACATTCCCACTAGGCCGAGGACGAAATGCCACATGAACAATTTCAACTCAGCCTCAAGGTGGCGCTATAACTTTGTATGCCAACTCCCTAGAGGCCAAGGAAAAACCTTTGCCTGGAATTTTTCACATCTGCTCTTTATAGCGCCACCAGGATGTAAAACACATTTTCTATTATTACTCCTTCAGATTTTATCCAAATTTCACGCAAATCGGTACACATGATCTCCATAGTCATGTGATCAAGACAGGTTTGTTTGATTTCTCATATTCCATCCTGATTGGCCACGATTGGCTCCTACAATTTTCAGGAGTAGCCCGCTTTGTACAAATCGCCACAACTCCTCAACGCAGCGTCCATTTCCGTGAAATTGTGCACCCACATTCCCACTAGGCCGAGGACGAAATGCCACATGAACAATTTCAACTCAGCCTCAAGGTGGCGCTATAACTGGCCGAAAAGTGTTTTTACCTCTAACTGCACGGATCTGTGGATAACTTTGAGGCCAAGGAAAAACCTTTGCCTGGAATTCTTCACATCTGCTCATTCTGGTGGAGACCTGTGCCCAGATGTGTAAAGAAGGGCACTTTTTCTAGTTATTATTATTATGAGAGAGAGAGAGAGAGAGAGAGAGAGAGAGAGAGAGAGAGAGAGAGAGAGAGAGAGAGAGAGAGAGAGAGGGGGGGATAGAGAGAGAGGGAGAGAGAGAGGGAGATAGAGAGAGGGAGATAGAGAGAGATACGGAGGGAGAGAGAGAGAGAGAGAGAGAGAGAGAGAGAGAGAGAGAGAGAGAGATACAGACTTACAGAGTTACGGAGGGAGGGGGAGAGAGAGAAAGTGAGAGGGGTTGCTGGGATCGGTGCGGAGTGATTGATTGATTGATTGATTGCGCGGTGGCGGCAGCCGGTCACTCAGGGGAGAGAGAGACGCTGAATCACTTTTTGTGCACGCAAATCTGCGAGAAATGTCACGATTGCACTGTAGTGTAGTTGGAAACATTTTCTCTCAAAGACGGGGCATTTTCATCCTGGTGCTCCTTGAACCAGGCGAGTCTCTTTGGTGAATTATTGATCAGTGTTATTATGTCACGACTCAAGAACAACTACCATGAAATTCTGACACGCTTTGATGTTGTGGACATCTGGCTAGGTGAAAACAAAAGAAACCCGATTAGCATTTGAGTACTTTTTAACACCTCTTTGACGGCCGGCGGAGTAGTCTCTCAAGACAGACTGTTGCCTCGCAACAGTTGAGGAACAACAGGGGAGGCGCTGTTTTCCCGAATAGTTGACGATGGGATTCTCAGATTACCGGCGGAGAGGTCCAAAATGTTCGGAATTCCCAGAAAATCTGTAATGTAAATGTAAAATGTCCACGAAAATCTTCATGGGGGCCTAAAGGGGCCCTGGGAGTCTTCATGACTTTACGTGGTTGGATACATTGATACATGTTTTATGTGTTCACTGTGCCTCACCGCCCACTCACATATCATTGCTGTCGGGCAGAAACCTCTATCTCTATTATGTATTTATTTTTGTTAATTAATGCCCTACCTCTGGTCAGGCTCTGCCAGTGGACTGAATGAGCCTAAGTCCCCTCACCTGTAGAATTCTCAGCCTCTGCCTCAGCCAATTGATTGCAATGGTAATCAAAAAGTCTGTCCAAAGAAATCAATTGGAAATTTGCATTCTTGTCTTTCTCTGAAAGGCTCCAACACTTTGCTGCTAACATCCAGGCAAACATTCTAATATGACCCTTGGCGCTATGACAGGCACCGAGTTGTGATAATGGAGAGATAAATATGTAAAATTGTGCCACTAAATCACAGAAAGCCCATAAACGGCTAAACATAAAAGCAGTTTTAACAGCTTTTCATTATCCTGGCTTGCTTGCGGATGCAAGCAAAATTGTTTTTAGTCTGTGATTCCCTGTAAAACTTCTGTTACAGTTTAATCACTTTAGGGTCTGGTTACACAATAAATTATGCTGGCTGTTTAGCCAGCATAATTCTCAATCCAAAGAGTTTTCTTTGGATTGAGAATACAAGCATTCCAGAGAAATGTGTCCAGGCTGCATCTGTCCTTTGGAATATTAACAAATTTGTTCTGTATTATTTGCATTATGTGCTGTATGGGGCAGTTTGGCATGGTGCTGTAAGTGTTGATGCTCCAACTTCAATTAAAAGTGAAAACGGCAAACAGTCCATTTTACAAGCCAGCCAACATGTAGCCTGACCTAAGCAGAGACATTTCTGGCCTAGATGGGAGGGTCGCGCCTCAGAAATGCGCGCACCCTGATTGGATCTCATCGATCTGTCCGTCACCCCTGGCCCCTCCTCTCCCCCTAGTGCAGCGCTACGTCACATCATTTAGAGCGACGCCCACCCGGAAGGGTTGACTCCCACTTTTAGACTGGTTCAGCCCACGGCTTTTTCCAGGCTTTCATCTTTCGCGCAGACGAAATGAAAGCCTGGGTATCGAGGCTAGCCAACATGAAACAACATAGACCCAGGGGTCTTCAACCTGAGGTCGGGGACCCCTAGGAGGTTACCTTTGAAAAGGTGTAAAAACAAAAGACGAAAAATAAATAAAAAATGTTACACTCACCAGCCAAAATACTGTTTTTATAAGGCTGGAGATTTGTTCTTCTGGTTGTCAGCACAGTCTTTGTAGCCACAATGCCTTTTTGTCATTGTCACTATAATGATAGTATTTGCATTATAGCAAACCATACTGAATTGTCAGAGGGAAGACAGTGTTTCTGTTTTCTAAGCACATGCTGCCCATTTGGTCTGAATACATTTATTTGTTTCAGTCTCAAGTGTCTTTCCTCTCTGCTTCCTTTCATTTCCACAGTGACTTCAAATTGCCACAAGATATCTCTTTTCATTTTCTCAGTAGCCTAAAAAAATAAAATAAAAAGATTAATCATTATTTCCCCTATACCGAGCATGATAATAACGTTTTACTTGTAACTCATACAATGGCAGCACTGTCACGGTCCCACACAGGATTTAGTTGACCTCACATACTGTAGTTTATAGACACCGTCACAGTGTGTATTAAGTCGCCGCTAGGCCGCCATAAACATCACACATGTGCTGTGTTGTCTCCACTGCATATCCTGTATTCTGGTCTGCACACCGTTGTCCTTCTCCTCCATCCTCATGGCTGATTAGAACTCTTGGTACTGCGGCCCGAACTGTCATTCATCTCATCGCAAGAGACAAACCAATGATTTCCCAGCGGTATCTGCAGCCCGGGACAATGCTCTACATAACTACTTCTCAGGTGGATCAATTCAGGGAATGATCAGTGAGAAACATGAAATGGTTCTCCAGAGTCAGCAAGGCTAGGCAGGCGGCAGGTCTTGTATCGGCTGTGTGGTCCGACACAGCAGAATGAACGAATCAAAATGAGTGGATCCTTTTGTGTTTCAGTACATTCTGAGTAATACAGCATGATCATTTTTTTGTTTACCTTTATTTATTGAAATATCTTTCCTCTCCCAAAATGTGTCACTACCGAAACATAGACTTTTACCTTCGAATAAAGATACTTATTTAACTTTTTTTCAATTCCCCCCTGTACAGACCATTTTTAAGAATTGATGTAGGTGGTTCCACAATTGGATACATTTAAATTGATGTTAACAAAAATAAAAGTTAAAACTTATTGAGAGTAATCAAAATCTAAACGCAATATTCTTTGTAAAATGTCTAAAGTTGATTATATTGATTTCAGCATTATTTGTAGTTGACATTACACATACACCTAACCAATCATGATCTTCAAATATTGGTTGATAACTCACTATCTTTGATTTTAGACAAAACAACCAGTGTTTCGGTAGTGACTGCACTGTTTCGGTAGTGATCACAGCATTGTCTTTACAAAGCGGTTCCATAGTCACTTCCATAGTCTATTTTGCTAAATATGAACTCATAAGATGCTTTACATTTGCTCAAGCTACTACTAAACTACTAGAATTACTAGAATTAAGTACATTAAAAAGCATGTCACTAATTAGTGACGGATTATTTCGGTAGTGACTGTTTCGTTAGTGAGAACTTTATCTAGTTTTTAGCTTAACTCTCCAATGCTAGGCAAAAAATGGCTAAGAAAAACAGCTTTGAACTGATGTACATGGATAGAAACATCACATTTAGCAGAAAAACCAAAATTGTTTATAATTTATGAGAAATGATGTGTTTCGGTAGTGACTGAAGTAAACTCATCATTTGGCCATGAACATGAAGTCTATGTCACTTCTTGGTGAAGAGTGTGGGGGTGTAGCTTAAACCAGGCTCCATCTATGGACTTAAACTATTTCTGTTTCGGTAGTGACATTTTTATATAAAGTTTTTTAATTTAAAATAAATCTACAAAATCAATTTCATTATTTCAACCTCCATATAAAATAAATCAAGTACTTTTTTCATTAACACTAGAAAGTCTGAAAAAATGTCACTACTACTCAGTCGGCTGAACGGTCAGGGGGACCGTGTTTTTGGTGCGATTTGATTGGCCACTCTCTCCCCCACTCGTCCCTCTCCAGCTGGAGAAGACATTTTTCAAGCCTGCATCCCATTTCCAACTAATTAAATCATATATGTTTCTAAACACATGTTTTCACTCCTAAAATGTATAAAACTAATAATACATGTGAAAAAAATATATTTTGCCGTTGCCCGTTAGTACTATATTGCAACATAGCCATGGAAGAGTGTCGCGTTGCTGCCTTTTGTTGTTCTTTTTTTCCTTCCAAAAGAGCCAAGATCACTTGTCTTTTCTTGTGTTATCGATGTAATTAATTTATGTGACCCCACGCGATGTACAGACTGCTTGACTAGGCATGTAAACATGACATGATTGTATTAATGTTTAAGTGTAATGATGTTATTGACCGGATTGTCCGTAGTCCTCCAGCCGTTAGCTTACAGTTGCTAATATTATAAGCTAACAACATTACTAAAGCCAATGTATTGCATTAAATGCGGCCTGTCCGCGGTAAATTACTTATACAAGTGAGTCGCGTTATATTTACCTAAATTACCAGCCAAAGTACATTCCAAATAAACAATTATTAGCCACGTTATGTTGTTATATCAGTTTAATTCATAAAAAACATCGGATTTCTTTGTTGTTCAAATACGGCCGTTAGCACTGTGAATTCAACATCCGGTGAGGGGAGGATACGGATCGTGTATGTATTGTGTATGGAAATCAGCGCATACAGTGGGTGGGCTTTAGACCGGATGTAAGCCTTGCATATAGGCTACAGTCTGCAGCCTGGTGATACAATAAAGAAACCCCAGCTCAGCTGCTGTTTATAACATCGCGCAGTTATTGAATTCATGAACATTTACATGCTTCCCTGAGAGGGAGAGAGAGAGAAAAAGGAAAGTTCCACGGGTCTGGTCGCTTGCAGAAAAGTTTACAGATAAAGAAGGACGGACAGGCTGAACTCTTTTGACTGACAAAGAGCTGGCGATATTGAGCCTATATGCCAGAATAGGCTGTGAAACAAATGAATCCACAGCAGCAGGCCTAAATACGTTCCACGTCGCTTGCAGAAAGAACTGTTCTTTTGACTGACAAAACATTTAGAGGTTCGGGAGGTCTATCTGGTTGGAATTATTTCAAACACTTTTTATTTTGTATCGCGCATCGGCAAGCATTCTCGCTTCATGGAAAGTAAATGTCGGGTCGAGTCTAACCGAGCATGCATTCAATAACATCCCACCCTCATCATGGATAATAATCATTGTATTCATATTCCTATTATCTTATCAAAATAATAAACAAATTCCAAGTTAATTAACCAGCCAAACGTATATGATTTAATTCGTTGGACATGGAATGCAGGCTTGAACAATGCCGTCTCCAGCTGTCTGTGTTGTGTGTTCTTTTTTTTTTCTCCACACCTCTTTTCTTTAAATCATAACTCGCTCATTTTTTGCTCATTTAAAAAAAATCAAAATACCATGTAAACTACGGAATTGGGGCTTTCATTTGGTATATAGATCGGTTGTGTACGCCCTCTCTACGAAACGATATCAAGTGAAAAGGAAATGTCGGGGAATCACCATTAACACCATTATCAAGCAGCGCAAACAAAAGGCGAGTGGGGGAGAAAGGGGGAAGGCGGTCGATTGTGCCGATTATAGCCAGACTGAGTAAGAGATGTATGCCTAAAATCATATTTACAAAACGTTTCAAATGGGGAAAAAAACAGAGATGATTTCAATCGAATATTTAGACAAAGTCATGCAAGGGGAACTTTCTCTGGACTCCATGGGCTAAGAAAATAAACTTTTAAATCTCAAATCCGGTCAGAACGGCTGCTCCGACGTCGTAGTGTTAATTGAAATGTAGGGGTTAGAGGTTGGGACAGCCACATTCCAATAGGAATTGACATATAAAGGATGTTTTTTTATATATTTAATTTTATATTATCTCAATTAATGTATTGTGATTAATTAGACCATACTATGACATTACTACAGTGAAAAGTCTGAATACTAAATTGTTTTTAATATGTGTTTTTCATTGTGGGACTGCAATTTGAACCAAATCGGTAGAATGGCCCATATAGCCAAAAACAGGAAATCATCATAAAGCAGGTAAAAAGGGGGATAAAACATATACAGTGAGGAAAGGAATGGGTGGGGGATTCAGATTTTATGGGGGCCAGTTTCGAATTGCAGCCCTTTGAGAGCGGTTTTGAAGGATTCAAGGGATTCATGGGCTTTCTGACATGTTTCTCAAAGCATTTGCTCACTATGGGTGTGAGTGTGAAAGGCGATAGTTTAGCTCCTGCCACCGTTCACTTCCATTCAAAAACCAGACCGGATGTTACGATATTATGATAGTGTGTGTGAAACGATGCATGATCACTTCCTGTTTACTGTCCGTGCTGCTAAAATATGATAGAGGAGGATGACATTGTCGGCTCTGGGCCGTGGAATAAACTTTGTTTTGACCAGAAATGCCATCTGGTACAATAAAAACATGCAATTGAAAGAAACAGATAGAATGGGTGTGTATGCGCATGGCGATCAAGATGGCGCGATCCAGTGTTAGCAATAAGGCTGCAATAAAAATCGATAATTAAATTAGTTGCCAACGAATTATCTTATCGATTTTTATCGCGGGTGTTTTCCAACATTAAAATGTAACGTAAAGCTGCTTTCTTTTTACAATTCAGTAACGGCACTAGGCTGAACGAACAATATGCAACGGGTCGGTATAAACACAACACAAGATTGTCTTGAACGTGACCAGAGCGCTCCGCTACGCATCTACCCCTCTCTCTCCCAACTTCAGTCTCCCCCCCCCACACACACACACACACACACACACACACAGAGGGAGGGCCTCAGCCAAGTGGCTCTGTGGCTGCGATGATCTGCTGATCTGCAAACTCATCAACCGGTTGCAAAATGCCCCAAACAGGTCCCAAAACATGGCATTTGTGAGCACGGCCACTGTCCATATTTGTTTGTCTTATGACAAAAAATGCTCCACAATGTCTGAATCTGTGAGCTTGCAGGCTGGCTACGAGCACTAGCAGTGTAGCTTGCTAACGATCGTTAGCTCCTCATTTGTTCCACCTGTGTAATCACAGCAGCGCATTGAAGTGGGCACAGGGCAAAAATCACAGTGAACGTTTTTGCTTAACAATGGTTTATTCAGTGCTGTTTAACTTTGGCAATATGTGATACTAGAGCCTAGACCCTAGATAACATGCCAATATGGCTGCTAAATAAGAACGGTTTCCCCTATCAGCTAGCATGCTACTTGTAACTTGTGTGCTGTGTGTGTGTGTGTGTGTGTGTGTGTGTGTGTGTGTGTGTGTATGTGTGTGACTGTGTGTGCGTGCGTGCGTGTCCACACAGACTGTGTAGGACAGTGGTTCTCATAGTGGGAGTTCCAGCTACATTATAGATAGTTAGGAAGTAAACCAAGTGGACCCTAAAGGGTCTGTAACAGAGAGTGCAAAAATGGAACCAAATGGACTCTCAAAATTGATTTTACCATAGAAAAAATAATAATAATTGGGGTCCCAGAGATAGAAATGGAAAGAGACAGTCAGCTATACACGGTCAACATTACAGATTACAGTATCATTACAAGTAGGAATGGCAATGAAATCAAATTGGATAAAAAAGGGGGTAAAATATTAATTTTGAATAAGTATTCATTTTTATTGTTAGTTACAACATGCCTAAAATAATTTGAAGCTAATTTGTTTAAGTAATTGCAAAAGGTGCCATAATCCGATTAATCTATTCATCGTTTAAATAATCGGCCGATGAATCGATTATGAAATTAATCGTTAGTTGCAGCCTTAGTTAGCAATTTAGTAATTTAGTCATTGCCGTAGATCAATCGCAATGGCATTTTATGTGATAAGATACTGTTTAACAGGCAACACCCTTAAACAAGGGCCCTGGCAGCTCTCCCCTAGGTGGTTACAGAATGTTGATCCAAGCCCAATCTGATCCCTGCAGTCTCCCTCTTATAGGGAGTGGATCCTACCACATGGCATGACATCAATTAACAGTCATTAACCCAGCTATACATTCTCATAGCCTATGACTAACCTCACCTTTAAAGGATGTTGTATACAACATATTTATTTATATAAGTTACATTTTTCAGTCAACATTATATTCAACAGACCATTAAACTATTGCTGTTAAATAGAGAGAGACAACCCACCCCTCCTCCTCTACAATACTTGGCACCCTCCAATTTAGAAAGGCGTGCCCAGGGCGCGGTGAGGTGACCAATCAATCAATAAACAGATCACTTCAAACATTAAAATGCATTGGGAAATACCAGGATGTAAAACTGCAACACTTTTATAGGCAATTCACACTGAGACGGACTGAATCAGTTTCATTGGAACCGTTTCCGAATACGGTTGCCTGGTCCCCGATGGCCATGATTCACATTGCCCGAGATACAACAGCGCACCTGGGTACACTTGCAAACACACTTTAATCCTCCAGATGGCGGTTTGCTTGATGGCTGGCGTGCCCGGACACTGACCATCAACTCTGCGACATTGTCTAAAATAAATCCAGACACACTGCATTGCATTGCCTCTTTGGCTTTTTGCCGTTATACTACCACTGTCAGCCTGCCTGCTATTCACTGTGTCAGTCAGTTCTGTGCTCCAGTGTATTAGTTTGCTATGGATTCTACTTTAGCATTATTATTATTTTGTTTTACTTTGGAAACTGTGCCAAGCAAAGCCCACGTGTAGTCCGCAGAATAAGATCAGTGCGTACTGCGGTGCTGCGCGTATAAGCAGATTCAACAGGAGAAGGGCGCCGTTGAGAAATGCGCTGGTGTTACGCATCGTGCAGCGGCTGTTTTTTTTGTTGACGCTTGGCTCGTCGACTAGAGATTATGTCACGTTCTTAAAAAAAACCCAGTCAATTTCCTTCTTTAGGTACGCATGCATTCACATTGGAACGATCCGTATCTGAATACACTTCAACGGTCCAGAGACCCTCCCCCCATGCGGTCCCGGGGACGGTTGGGCGATCCGCTCCCGGGAACGGTACGCATCATTCACACTACCACAACATCTGCCAAGTGGTCCCGAGTGCGCACCATAGTGTGAATCGCCCCTCACACAGCTATTTCCAAAATACTAATGACTGTATCTGTCTGTCTCAGGGACTGCGGACAGTGCAGAGTAGGCACCAAAGCTACTCTCCTGTTTCTTCATAATTAGTTGATCGGTCGTATAGTTTGTGGGCACTTCACTGGGTACTCTGAAACTGGTACAACGGGTACTCTTTTTCATATTTTGTGCTCAGACAAACACTAAACATCAATTCAAAAATCAAACAACAAAAACCTACAAAATACTACCATCTCATACACAATACAGATACATACAACAAGTGTGTAGGCATGTAGCCTGTTCTCCAGATATGCTCTAATGTAACAGTCCTGTATTCCGAGAGGGTCGATGCTGCCCGCTCCATAGTCAACAAGTCCAAAAGGTCGTTCATCCAGTTGTCAATACTGAAGCAGTTTGGCTTGCCCTCTTTCCAGTTCATCATAATGGTACCTTTAACAGCTGATAAGAATCCTAATGTAATGATGCGTTGTTTAAGTGATGACTGTATATGTTGTACCTACAACGGGTACTCTGACAACAAGCGGAACACGTACAATGGGTAATGCATAAATGGGTAAGGTGTGCATTCCCGACTTCCATTGTTTCCAACTTGCTGGCCCAGAATACGCGCCCACTGATCTACTCCATCAATTTAATTTACAATGCACTCAGCCTTTCTCCTCTTAGCATCTTGATGCAGCTCTCCCTGCCATACAGTAGGCTTTCCATGCAGGTACATGTAAGGACAAGGACATCTTTTGTTGCTAAAATTGCTACAGTATAGACATGGGCAAGAGGAGAAGATTGCAAAAGTTGAACCAAATGACATTCGAAGTGGGTGCTCTTTTTCTTATCTGATATAATGAATTGATGATAGTGAATGTATTTATATAGCACATTTCTAGACATACAGTAGTCACAAAGTGCTTTACAGCGACGAGCAAAAGAAAACAACAAAATAATAATCCATGCAATAGTCCACAACCTAAATCATTACTTGAAGAATGATTTTAAGAATGTGACTTACTCCTACATGATAACAAAAATGTAAACAAATTGTTTTATGGTAGGGAGAATCAAAGGACTTTATGTGAATATATACATTCCAGTAATAGACTAGTTATTTCCCAATCACATAATGAAATAGCAATTGCATTTTCTCAAAATATTGTCTTAGAGTACAAGCGTAAACGCCTACTTTCTACAAAGACACCCAGTAAATCAGTTCAAACATTAGCTGCTTTGGTAGTAGTGAGGCCCAGCGTAGTGTGGACTGACCTTGTTTCAATTGACATAAATCAATTACATAATTTTCCAATTGGGGCATACTGTATATATCCTTCTTTCATAGGTGCCAAAGAGTGCACTTGCCCTCTGTGCTCACAGCCCTGTATTTGTTGTCATCTATCTTCCCTTTCATCTTTCACTTTGCACCAATCACCGAAACTGTCACATAGGATTTCATCTGACCCTTTTAATCATCGGGGGCCACGGTGGCCCGGGTGTTAAAATCAATTTCCCCGGCACAGTGTTCCCGTGTGCTTCTCAGAACGGAGCTGCCCCCCAGTGACCTCACACAAAAGAGCCTGTGACAGTGTCAGGTACAGGCAGGAGATAGATGGCAGACACTTAGGTCATACCGCTCCAAACACTTTTTTATTTCATCAGGGAAACTCCAGTTCCAGGAGGTTTTATATATCAATTCTCAAGCACATACAGTATAGCTTAAGGCGAGCTGGAAACGGGAAGGAATGATTGTAGCACATACTAACGTTGCACATGTACAGTAGAGACACTATTTTCAGACATACAATATACTGTAGTGTCTATATGGAAGCTGTCAGGTATAGGCTATATAAACCTATATGACCGCTGTTACTTTTCAGAAAATGGACAACATGTGTTGGATGTGTGGATCCAGTGTAGTTTAAATTTAGTGTAAGTTCTTTGGTAATACTTTTAATAGGTTCAATATGTATAAGACCTACAGTATAAACACATTTAACCACTTCCAGGTGTTTTTCGGAAATATGAGATATTTTATACATACATTATATAGTATTAAAAAAAAAGTAGTTGAAATGGAGATACAAGGTTTATGCCTAACAACAACAACGTCATGATATGCTATAGCATAGCGAAACCTTCCACAGGAGCTGCATTTACAGTGAATTGAGTTTTTCCTTTTCCTCACAGGTGAAGTTTAATTTGCCCACGGACCGGTAAAGTGAGCTTCCTGCAAGCACCGCCGTGACTGATAGGCCACGTCACCAGCAAAGGGCAGAAGGATAAGTGAAGTTGCCTTGTAGTGTAATGGAGGTCATAAAATGTAAAAGAGCTCCGTGATGCATTTACAGCTGTCCATAAAATAATACTCCGCAAAGAGTTGCCGTGGTGCAACGTGTCCTTATCCAAGCACAGTGTCAAAATGAACTTTATCCTGGCTAAATGCAGTGATTAGGCCAAACTGTACAGTGTGTAGAAAAATGTTTTTGAGGGGCGCTAAGCCCTCCAATGCACAGGTTTGTGTGTGTGCGTGTGTGCATGTCTGTGTATGAGTAAATTGTTTTGACTATAGAGCGTCGCAGTCCCTCCCCCTTTCAGAACGATGAGTGGCCCAGGAAATGATTCTCCATTAATTTTATCCATAGGCTTTTCAAAAAGTATTTATTTAAAGACGGTTACGCCGCGGACAAAGCCAACTCGGATCGTGACAAATCATGACAATGAACACAATGTTTTGGGCCGATCAAAAAATGTATAAGAAGAAAAACAAAACAAATAGTGTTGTCGCCTGCCTTTATTTTCTTCTTTCTAATTATTTGATCGGCCCAAAATATTGTGTTTGTTGTCATGATTTGTCACAATCCGAGTTGGCTTTGTCCGCGGCGTAACCGTCTTTATATACTGTAAATACATTTTTAAAAGCCTATGGAGAAAATGAATGGAGAATCATTTCCAAGGCCACTCGTCGTTCTGAAAGGGGGCGGGACTGCGATGCTCTATACACGACTGCCGTTGACTCGTGGATGGCTGTAATGTCGCTACCTGCATGAAAAGCACTTAAGTTCAGAAAACATCTTCAAATTCTTCATCATCATTTTCATTGAAATGGATGTCATGGTAGTGTGCTTATGAGCATGGGAAAACGCTGCTGGTGCGGTTATATCTGACTGCGGGGGACATGTTCCTGTAATGATATCTTGTCACTTGACAGAAGAAGGGAAAAAAGGACTTTACTGTGTATCAGTGCTGAATAAATGACAGGCAGTCTTTCAAGCATTCTCCCGACCACTGTTTTAACCCATTCTGACCTGAGATCAGATTCATACAAGGTTTCCACTGGACACACACTGGTCTGATTAACCCATTCTGACCTGAGATCAGATTCTAAAAATGTCAGTCGTTCTTCGATTAAAAAAAATAATAGCAGACCTACAAGCTCGTATCGCGCCACTCGGTGGCGCGATATGAGCTTGTAGATCTGCTATTTTTCAATAGCTAAAGCACGACATGATGCCAACACCAAAATGGGTGCCCGTTCAGAATGGGTTAAGATGACATCCTTCCCTAGCGATGTATGTGTCCATGGCGTGAAGCACTGTTTCTGAACTAGTGGTCCACAGACCACTACTTTACTAGACCACTACTTTACTAGACAGGTGGTCTAGTATTTTGTGTATCAAAAATATGTTTCAATAATCTCCAATTCAAGTCCATGAAATGTACAGTAGTGAGACATTTTGAACTAATAGGGGTAATGTGGGGCTAGATTATTTGCTACATGCGGAGTCGCACATGCACCAAGCATACAGTAACAGATGTACAAGCTTACCTGTCACACTGAGACACATTGTGAGCTAGCAGATCTGATATTTTTGGTGGCGACACATACTCACAATATATAATATAATTATAGAAATGACTTTATTATGCCTTCTCCTGTACAAAATACTGTATAATATTGTTGTAGTTCGGTCGGGCGGTGTGGTCCTTAATAATTGTGCAAATTGTGCTGGTGGTCCAGAGCTCAAAAAAAGGTTAAGAACCGCTGGTGTAAGTCTGGTTATGAATGAATATTTTGTGTGGACGACATGGTGTGATGTAGTGACAACGGGCCGGGTTCATTTACCTACACTAATTTTGCTTGTTTATCATCATTAGAATCTGTGGACTAAACGTCTCTGTAATTAAAATGAATGAGGCTGCTCTGCCAAGGGCATGATGTTGGTCAGCAATGCACGCCCAGCTTCCAGCATGTCTGCATTTCACCTTTGTCAACTCTGTCTTCAAAGATGGAGTCATTTGCAAGGCTGCAGTGTCCCTGTATACAGCCTAGTAGCTACATCCATCCCTGAGCTTCTCAGGATATGGTATTTGAAGGGGAATGCCAAAAAGATATCTTCATGTGGCAGGTATTAGAGATCTGGTATTGGACTTTTCAATTAACCATGGAAGGGCAGCCTATTTTGGCAAATTAACTCTCCAAAAAGTACATTTTGGTGTAATTCCCATGTACAAAACCATTTAGCCACTTTATACCTGGCACCCCCATTTTGTGCACGTCATTATGTTTTCATTGTTTTCTAAACTAGCGAAAATAACATCTACATGCTCACCACGACTCACAATTAGGCTTGTAGATCATTTATTTTCACTATTTTTGGAACAATTTGAAAGCATGAAATCGGGATGTTTTCAAATTACAGAAGGCATAGAGAGACCATCTATATTGTGAGAATACACACCTTCACGGCCATATGAAGGTCACGATGGAGATGCTTGCTATGCTGCATGTGTACTTGGTCATGTGAGCGACCCCAGCAGGGGTATACCCCCAGGTAATAATGTTACTGTCCTCCCCCGCTTACTGATATGAACAGTACCATGGATGACCTGGGCCGTGCAGCAAGGATTCAATGTTCATGGAATATTAAAGCAAAACAAACGCACGCACGCACGCACGCATGCACACACACACACACACACACACACACACACACACACACACACACACACACACACACACACGTATGTCTATACTTGGGAGGACATGAACATTTTACATAGGCTATTCTTCTGTAAATACAACAATCTACAATCTACACGTCGCACTGCGACTCGTGAGCTTGTAGATCTGCTCTTTTTTGGTGCATGCACCGGCGCACGACTTAATATAATCAAAAAAAGAACATCATTCCCTTTTTCACCTCAATCAGAGCCATAGGGTATAGACAGAGTTGTGACATTGAGGGGGCAGAAAACAGCACGGTCACATGGTTCATGTACTGTACTCACACGAGCCATTCCGTAAACTTCCAGGTGTCCCTATTCGCCAATAGAAGTCTATGTAGAAGAGCCGCCGTTGGACTGGCCCCATGAAGTGAACGGAGTTGTCGTAACTCTGTCTTACTCTATCGCACTGACCCCAATTTAGTCATTGCATTGCATTGCAATTTAGTCAATGCATTCCACTCACAGCTGTTGTATACCGACAGCCGACGTTGCCTGGCGGCCCTTCCGTGAGTAGCTACCGGGACGAGGGACGTGTAACTACCACCCGGTGGTGGATAAAGACCCAGCGGCCACTATAGCTGCGGAACACCAATGGGTGGACTTTGGGACTCGAATGGGAGAAGCTACGGAGAGCTTTGACGCCGGGCCGCAGTGCGAAGGGGACTGGAAACAGTTTCCTCTGGTGGTCCAGCCTATAGCTGGGACATGCTAACTGTTAGCTCTAACCAGTTAGAGCTAATTGAGTTGAAGTTACACTTGAGTTAAAGTTACACTTTTCTCTGTAATTCATCGATATTCAATTGTCAACCTCTGATTAGATATTTAACAGCAGTGTGCTATATATAGCAGTGACCTTTTTGGACATTTTCCTGTATTCTAATTAAAATTTTGCGTTTGGGAAGTTTGGGAACCAAACTTGAAAATGAACAAAACAAGAAAATGAAATGATGGACCAAAATACGTAGCATGCGTAGTTGCGCACAAATTACTCTAAAACAAAGGAGCAACATTTATATAATGTATAGACTACAGAAGACCCGATTAAGTCAGACCCTGTCCCCTGCTATATGGTTCACAGGAGTGTTTTTCTCATTCAAAATCCCATAGACGACTTAGTTTTGTCTGCTCCAACAACTGATATCTGACAACCCAATTGTCCTAGACTCCTACAGAGATAAACTATGTGTACTATGTGTGCAATGTTGTTTGTATATTGATCTTTCATTTTGACTAGCAGTGGGAGCCGGGAAAAACTGTGCAAACATTGTTCAAAACACAACAAGTATCTATCAATATCCAATCACCCAAGAAATAAATCACAATACACATTGAAAAGAAAACACCATAACATGAACAAACACAAAACATGACAAAACTCACCAACAAAACTCAAATGGACATAGAAAGAAAGGAAAAAACACGAAACAAAACGTGTAGGACGACAAACATGGGACATCAATCAGATAAAACATAAACCAGCAGGCCTCTATTCTGCAAGAAAGCTAGAACACCCACTCACTCCGAGCTTGCCTCATTAGCCACTATATATATCATCCTTATCCTTGTTTTGCTCAACAAAGTCCCCAAACCTCTTTAAAAGTATCATATTTACCCCAGACAATGTACTGTATATGACAAGATTAGAGAAGACATTTCCCTCAGCCATTGGCCAATACTTGGCCTGTTTTTCAAAATAGGGAATTTCAAAATGTTTTGCCTGTAATAAGCCACATATTCTCTGTATTTGCTTTTGACATGTCAGTGAATAAGCTCTCGCATACATATATTGTGCTTCTACTGAATTAGGCCTAGGCTAATTCAGTAACTTAACGGTTAACCGATGCCATTTGGGACATAATGTGACATCAATGTACCGCTTTAAAAGTAAATCTTAAACTCCCCTCCCCTTAAACTCCCTTTAGACTTCAATCAGACCCCTTTTCCACCGTTTGGTTCCCAATGGGAACTGGTTCAGTTCTTTGTGGTTAATTCTTAATGCATGAGCCAGAGCTCCAAAATTGGAACGTTAATTATGAATTGAGTGGGCAAGACCATACCTAGATTTATCACCATGAAACATATATTATATAAGTTTTGGATGACGTCCCAACCGGAAATGACATAGAATGTTGCCCAACAGGCACTCCCAGCCTGTGGAGCGATGCGCTCGGTTATGATATCAATAAAGTTCCGTCCTGTGATTAATCTCCGTCCTGAGCATTGAGCATATTTGATAGGACGGAGACCTCCGTTTATGCTGCTCAGAGTTTACTTTTATTGATCCTATACAATTTAATATAGGTATAGCTTTTCCCTCTCAAATCATAATTAACGTTCCAATTTTGGAGCTCTGGCTCATGGCCCATTGGGAACCGACCGGTGGGAAAGGGGTCTCAGATTACTGAGTACACTTTTTTGATAACTTAAAATGTTAACAATAATAGCAGGAATAGCTCACATCGAACCCATGGCTAAACATACATGTATGTTTTCATTTGTGTCCCAGAACCCTACACAAGAAATTGTAACCCTCATTGGAAAGTTTGAGGCGTACAAGACAATTCTAACCAGTTAGAGCTAATTGAGTGAAAGTTACACTTGTTATTTCCTCTGTAATTTATCATTGTAAAATTGTCTACCTCCGATATATTCTAATAATATTTAACAGCAATGTGGGCAGTGACCTTGTATAATGTTATTTGGACATTTTCCTGTATTCCGCATGAATTCCCTCCTGGAAAGCTATTAAGTCACACATCAAAAGTGGGGGAGGGCGGTGCTAATGAAAGTTGTTGCAAATGAGGTGGAGAACGCAACATCAATGGCCCCTATCTGACTATGATACATTAAGATTAAGAGAAAGCCATATACAGTGGTGTATGTGTGTGTGTGTGTGTGTGTGTGTGTGTGTGTGTGTGTGGTGTGGAGTGTGTGTGGAGTGTGTGTGTGTGTGTGTGTGTGTGTGTGTGTGTGTGTGTGTGTGTGTGTGTGTGTGTGTGTGCGTGCGCGTGCATGCGTGCGTGCGTGCGTGCGTGCGTGCTGGAAGCAGGCTGGTCTCTATAGAGACTGAGCAACTACTCTTTCTATAGAGACAGATTTAGTTGTCACTTTATGATCATTGGTTATCCTTTAAAGATCCTATGACATCCAAAAGAATCTGAATCTGAATGAATACATTTGAATACAAAAAAGTGGGTATCTGAATGAATACATTTTATGATGACGTCACACAGCAGTCTGGGGATATATTCTATATTGCATTTATAATATAATGTACTATTATCTACTGTATTGATACGGCTCCTGATACAGCCCCTACCACCCTGAGCCCTGGTGCTCCCGAGGGGTAAACCTGAAATTCTGCACAGGGATAAGGCACCTCAGCTGGGGACACATCAGGCTTGGTGACCGGGGGGGACCACGGGACTCAAGTGTGATATTGCGATTATGCAACAGTCCGTGTCATATCCCTTTAATGCCAATTCATGGGAGACTTTTCCATACACTTTTTTTTACACAGGATGGAACACAGACATTACATTTAGATCACAATGTAATGTTACAGAGTGAGGAGATCATTCTCACAGCAGACTGCCAACAGAGCCATATGAATATTTTTCAAACATTTAAAAGCAATGAATCTGTTAACCATGCACATGACACCAGACTACGCTATGAGCGACAGAGGGAGGAAGAAATGAAGAGAGCAAAGATTTGAGGGTGGTTGTGTTACATATAGGAAAAGTCTAAGATTAGGAAAAATGAAGAGGCATGCTGGTATAATATGATTATATTATAATATTATATTATTATAATGTGTCATATCTTGTTTATTTTGTTTGCTACATCAGAGACTGCTGATGCCAGCCATCCAGAAATCTCACACATCTTGTAGGGACTGAGCATCTGGCGAACTTCTGCTGTGAGCGTCGACTCAAAGCACACATAATTGCAAAAAAAAAAGAAGCAAAACTGCAAAAAGTTAGCCAGTTAAAAAGTTAACCGTCTTCCAGTGACATCATCATGGGGAATACAAGTAGAATACTAATAGAAACTGCAGGCTTTCTAGCCCTGAAAAGTTGCAATGTGAAAATGGAAGCCATCGTTCTCACGATAATGAAAATCTAAACATTTTTGTAAAAAAAACTGCCTAATGATGTCACTGGAAGACGGTTTCTAAACTGCCCACAGCCCTCCTATGAGACACAGATTGAGTAGGAAAAAATCGTGCCATTTTATCATGATTATTAGAGGACCTATTATATGAAGATAGGTTGAAAAGTGGTGAAGTGGTCCTTTAAGGTTATTTTTGCAGTCAGTTTGTATTGGCGGTGGGAAGGCGGGGGTCGCGAGACATGGCCAAAGCATTTCCGGGGATCCCCAGCTAAAAAACGTTGAGAACCCCTGCCCTAGGGTAGGTATACAGTACCCTCACAAAAAACATGCAGTAGTCCTGGTCTCAAAACTGCCGCCCCCTGGCCATGGTTGGGGCGCCTGATGGAGGGGAAAGGAACTGGTTGGAATAACGTGTTCCTTCCACACACTACGTCCAACCAGGGAAACTCCCCCCTGTCGGGTGATAAGAAGCGGCTTGGACACTCATGCACTGAAGGAAGCATGAGCTCAGTCCGTTGAGGGAGTTACACTAGATAATTGACACTGGATTACACTAGATAATTGACACTGGATGAAAACATTGATTGAAATTGAAATTATATATTAAAAAAATATAATTCCATTCTTCAAAAACTTAGAAGCTTTTAAAAGCTTAAACTAAACTATACAATCAAATCCAAAATTGCATTATTGGTTATTGGCCAACCTGTGGACACCGCTCATTCAAAACGGACAAGCGCGAGCAAGCTCATGCAGACTTTCTAACACAATCTCGTCTGAACCATTTCATGTTTTTAGACAGAGAATATGACCTTCTGTGCTCTATTACAGTGGTTTCAACCGGTGGTCTGGGGACCACCAGTGGTCCTGGAGGGGGTTCCAGGCGGTCATAGCTAAATGATGGAGAGTTGGTAACCAAATGTACCCTTATAGATCTCATGAGTGTAAAATGAAACCAAATTGACCCTGTACACTCTCAAGAGTTAAATTATTGTTAAACATCTGCATTACTTAATTTACAAGAAGTCTACACAATAATTGTTATTTAGATCAACATTTTCCTGTTATCTCTCCTATGGTACCAACATCAATACAGCATGGAATTGTGGAAAACCCTGCAACGATAACAAAATATCGGATATGCAACTAAGCGGTTAAATCTCATCAAATGGTGGTCGTGGCTCAAATACCGAAGTAAGTAATGGGCCTTGACATGCAAAGTGTTGAAAACCACTGCTCTATAATTAGGTGATAAAGAGTCCCTCAATGTAAACACCACAGGCTGACAAATTCCTTTGTTCATCAGTCTATCTAAAAATGTATGTTTAATCTGTGTGTAAACCTCTTTAAGATGCATTAGACCGTATATTCCTGATAAACCACTATAGGCTTGATTAGCAATGTATAACAACAACTTCGAAGGTCCATTGAGTGTAGCACAAATCTACGCCAGGAGGCATGCCCCAATAATAACAATAGTGCTGTCTGACGCAGTAATGTCAGACTGCGTGTCTCTCTCCCTCTCTCTGTCTTTATCTCTCTTTCTCTGCCCGTTTTGGTTATGTTGTTTTGTTCAGTGTGTCTCTGTTAGTCAGACATGGACAACCGGTTGGGGGTGTCGGCGGTAAATTAGTTAAACCAGCTGTTGACCGGGGTCCCCCCAGGGTCTGTACTTGGCACCCTCATTTTTACCCTCAACATCAGATCTCTTTGCCCCAAAATAGCCAGTCTACAAGTTTGGCTATTTTCACAGAATATTCACCTACTATCAGGGACATAACTAGTGTGACGCAGGTAATGTCAAGAGGAAACACTGTCAGCAAAAGAAGAAAAATAAAGAACAAAAGCTAAACACTGTACTGGAAAATGCACTGTAAGGCAATTTGATGTAGACATTGACAATAATATTGGTTTAAATCTGACAGGTCTGAGGTGGGATAGTATCACAAAGAATGAAAAAGCGTGAGAGAGAGAGAGAGAGAGAGAGAGAGAGAGAGAGAGAGAGAGAGAGAGAGGTGGATGAGAGACAGAGCAAGACGTACATCGGGGGAAAAAAACAGAGGCAGATCAGGGTGATTGACAGCACAGGAACCTGTTTACCATTGGCTCACAGATGTGACTGCACAGCACCGGAGGCCAGAGCTTCTCTCATGCCGGTCAGGTAGCGCACTCCATTTCCTTGCCTGTCAGCGCGGACAAGGCTACAAGCTAAACACAGGCCTTTTTGACACTGGCATTTTACATCGCTCGCTCTCACACTGACAACTCCAATCGAAAGGAGGCTTGACACTATGTCATTCCCAGTGGCCCCCCGGCAACCTACTGTATGTGCCACCACGCTCACAAAGGAAGGGAGCTGCCGGCATCTAGTACTGCTGTTTTGTTTACCCCCAGCTGCAGCCGGGGAAAATGTCATGTTTGCCAGGTGTCCCTGCTTTTAGCAGAGGCGCTATTTCAGAGAAACAAAAAAATCACAGGGTGGCAAAAAAAAAAAAACGGTAAACCACTTAAGCGCTCAGCGCCGATTTAACATCAATGCAAAAAACATGCAGAACATCAATGCAAAAAACATGCAGAGGTGGAGAACACAATTTGGCTTACCAGCTTTGAGTTTTTTTTTTTTTTTTTTGTAAAAACAGGACCTAGCTTATAAGAATAATGTCTAATAAAATGATTAAAAAAAAACAAACATGCATAGAATAGAGCAGAAAGATCTATTCTTTACATTAAATAGAGGATTGTATTCAATGCAGTAAACACAGCCTCTTCCTCAATAATTCACAGAGACTCAAGAAGATCATGTGTTGCTTGAAACATCACAAAATAAAATCCTCTTAATGGGAGCTATTTGGTGAGTGGATCTTTCTTTCTTTCTTTCTTTCTTTCTCTCTAATCCACAAGCTCATCTTTTCAAGCCACATTGACATACTCGAGGCATGACAGTGTCCCTTTGTGGAGACTTATGATGACCCAGAACCATGTAGCATGATGTCGCTACCAGGTGTAAACAATGTATGTCCAAAGCTATTACTTTTCAGCAATGGAAAAGAGAGTCCAATGGATCCAATGTTGTAATTATTTAGTCACAAGCTCTTGTTAATACTTTTGATTTGTTAAATGTTTATAAAAACCCCACAGACAGACTTTAAAGTAAATGGTAAATGGTGCATTTATATAGCGCCTTTATCCAAGGCGCTTTACAGAGATTGTGCATTACATTCACCCATTCATACACCGATAACCATGCAAGGCACCAACTAGCACATCGGGAGCAATTAGGGGTTCAGTGTCTTGCTCAAGGACACTTCGACAGTAACTCTGGGGGAGCCCGGGTTCGAACTGGCAACCTTACGGTTACCATCCAGGCACTCTACCCCTGAGCTACCGCCACTCCCTAGTAAACCATGCGTCCCTATTTTATAGGCTTTTTTTTCTTCTAAAATAGCTTCTAATGTGTCGACTCTATATCATGTTTAAGAGAGACATGTTTGTGTAAACAGGGTTGCCTATACAGTATCACGAGTATCGATGTTACAGCTGCAATTATTGTACGCCATTTGCCTCCCTGCAAAGCATGTACACTGTATGGATATTTTCATTGCTGACCTTCAACGTGCCTCTAGAGATCATCAGAATCTGTATGCAGCGAGATATCTGTCAGGTTTATGATTGACTGCATGCACGTCTGTCCCCTCACATATTTTGCAGATAATGAATGTTTCTCTGTGTGTGTGTGTGTGTGTGTGTGTGTGTGTGTGCGCGCGCGAGCATGCACGTGTGCGTGTGTATGTGTAATCTCATGAATAGCTATTTAATCCAACTGTGCCATCCACGAGATTACGAGATTTGATTCAGCATTGATTCACAATGATCAGCATTAATCCATCTTTTAAGTTTTTAAGTTTTCTGCTCAAAATGGAATAAAGTACGATGTTTGGAAACTAGAACATCAATCCAAGCTCGCGCTGATAATAATAATCCTCCTGGCGGATTGTCTACAACCTGTTGCATCCACTTCCTGGTTAGCTCTTCTTTTCTTTTTTCGCGCATTTCGCTGGCACTGGCCTCACGATCCCGCCTATAGAGCATTTTGCCCATAGGCTTTTCTTAAAGTATTTATTTAAAGACGGTTACGCCGCGGACAAAGCCAACTCGGATCGTGACAAATCATGACAATGAACACAATATTTTGGGCCGATCAAATCATTAGAAAGAAGAAAATAAAGGCAGGAGACAACACTAATTGTTTTGTTTTTCTTCTCATAAATTATTTGATCGGCCCAAAACATAGTGCTTGTATGGCGACGAACTTATTAAGCCACCGAGAGGCTAAAAGCGGGGAAATGTACTGCCAGACGCACTGCATGCCAAGGACTCACTTCTCCAGTGTACTGCGTTTTATTCATTTATTAAAGGTACTGTATATTAAAACAATTGATTTGGCATCATAACAAGGTGCGTTGTGAAGAATCGCATACAGATAGCAGCATGGTGTTGTCTTAGCGTTTGTGTTTGTAAAGCGGTCAGCAAAGTTGGACTTCCCCGTCGTTCACCCCTCTCCTTCCATTCATGAAATGCCACCGGTGAACAGCTGACTTTACTACCTGTCTGACACCACCCAACACCACGTGACCATAGTAACCATAGCAACCCATCGAGCTGTCTAACCTGTCACCAACAGTGTTCATTGTCATGATTTGTCAAGATCCGAGATGGCTTTGTCCGCGGCGTAACCGTCTTTAAATGAATACTTTAAGAAAAGCCTATGGGCAAAATGCATTGGGATTCATTTCCTGGGCCACTCGTCGTTCTGAAAAGGGGTGGGACTGCGACGCTCTATAGGGTAACATGAGGGAACGTGCTAAATATTCTTACAACAGAACAAACAACTCTTCCATTCAATTCTGTACTAAATAACTTAATTTGATTCAACATATATATATATATATATATATATATATATTCATTGTCATCACCATCTGTCTGGTGAATCTCATGAATTTGCATCAAAGCAGCACTGTGCAATTTTCTGTTGCATGGAGCAGGGTATTAAGACAACAGCACTGTGGTGAATGGACAGCTGAAAGTGTTTTTGAATGAGGCAAGTTTGCAGCCACGAGGCTTCATTTTATTCCTCACTTCAAAGCGCTCAGGCAATTTGTGCTCTAATGCACCTTTGAAAAACAATTTACTGAGGATACCATGCTCAAGCCCTAGTCTGAAAGTTAACCATGCAGGATGGCATTTTAAGGGGTATAACTGCCATAAAGGAAAGTCTAGAAAGAACTGCACATTGTTTTAATGCTTTAGGTGAGGGTATACTGTATGTCACTGGAGGACGGTTTCTGAACTGCCTACAGTCCTCCTATGAGACACAGACCGAGTAGGAAAAAAATTGCGCCATTTTATCATGATTATTAGCGAGGACCATAGGCGGCGGGTGCGTAAGGCTAGGGAAGGCTTAGCCTTCCCAACAATTATGCTGGGTATTTTTTTTTAATATATATAATATATGTGTGCAGCATTATAGAAGGCTATTGTGTGTGTGTGTGTGTGTGTGTGTGTGTGTTGTCGCTGCCCCCTGGTGATCGCTGATCGGATAGGTTATATACACTATACAGCAACTGGCCTAATCAGCATATGATTGACTACTATTGGTATGTCTGTAAACCTCGTCCTTCCAGTCGCTTTGTAGCAAAGAGTAGCGTGCGCTGGTTTGTTTTGGGAAACAGCAAAACGCAAAATGTATTTTTCAAGGCAAAGATAAAGTAGCCTAATTCAGAAGAAGAAGCTGTGAGTCGGCTGTCAGCACTCAGCAGCACCACCAGTGCCGCACGGTTCACGGTTCACAGTCCACACCACTGCAGCAACACTGACACGTTCAGCGGAATGACTGCTGTCTCTGTGCCGTCTGTGAAGAGCCATGACCCGCTACTCCTGGAGGGGTAATCTACACTGACTGACTCGAGACTTGAGAAAAAGACGTCCAAAAGTCGCTGTCTGTGTATAGGCTAATTCATTGGTAAAAGTATGCTAAATAACTCATTTTTAGACCATCTGGGAAATAAATAAATCCGCGGCGGCGAGAGCCCCCCCCCCCCCCAACGCAATTCTATAGCAGCCTACCCAAAGGTAAAACGCACCCGCCGCCTATGGCGAGGACCTATTATATGAAGATAGGTTGAAAAGTGTTGAAGTGGTCCTTTAATGCAAACTCAATGTATGTAATGTGTTTATATTGTTAGTTGTGTCAGTAAGTGTTGCAAATCAACTATCAACTATTGATGGTCTGTCTGTGTACTGTGCTTTTATTTAGAAGAACTCAGTATATAATGAGTCACTTCCTGTGAGCACCATCTTTGATGCAGCAGTGCAGAGAGTAAACAGAGCTGTAAGCCTAAGAAAAGAAAACATCTACCAACTTGGAAGCCTTTGAGAGGCAATGCTGTAAGTTGCAGTTGATGTTAGATATGCTAACTTTCTGTACAATTTTGTGGTATTTTGTTATGTTTATTTTGTATTTGGGAACGTTTTTGACAATGTTTACTGTTGTCTGCAGAACCTAGCCTAGCCTAGCCTCAGGTGTATGTCATCCTACTAATCAACACTGATGAGTGTATGTGGTTTAGCTAGTGTGTGTGATTGTTAATTACCTGGGTTTATTTAGTTGTGCAATTATTGGAATGCTGTCAATTAAGAACAACTCTGAATGTATTGTTTTATTATTTTTGCAGTTTTCACCGCTTTGTCATGAAGTAAACAGTCAATTCCACCTTCGACTCTGTCTGGCTGCGGTTTATCTTGATGTTAAGTGGCAGTCCCATACACTGCCATAGAACATTACAACACCCACTTTGAGAGCCCATGGTCTAGCACTCCTGAACACATGTACTGCATTGTCAAATCACAACACTCAGGTTAGATTGCTTGTTTTGATGTCAGCACATCACATCATTGCAATTCAGCTTTGAATCGTGATTGTTTACAATGAATAGCGCAGATAATTTGAGATGAACCGCTACATCTGTGCCACCATAATTATGAGAAAGATGACAAGGGAAGGACGATAATGCGGTCATGCTGCCTACTCATAGATACTGATGTCGCCATTATTCACAGTCGGCCATTGCTCATCTCAGCACGCGCTTCCTCACTCCTTTCTCCTGTTGCAAAGAGTAGCCTACGTCATGATGCAAACAGGAGGGAGCAGTGACTCGTGGGCATGTGGAGCGAGATGCTGCCTGGGAGAGTTTCAGAGAACCATGCAACCCCGACCCCCTCCGTATATAGAATAGGATCCATCTCGAGCGCCCTAGAAGGACAAAGTGGCTAGAGGGAGAAAATGGCCCTTTGGGCTTCAAGTGATGAGCTGGATCCTTTCATCCTCTCCCAGGGAGAATGAGAGGGAAGGCAGAGAGAAGTGATGAGTGATTATGAGAGGGAGAGAGAGAGGGAGTGAAACTGACCCAGGCTTATATTGAGAAAGGAGAGCCCATAAACACATTACACCTTCCGCCCATAATGACTTATATGGAACTCCATTGTTGTGAGATACATCCATTGACACAATACAGTGGATGCTTTTTGGCTATTGTTCCTTGCATAATATACTGTACAGTGCTGCCCTACTTGTAATGCTGCTAACATCAGTTATAGGCTCATACTGTGTTATGTTATGCATCCTATGATGCTACAGTAGTACTGAGATTACGTTGTCTCAGAAATAGCCCATTTATGGCTATGCTAAATGATCATCCATATATGCACTTATACAGTTAGTAAGTACATTGCGATATAGAGGTTTATAGTAGATAGTAGAAAAGAGGCTATGCCTCCAGACTAATGTCTTCACTGTTTAATTTCGAGATAACGCTGCTCAGCCAGACTGTTTTTTCCCCCTCCAACCCCTTTAGGCATCAGTGGCTGACAAGGAAGGACTGTGGCTTGTGTTTGCATTATATTAGCCTCTGTGAGTAGAATAGTTTGGTCTGATTAGAGATGACTAATGACACCCCAGGAGGACCAGGTTGTTGTATGACGGTGTCGCATCCTGAAAATAGCAGGCGTACAAGCTCACAATGTGTCACATCCAGGCATACAAGCTCACAATGTGTCACATCCATGTACAAGCTCACAATGTGTCACATCCATGTACAAGCTCACAATGTGTCACATCCAGGCATACAAGCTCACAATGTGTCACATCCATGTACAATCTCACAATGTGTCACATCCACGTACAAGCTCACAATGTGTCACATCCATGTACAAGCTCACAAAGTGTCACATCCATGTACAATCTCACAATGTGTCACATCCACGTACAAGCTCACAATGTGTCACATCCATGTACAATCTCACAATGTGTCACATCCATGTACAATCTCACAATGTGTCACATCCATGTACAATCTCACAATGTGTCACATCCATGTACAAGCTCACAATGTGTCTCATCCATGTACAATCTCACAATGTGTCACATCCATGTACAAGCTCACAATGTGTCACATCCATGTATAAGCTCACAATGTGTCACATCCATGTACAATCTCACAATGTGTCACATCCATGTACAAGCTCACAATGTGTTACATCCATGTATAAGCTCACAATGTGTCACATCCATGTACAAGCTCACAATGTGTCACATCCATGGCGTCTTGCATGCTTGTACGTATGTCTGCTATTTTCAGTACAAGTACAATTTTGAGGTATCTGTACTTTACTTGAGTATTTCCAATATTCAATACTTTTACCCTACTACATCTTGGATCCAAATATTGTACTTTTACTCCACTATGAAAAAAATACTACAAAACTCAACTCAATCAACTCCAAATCATACATTAACCAGTTCAACCCTATACATTTTGGCCATTTGAAAATAGCCGATATACATTGAAATTGATACAAGCTCACAATGCAGACCTGCTATTTTCAAAAGATTTGTATACATTTGAATACTTGAAATGGGACATTTCTGCATAGTGCATAATGATAACTTTTACTTGTGTACATTTCGATTGTACTTTACTTGTAAAGGAGTATTTATACTGTATATTGCAGTATTGATACTTTTGCTTAAGTACCAGTAAGACGCCCTGAGGGCGAGTCGCGCTAAAACAACAGAGCTTCTTAATACGGCACAGTTGAAAAGCAGGAGTTAAACTATTAATCTGGTGTCACTGAGGTCAGATGTAGAGTTGCTGCCTGGCTGCCTCCATATATGCAGATGTACGTGATGATCACGTGAGCGTATTGGAGTTTCCTCATGCAATGATCCCACCACACGCTCAACATAGGAACAGGCCAGCTTCAAGCACACGTCGCACCAGATTGCCCACGCCGAAGGTCAGGCTACAGGCAGTCAACTCAACGCGGATCCTGGGGCAGTCAGTCAAGCCAGATGAGGCCAGGGGCATGGCCAACATCTTACACGTGGAAAAGTCATGATCCGCCAAAATCTTTGGGTGGATGCAGACTTGACCTCCATACTGTATATGGAGCTGGCCATGTGATGATCCAGTATATGGAGGTTACTAGGATGACTGGATCTGCATGTTTGGCTATCCAGGGTTTGTCAGTGTCATGGAGATGGCCATAATATGGAGCTATGGAGACGGCCATATATGGAGCGTGTTACAAGGTGTGATGGACGGACGGACAGCCGGATGGACTGACTGACAAACATGTGAGTACTTTTTCTAGCCTGGCTAATAATCCAGACCGAATCAGCCGTTGGCATGTTAGTCTGGCTTATTAGCCAGGCTATACTTTTTCCACCACTGGCTATTTTCAGCGCATGACACAATCGTATGGCGGCCAGCATATATAGGCATAACAGTTATGATAAGGCCTGCTGTCGCTAGCTCACTCTCCCTGCATCTCCTTCTCCATATTGGAAAGGAGATGGATCATTAGACATGGTGTGGAAAAAGCAGTGCTGGATTGTCAAATTGGATTTCATTAAATCTTCTCAAGGCTTAATTAGATCGGGGTCTATGAGACTAATACCATTTTGAATAATGGAGGTCAAGACAGGAAATTAGTTGGTGTTAATGTGATAAAAATCAGATAAGGGGAGAAAAAAAGGCATAAAGTAGGCTATACATTATTGACCCAAATATTCCCTGGGAAAAGGCAGTGCTTCAGTCCTGTCATAATGTTTAACAACCGTCCGAAAAGACCTAACCCTCTTTGCGTCTGAGAAAATACCATACAACAAATAAATAACGTGGATTTGTACTTTTACTGCCAAATCAATTGCAATTATCAAAGCACTCTCTTGTAGGTTTTCACCAGAACCGGTCCCTGGAGCTAGGTGAGTGATGTGTGCATGACCAGGCTTTAGTAATTGTGTATTCATTTCAACTCATGATTGGGTCTTTGGCTGAAAATGGTATTGGAAATCTCTCTATAACCACTAAAACGTTCAAAAATATATATGGTGTGGCACATACATGGCACAGACAACACATGGTGTGGCACATACATGGCACAGACAACACATGCGTTCCGTTCAGTAGACGCTAGGCACAGCGACAGTAGAGAGGGAGATGAAGGAGGGCAATCTGGAGAGTGGTGGCAGAGACTGTTTCATGGACAATGAAGCAGCTTTATATGACTGAGAGGGAACGACCAATGCAGGCTGGGTACAGTCGACTCGGAAGACGGGAGTCCGCATGGAATAAAGTCCCCCCCTGGGACTCCACGTGCTCCACGGGACACGCTAAGATTGACTGTTAGGAGCCGATGTAGATATAACCCGGAGAGCCGCAAGCAGATTAGAATTCACTCCAGCTCTCCAGTTTTCACATGCATTTTCTCATGAGGATGAACTGATTTAAGGCGCGGGGGATAAAAAGCGCTCCATGGATGGTGTGGAAGTTGTACAATGTGAGAGTGCATATTGAAACAGATAAGCTTGGAGCTTGAGCTATGCAATATTCTACAGTATGTTGAGCCTTTTATGACCATCCCATTATTACAGGAATATAACATATATATAAATCTGATATAGGGGATTATCCCAGAATACATAGAGTGACTGAGCAGCAATGGTATTCCTCAAAGACAAAAAAGAGTGGACAGAATTACCTACTCAAATAGGATTTTCATTTGGCAAGGACGTTTTACCAGGTGAAATACTCATACTTGGTAATCGAGTCAAGCCGATGGAGCCTGAGGCATTTTTATTGATAGTTATTCTGCTTCACAGAGTGTATCACAGATGCAACAAACACTTCTCTGAGGACAGCTTATCGCCTCAATTCTGGGTTTAGGCTGGAATCACAAAATGTGTCTAAACATGATACCGGGGAGAAAACATTTGTTCAGTTGGGAGGAAATATGAATTCAAATGGCAGACCTGTCTCATATTGCTTAGATATGAACCATGTAGGGTTTATTCTGATATATCAGTGCATGCTTCTTGTATGCAGTGCATTCTTATTATATTATTTCAGATTCTATATACCGGTAAGACAAACATAGGCTAGTGCATTAGAGAGAGGATGAAACAATGTTATATGTTCTCCTATACAGAACAGCGCTACATGTTTAACCACATGAACCCTATAGCAGCGTCCCTATTCTGGGCATGACATGACCGTTCGTCAAAAAATAGCAGATCTATAAGCTGACAACCTAGATCTGCTATTTTCGGTGAAGCGATTAGAGGTAGAACAGGCCAAGTAAGTATGTATACTGGTCAACAAAGTATAGCGTTTACGTGGTTAATTCCAATGGTGGAAAGTAACTAAGTGCATTTACTTAAGTACTGTACATAAGTACAATTTTGAGGTATTTGTACTTTACTAATACTTTTACTTTTACTAAAAGTCTCGGATCCAAATATTGTACTTTTACTCATACATTTATTTGACAACTTTAGTTACTAATTACTTTGTAGGTGTTGATTATTATTACAAAACATTAAGCACTTTCAGCACTATATACATTCCGGCCATCGGAAAATAGCTGATCTACAAGCTCGTTGTAAGCTTGTAGATCTGCTATTTTCAAAAGATTAAGATTGTTATTTGAAAACTTGAAATGGCACATTCTACATAATGAGTACTTTCACCCTTGGCATTCCATCATTCCATCACAATAACATGTGTGCTCTTACTGAGTACTGCACGCAGCATTCTGGTTATAGCACCCATCTAGGGACTTCAGTAGGGTTGGCTTCTTAAAAACTTGAGTTGATGGTAATTTGGATCTATTTATATAATTATGTAAATCTTCGATAACTCAGATGACAGGAGAAACCAGGCAGGAAGCCAAAAATGTAGAGATACCCCTGGAAGTAATCTAACTACAAAAAGTACTCTGTCTCATAAAAACCAGGCATTGAGCCTTTACCATTGTAAGTTTAGAATTAGCTTTGGCAGGAATACCTTTCATGAAAATGTTCAATATAATGAATAATACCTTGGGAAAATACTCAATACCTTGAGTTTTCTGGATAGTAGGGGTATATTGTCAAAGGAGAAACCACTTGAACCCTACAGCGTCCCTATTCTGTCATGATAGAAGAACATTCAGCAAAAAAGCAGATAGCAGATTATTATTTCTTTGTTATTTGTTATTTTTCTCCTATGAAGTCATTCATTAATCAACACTACTATTAAGAGTATACAAAGTAATTCCCAAATGCCAACTTATCATTATACTTTGCGAGACATCATGTACTGTACAAGTAAAGTATGTGGGGCCTGGGGGGCTTGGGTCCACCATTGTCGTGCAGGTGCACACAGTGATATATTTATCTGTCCTATAGCACAAAACTGTGGTTAAGTATTGTAGTGCATGGAGGGACGGACCATCGAAACTAAAGCTCAGATGTATGGAGGCATCCCTCCCATCTCAGTTGTTGTTTGAATATTCTTCTGCGGAGACTACCCTGCCCATCAAGAGGAACAAGACCACTCACATTTCCAGATGTTCTGAGTAGGGACACAGGACTGACTGTGAATTGAGCAACAGAGACAAGTGGAAGCAGCTCGTGTCGCAGATCTCGATGATGATGATGATGATGATGATGATTGTAGTGCTGAGAATTGCAATAACCATGTTACGAAAAATGAACACAAGGCATCCACATATTCGTTTTAAATTTTCACAAGCCATCGAAAGTAGCCAGATGCTCCACAGCTTTGTTTGCACCTCCAACACACTGACATTGACAACACTGTAGCTAAAATAACTCTGATTTTTCTCAGCTTTAGGAGGTAATTTCAAGTCTTCACGAATACCAATTAACTCAGACCATTATAGAATAACATAATCAAAGTGAAATTGTGACGCGAGTGGTCACAGATTTGAGACATAAACCTTTACAGTCAATAAGCGAGACCAAGCTAATTATATTCCTGAAAAACGTTTTTCTGTTGCAGTATACGGTATACATAGCTCTGACATTTAACGGAGCCATGAATCAAGCTTTCATATGAAGCGAAGCATTGTTCATCAGACTTGGGGGAGTGTGGTGTGTGTTCACAGTGATTTATCTTTGCATGTTGTTTCCATTTCTGCGTAGAAATGGCTAATCTTATATAC
Organism: Protomyctophum parallelum; assembly: GCF_964188405.1. Classification (NCBI taxonomy): domain Eukaryota; kingdom Metazoa; phylum Chordata; class Actinopteri; order Myctophiformes; family Myctophidae; genus Protomyctophum; species Protomyctophum parallelum. The sequence continues at coordinate 32,617,324 of NC_139707.1, forward strand.
ATGGCCTTTTTAATCGTGTGGTTGTGTGTAGTGATAAGCAAGCAGTGGCGCACTCTCTCTCTCTCTCGATCAACTATGGACTTTATTTATTGCTCTCCAGAGAAGAGAGAAGTATTAATTTCACACTCTACCACACAACCCCCCCCCCCCCCATTCAGAGCAGGGGCCAATTACACCTGGGCCTGGTAATGAATGCATACATGCCAATACAAAAAGGTCACTGCCTGAAAACAGTCAATCACTCTGATAAATGCTGAGTCATGCTTGCCAACTGAATGCTTTAGACATTTCCAGGAACTTACATTTGTCAATTTGACCTCATTCAAACAAATGATTCAAAATATTATTCATAAAGGAGCAGGGGACAATTGGGGATTCAACAGCTACTCTACTTGTTATATCTGTACTATAAGGTTTAGGAAAACAGCACAGAATTGGCAATTTAAATGTGTCACAGACTCACAGCACCAGCACATTAACTATAGTCTCTGTTAAATGTATCTGACACTTGACACTGAATATAATGACTCAACTTGTGTCATTTACTGTGACAACGTCTTCTGTTCTGTCTAATAAGGTACATGATTTTATGAGCACTATAGCCTACAGCAAATTCCTTGCCAGTCCTGGCCACAGTCCTAGTTTTGGGAGGTGAAAGTTTGACTCATGGCTCATAAAGTTAGATTGTATTTGATTTTATTTGTACTAACCTGTTTGACTATCTGGTTTGGATGAAGGTTGGAGAGCATAATAACTAAATGCATAAAGAGATGGAGGAGAGTTGCTGTGGTGTGTAATTCAATTTGTGCCAGCCTAATCTCTATTTGGGCCTGTTTGGCAGAATGCTGATCTCCTATTTCAGAGTCATGAATGAATAAGGGGGGTGGGGGGATTATCTGCCTCCCCTCTTTATGGAAATGATTTGAGCCTCAGCCCTGATATACAGGGAGACACTGGCTGTTTGGCTGCTGGCGTAGTACAGGTGGCTGTGTGTGGATCGAGACACTATATCTCAGGCGGGCTGAGAATCTCAGCACAAGTCACGAACCTAACTGTTTCCCTTCTTCAGATCCTCAAAATCACACTATCGATTGCGGTGCATTGCTGTGACTCCCTACAAAGATGGCACCGGTGCAGGTTCAGCTACAAAGAGTTGTAGAATGTAGATGCAACATGGCGTGTCATGCTGACACATTTAAGTGCTGACACCTGTGTCCTAGTCGGTCACAAGATTACAATGGACATGTCCACGTCGCTTGCCTCCTTTCTTGTCCCACAGGACTGTCTTCTACTATTCTAATTCTGTGTGTTGTGTTTGTTTGTTTTCTAGGAGCATAATTACAGTCATCACTCATCCAGCAGCGTGACGGTGTTTCTCAGAAACACTCTCGGGTCCGTTCTAATTATCAATACAGTGGGGGGGCCTTACGACCGGGGATATTCTTTGCTTTTCGCACCACTGCTGTTGTTTCCCCACGCTGTGACAACCCATTGCCTTCACAGCAGCTATAAATTGATTTATTTTTGCTCATATTTGGTGGGGTTAGAGTCCATCAGTGGGTAAACCGTATATAGACTTGATTTGTAATCATCTCCTAGGCAACGTGTAACATACAGCACAGAATGCATGTTGGTTTTCACTGTACTGTAATTATCTCAGAGAAAGCGGCTTCCGTCGACTCACCATCAGTACCTACAACTACAGCCATACTGCACAACGTGATGCAAAATATTAATATTAATTAATTTAAGCCTGCAACCAAGCCATTCAGGCTTCTGGTGAATCATGACCATAAAACATTTGATTCTTTCATTTGAACATTTGAAAAGCGCACACATACGGCAATATGAATGTTTTCATGATTCACCAGGAGACTGGATAGCTTGGTTTCAGGCTTAAAATCTATATAAATATTTTTCGGAAATCTCCATGAGACAAATTAATGGGCTTTCTACCTGTGGAAACATGAGAAAAATACCTGTAGAAACACAAAATGGCCAACGCTCTACTATAAGCTTGGTACGATCAAAAAAAATCCAGGCAGGGTTCTGGGGGAATAGTGGGAGAAATGCATGCATCTGCTTTTGATATCCCCCTCTAGTTGTCAAATGCATCATGACTACCAAATACCAACTGAATTAACAGTAACAGAAAGTTGAATTTGCAATGTACATACAGTACACTGTATATATTCATGTGTAATAAAATAAAAAAATAAAAGTGTGTATCATTGAAACAACACTTTTGGCATAACATACCTCAACCAAATGGTAGAAAGGTCTCAATGTGAAATAGCGACTTAAAATGTGCTCTACCAATTGGTAGATAAGACTGTTACAGTAGGCTATATGTTGTGGTTTTTTCCTTCTTATTTTTGAGTGGTGCAACCACTCCAAGGAACAGCAATGTCCGTGTTCACCTATGTGTTGGTTCACCTATGTATTGGTTCACGTCCTACAGTATGTATGTGTTCATGAGCACCAGTATGACTGACTACCAGTAGGGGCACTGTTGTGCCAGAGAGAGAGAGAGAGAGAGATAGTATTAGTGCTGCACTGTTGCCTGCTAATGAGAGAGAGAGAGAGAGAGAGAGAGAGAGGAGGGGGGGGGGGGGGGGGAGAGAGAGGGGAGTTGCACCACTCAGTTCACACGGTTGTGATTTTTCCTGAGAACTGGATGTCTGAGAAATCGGGTTTCAAAGCTTTGACAAGATGTTTTCAGGTCAAACTGCATCTTTGTGAAAACAATCTGTAATTTGAATTACAGATTGGCTCACACTTTTCTTGTCATATTAATTATGCCGTACTTGTTTCATTAGAGGATCGCTTTACAGTACATGTTTATTGTGGTTAATGTTGTATTGTTTGTTATTAAAAGTAGCCATTTATGTGTATTTTAATGTATAGACTTCGACAACTGAACCATGGTGGATTTGTAACTTAGCTCTGGTTTGTCCATTATAACTTTTAACTTTTGAGCTCAATTAACCCCCCGGGTCCTTCAATGTTCCTCTATTAAAGCCCAACAATCCTTAATGTTCCTTAATCAGTCTGAAACAAAAATAAAACATGTACAGCTGATCTCCCGATTGTTTTACAACAGCACTAGTAATCAAATGTAACAAAGGATGTTCTGTGCTCCCTAATCTTTAGCCAGACCCCAATCCGAATGCATTGCCGTATAATACCTGAAGCTCCCTTTTGTGTGCAGGAGGCATAGCCTGGCGGGGTCAGCCAGACGCATAGCATGGATTCACTGACGCTGCGGGGAGGAAGTGTCAGTGAATCCAGGCTATGCGTCTGGCCCTGCCAGGCTACAGGAGGCAGGCAATTGGATTCTGAATTGCTTCACTCACACACACATTATGTCCATAATCCGTCACTTGTCTACTTTCACCGCAGTGGCACACGGCCACACGCCACATCTCCTATGCGCACATAAACTTTTAAATCTCCATTCCAATGCCTCACATCCTGGATGTCTTATTTCACAGACCTGGACAAGAAATGGGAGGCTTTCATTTTCAAACTTGGATCGTTTTACTGAAACTGGATATTGTGGTAATTTATTTTAATTTGACTTGATAGAACTGAAAAAGCAAGGGATAAATATTGTTGTGTTGGCGGACTGATTTTATAAAGCGCAAATAACATGCATTTTAAAACTGCTTTTAATATTTAATAATCATATTGTCTATGTCCCTCAAAGTTATTTCTAATGGTTTGAGCCTCAATCACCACTCTGATATAACCAGGCCTTGTCAATTATTTCTGGACTTTGAAAGCAGTTTTAGCCAGCTTGGAAAATCAACAATGGTTGACATTGTAAACAAAGTGGAAATGCAAATTTGCATCTGAAGACTGAAGAAAAGGAGGAATTATACAAAGTAGGGTGGCATTGATGACATCACGATGAGGCCAAAATCAGTCGAGCTGTTTCTGAGAGCAATTTCCATTAAAACACCTGACATGACATGAAGGCCTGATTGTTCAAAATTGGTTATTTGTGGGGATAGAAAACACACATGGGAGCCCCAAAAACACAAAAGAAATTGAAAAAGTTGAATTTTATGTTATAGCTCCTTTAACAGTAGTCTCCCTTGTGAAATAATGGAGGACTGAACCTGGCTTTATATGTATGCATTATTTAGCAGTTTTTGACCAACATCTGATTAGTTCCTTAGCACTGCTGTGGCTCCACTAGTTAACTAGCTGGGTCACATTTTTAAAATAGTAATTTATGCTATCAGCTACTACTCTTAAAGCCCAGGGTGTGCGTGCCTTTTGTCATTTTGTGACACCTTTATCATTATTAGTCTTACTCTTAAATCTGAGTGAAATTAGAATCAACATATAAATCCACAAAGTACATGCTATATTTGTTCATTACAACTACCACTGCATTCAATTGAATCGGTTGAATGTGTAGATCTGTTGTGAATTTTGTCTGAATAGTCTTCATGACAACTTAAGTGAATTTAATGGAGCTGAAGAGTGGGGTAGAACAAAATAACAATAATCCCAGTCCTTGGGAAAGGCCAGGGCGACGTGGTACGCTGTTGAGGACAAGCTATGACTCAACAATTCAGGGACAAAACATTTAAAGAGAAAACTCTTGGCCATCCTTGAAAAACAGCTCTCCCACCAATGCTACAGGCATACGCAATTGTCAAGATATTCCATTTTCACGTTTGATAGTTGCGCGGCCAGAAATTAGTTCCCCAGCAAGCCCTTAATATGCGCTTATCTTAGCCAGTAATGGACAGTAGGGTTTGCCTCGTATAGCACTGGTTCTCAAAGTTGGACTACTGCATATGGGGGTGCAAATGGACCCCCATATGGTCTGCAACTCTCAGACTTATAGGTTAACACAATACAGTATAGATTAGTGTTCCAGAGATAAATATTAAACAAATACATTAATTAACACTGTGGACACGTACAGCCCCTTTGAAATGTTAAGCAGTTCTTAACTTTTGGAGATATCCTGCTAAAAGACAGACCAACATAAAAGCAAACAAACAGAATGGGGCAAGACCATTAACTATTGTTCCACCCCATCGGCGGAGGTATAAGATTTCCCACTTTACAGCATGCTGCTGACGAATGAGACACCTACTAATGATGCAGGTGATATTCTTGCTCACTGCTCCTACAATATACTTCAAGCAGTCTTCATTACAAAATATCAACATTTGCCTGTATGTTGCGCCTACACATGAAGCACTCTCCATACATAATGTTGGAAAACTGGTATTGACACAGGACTGTATCAGAATGATCTAGCGTCAGCCATGTCCAGACAATCTGCCTATCTGTCAGTGGAGAAAAAGAGGCCAGACATCAAGGAGTCTTATCGGAATCAATCAATCCCAGACCCGGCCAGGCCGTTCCAGCAGTCCCTGGAATCAAGGTCTGTGTGACATAAGACTCCCATCGGTCTCCAGTCGGATGGAAAAGGGACCTCATGTTGTTAAAGAAATGGACTAAGACCATGCTGTCTGGCCCCCTGAAGAGGGAGGTACTCGGCCTATTACCTGGAGAGGAGTAGCTCGCCACTGGCGGGAGACCATACTGTAGCTGACTGCTAGGCACCACATTACTGCTCCACTTCTCCTGTACGTGTTCTCTACCACGCTGACTAGAGCCCGACCGATGGCGCATTTTGTGTCAATGCCAATCCTGATTTTCAATCCAATCCAATGTATTTTATTTGTATTTCATAAAGCACAAGATTTCCAAAGTGCTGCACAAAGTAAAATACATAAAAACAATCGGAACAAACAAAAAGATACAGGATAATGTTTTATAACATAATGCAAATTTGATAAGATAAGAAAAATATATATATCAACAACCATGTAAGGAAAACTTCGGTTCGGTTAAAAAGCTAATGTATTAAAAATGAGTCTTAAGATGGCATTTAAAAGTTTCTAGAGTAGGGGCCACTTTGATACAAAGAGGTAAATCATCCCATAAGTTTGGAGGGGTATAATCATGTATAAGGTCTGAGAGGTACTTTAAAAACAAACAATAAACTCTTAACATTACTACTATAATGAACAGGGAGCCAGACGGAGAGCAGACTGGAGTGATGTGATCATATTTGCGGGTTCCTGTTAAAAGACGTGCTGCAGCATTCTGGACCAGCTGCAGTCTTGAAATAGAGGCCTGGTTTACGCCTACATAGAGAGCATTGCAGTAGTCCAGTCGTGTAGAAATAAAGGATTTTGGAGAGACCACGATTTACTGATGTTATATACTATACCGCACATTCCGTGCTCAGCCAACCAAATCATCACATTCCGTGGTACAACACACAAAGCTGTGCATAGGATAGCGCCCCTCAAAAAGAAAAATCACACTGATGTGAAGTGGCGCTCTTATCATCATACATCATCATGTATCACATTCCGTGCTCAGCCAATCAAATCATCACTATGGGGTACACACAGACACACAAAGCTGGTCATAGGAAGGGCTAGTGTCCCTCATAAAAAGAAAATACATATTCCGCCTGATATGGATGTCATCCAAGGAGTCAATGACGGTCGATATATAAATGGCCAAACCTATATATCGGTCTGGCTCTACCGCTGACTCCTGGCTTCATTATCTCACAGCACAACAACACCCTCTTCTGTCTGTCTGTCTGTGTCTGTGTCTCTGTCTGTCTGTCTGTCTGTCTTGCACTTGTCACCCTCTCCCTTCCCGGATGTTCGTCTATCTGTGCTTTCCTGCCCTGTCCCTCCCGCCGCTCTTTTCCTCCCTACGCGTCTCTCTCCATCTCTCCCATGACAATTGATTTCCCTCGCTTGTCCCTTACCCCTGTAGCTGCCACCGCTGCACCAAAGAGGGTATGTTTAATTAGAGAGTGAATGATGAATGGCCTCCTGTCGCCACTCACAAAAGAGGCACAGAGGTCCTGAGAAACGAGGGGAAGCCCTCAGGAGATCCAACGGGGCGACATTTAGCTATAAATTGGAGCACTTGTGATGTGATGTTTGAAGTGTGATGCAATAATGTATGAGCGGATATACAGCATGCCAGTGCAAAATTTGAATTTTTTAGTTAAGTGCAGTCGGCCTGTGTGTGTGTATGTGTCTATGTGCGTGCGTGCGTGCGTGCGTGCGTGCGTGTATAATGATGTAATGTATAATGAGTTATAATGGGTCATACTGAGTATTTGGTTATGAGCTCTATGAAGAGGCCACTTTGCAGTAAATGGTAGTTATTTGTCAATTATATGATGGAAAAAGTAGTAATGGTATTTTCCTACAGTACATTGGTCAAATTAAACAGGCTGCTGAAGCCGAGCAACAAACCATATAACTTTTAGATTTTCAAAGGTACAATTGCTTTCGTTTAGAGATAAATTAACTGTTCACAGTTAAAGTGATCTCGCATAAATAACATAATGCTATTGTTTTTCCCAGTCTGGCCTCTGTGCTTATCTTTCAAGACACATAAGAATTCTTAAAATTTCATAAAGTGATACACATCTGCACAACAAAATAAGAACACCTCCGAGCTATAGAAACATTTAACCAAGTTGAGCTTTATATCATAAATATGCGCTTGCAAAATGCCTTGGCAAGTACTGCTCTGCTCTCTTTATTGCAGATTGTGCTGTGAGGAATCAATTTTCTACCAGTCTAACCTCATGTTTTTTTTTTGGGGGGGGGGGTTCTGCCAGGCATACAGGGTCGAGGTGTGCACACACCCGTGTCTCAGAAGACCTTGAAGATGACGTTCACTTCTCCCCGTGCCCCTCTTATTTCTCAACACAAACTTTCTTTTCTTCAGGCTCACGTCTCCCCTCTGACACTCTAACAATCGCCTCTTTCTTTCTTTGTGAGAGCGACAGTGACGTTCCCTCAGAATATCCTTGCTGGACAGATCCCTTTTTGAAGCTCTTGCTTGCTGGAGCTTGGTAACCCAATGAGGCTGAACCTCCAGGGAATGGAAGTGGAGGGCGGAGAGGTAGAAAGAAAAAAAGACTATAGTGTTATTGAGGCTTTGAAAGCGGCCAGTGCATGTGACGTGACTGGATTTTGTAATCACGCAGGCGGTGCCAATAGCTGTGGTGATGCCACTGTTGATTGCCTTAAGCCTTTGATCTTGATTACTGCAAATAAGTCTACAGAAGCTAGGGGTGCATGCTCAACGCCCACAAAATCAAAGAACCACCAGGGCATCCCTGGGGATGTGTTCGTATTTGACCTCAAATTCTATTAGTTTATGCATGTTTTCACCTCTGAACATTTTCTTCCGGATTAATAAGATTTCAGTGCTGCCACTATTCGATGTTATTCCACACCCGTCTGTACAATATGTACACATTCTGAATGGCCTTACTGACAGATTCGGTAGCACAGCACATAATCTGTTCTTGAGAGAATAATCTACATGTGACACATGTTATACGAGTAGTATTAGTACAACATTACAAATACATTCACTAACCACTTTCACCCTGGTGTCCTTATTTTGGGCATGTCATTATAGGTGACCATTTTCAACTATAGGTAAATTATTATTGTTATATGTATATTTTTTTAAACATCGAAAGTAACAGATCTACATAATGTGTCACATGTGTCTGTGCAACATGTTCAAGGACTAGACAATGCATTTGAAGAACAGCCAGCACCCTTTATTCAATCATGATGGAGCAACATCACCTGACTGTTGGGGATATACACAGACATATCAGATCAACATGGTGCGCATCATAAAAGCGCTTCAGAGACATTGCCTGAGATCTCCTGTTATATATCCAGACACATTTATTTCTGTGCAGAATCTGTTGAGCATTTTTTATTTTATTTGGATGGAGACAGAGAGACATGAAAGGCTGGAAGGTGAGGGGGATGACTTGGAGGATTGTGTTGCCTTATTTATTATGGGGTATGTGTGCTTACCAGGTAAGCTTCCCTGTCAGTTTTTGTCTGACGTAAGAGTACCTGCAGGCACAGCAATGAGGCTGCCTGTATCTGTATGTACATTTGGCTGGAAGGACAAAAGGTGGCTCAATGAACTATGCACACTTCTATGTTGTCTTGTCTGCAGACATAGGCATTCCCAGTGCCACGTTTAGTGATTCATAAAGCTGAGTTAATGAGGCCTTATTACAGACGCATTCCGCTGCAGTCTTTGGCAGCTGTGCTCTTTAGCATATGATGCCACCCCCCTCTCTCTGAGATGATGATGATTTATGACCGCTATTTGTGAATACTCAAACAGATGCTGCTCATCTTTGAGGAGGCGCACCGTTGGTTGATTTGAAGGTTAACACACACACACACACACACACACACACACACACACACACACACACACACACACACACACACACACACACACACGAGCCCATATGCACCCAGTATGTCTTCCGCCCAACATATTTACCTAATTGTAGACAAGACAAGACAGTGCCAGCTCCCTCTCTCTGCTGCTATCCGCAAGCATTTGCACATAGCTCTCCTCTCTTTCTCGTGCCTCATGCACTGTTCTCTCTCATGCAGCTTGCACTGCTCATTCCCTTCTGCCTTTCTCATGCCACATGCCCTGCTCTCTCTGTCCCCTGCTCAATGTTTTGCCCCCCTGCCCCCCTCTCTGTCTCTCGCTCTCTCTTAAGCTCCCAGTATACAATTAGACGTATGGATGACCATGTTGATATCGATATCCCCTGAACACCCGCCACAACTGCTCACTGGTTTCCATGAGAGTCATACAGTATTGTGCATGCCGGGCCGGTATCCAATCAAGAAAGCCAGTAGAGCCATTCATCATCCACTCGCATGCACTCCCCAATTCACATGGTCCTCCTGACCAGAAGGCTACGATTTCGCTCTCCTGGAAGTGCATTCACTGACTTACCTTCAAATGCCTTGTTAATGCATTCCATTGTATTGACTAAGATTTAAAAACGGTAAATGGTGCATTTATATAGCACTTTCATCCAAGGTGCTTTACAATGTGCATTTATTTCACCCTTTTACAAAAGGTGGAGGAAACCATGGAATGCACATCGGGAGCAGTTAGGAGTCTTGCTCAAGGATAAAACCAGGAACATTCCAATTCCTCATTGGCTGCTCTACCTTCTGAGCCACTGCCACCACACTTCAAATTGTGACAGTAGGTCGCAGTTTACTATGAAAATCTGCATTTCATGTCAGTGACACTTCATATCAGTCAGTCCGTCCAATCACGACACTGACCTAAAAATTATAATACTTAAAATGTACAAGTTCATTTTCAAGCTCTGTATGTTGTACATGGACTGATTTTAAGTGAATTATACAATAACATAAGATACTATTTTGATAAGATAATTATTATCAAAGGAATCATCATCAAGCTCCAGATTTCTGGATCTCATTTCTGGAGCAAAACTCAACTTTTCTTCTAACTTTACAAATTATTTTGGGGGCTTTGTTGAGCCTTTGGTTGCCTGACTGCCTTTAGGTACAGCGGAGAAAGACAGGAAACACAGAGAGTAGCGGCCGGTCGGGAATGAAACTGGGGGCTATAGCTGTCAAGCATTATGGCCCATGAGGTACAGTATGCACACTAACTAACCACTCAGCTATCGCGTTGAAAAACCCCCAAAAACTGTTGGCTGAGTTTGGTACACACCACTGGGCACAATCCCCAAACTCCACTGGGTAATAAACTAGGGATGTCCCAAGGATTTTTGCTCCCGATCCGATTCCGATCGATTTTTCCCGATCCGATATTTATATTTTTATACAACACTTATGCCATATCACAATAGTACAATATCCCAAATCACAGACAATATCCAGTCTAATATCACGATATGGATATAATATCGATATAAGGACAACTCTATAATAAATCCATCTTAATTCCCCTACAATAGAACATCAACTCAAGATGTCATCTCAGTGAATAACGTGGACATCTGCACAGCACTTCAGCAAGACACGTCAATGTCACAGAATGACGCCATGTTGTTGCGCTGTATAATTCAATGGCGATATATGATGGGAATGTATCCCTTTTCCTCAGAGGATGTCACCCTTCGATCATCAGTTAACTCAGTCTGTGAATACCGTGTGACACCCATGCATGCATACTGAGCAGGCATGAACAACACTGTCAGGCAGAAACCTTGTATCTTCATATTTACACTTTTTATGCTCTTTCTTTCATAAATGAATGCACTATTTTATACTTTGAGCATCGATTTAACAGTACAGATAATAGCCGATCTACAAACTCACAACATGTATGTATGTATGTATGTATGTATGTATGTATGTACGGTATGTATGTATGTATGTACTGAATGTGTGTGTGTGTGTGTGTGTGTGTGTGTGTGTGTGTGTGTGCGTGAGTGCGTGTGTGTATTTATGTGTGTGTGTGTGTGTGTGTGTGTGTGTGTGTGTGTGTGTGTGTCTGTGTGTACTGTATGTATGTTTTCTTTTGAGTGGTGCTAACTGCTCCAACGTGTGGCTTTGTGTGTATGTATGTCTGTCCAGCCCCTGTGACGTCATGTGGCATTCGAGTCAGTAGCTAAATTAATGTGTAATATGTATCCCCCCCAATGTCATGTGGCATACATCATCATCATGATAAAAGGCACCGCTCACTTCACACGAGTGTGATTTTTAATATAATTATATGTATAGGCTATAGGGTACCTGAACGGGTGTATCCGTGTGTGCACACATGTATATATGGACACATGAACATGTACAACCAACAAACTTGCACATGCATAAGGCGTACACAAGCATGCACCCTCTACCTGGGGTGATTGAAATGAATGTCTTGGCCTGGGGAGCTATAGCGTGGAGGAGGAGCACTGAGAGATTTACTCCACTGTCGGCTGCCATAACTCTCAGCCTCTCTGTGCCTCTTCAGGCGCCGTGGTGATGAAGGTGTGATGAAAGGGAGGCACTTTCTCATCTCTCTCTCTCTCTCACATGCGAGAACCTCTGGCCTGCAGTGCCGCTGCAAAGACAGCATGTACGTTGCCCCCACCAAACCTTGCTGACTACTGATTTGGTCATGAATTATGGGGCCGTGTTGGTCCCTGACTCGTCGTTACGGACATGAAATATTTGTTTGCATTACAGCATGCATGATTCAGGGGGAAAGCAGAGCCACAACACAGCAGCGGATGTTATGAACTTGTAACCTGAACTCGGCTCTATTCCTATTCCATAGAGCCTAAATTGTTTTTGAGGGTTTGTGTAAACACAAACATTGTGTAATCAAACACAAACATTGAAGACGAAGGTGATTGGCCGGAATGAGATGATGTATGATGATGTAAGATGATAAGAGCGTCCCTCACTTCACATGGGTGTGATTTTGTTAATTTCCCCTTCGGTGGAAACGGACTGCAGAAGCTGCACAGAGGATAATTAGTTCTGATGTGTGGACTTAATTATGTTGTATATTTGTATATTTGTTGAAAATCGCAATATGTTCTATAAGCTTTACACTTTAATGAAATGATATGTTGTTTTCCATACTATGAACATACAGTAGGTGCTCTCACTGATGATGATGAACCCTGTTGTTAATGTTACATTACAGTAAGACATGACACCTATAGTATTCAGAAAATGATGATGACCTTCCAAAGCTGTGAAATCATTTCAAATTGTTCAAGTCGGCTTTTGAATCATGAGAACTATAGCCCTTCTAAAATAAAAATAAATCACACCTGTGCGAACTCGAACTCGAACTCGAACTTTTCAGGATTCAAATTCCAAAACAACAAAAGTAGCAGATCTACAAGCTCTTCTTCTCTGTAAGAAATATGGAGAATTCTGCCCAACAGCAACAATTTACAGTAAATAAATCAAACCGGGGGTCCTTGAAATGGAACAGGCATACACGTGCATGGTGATGTCACGGAATTTGATGGATGTAATAGGAACTGTGATCCCCCCCCCCCCTCCTGTAGAGAGAACCTGTGGTGGGCCAGAGAGCACGCTTCACATCTGTCCAAGAGAGAACATGGAGGAGGAATGTGAGAACAGATGGAATACGAGCCAAGATTCTAACGGCTCAATGGGGAGATAAGGAGCTTGACAAGGTTGCCAACATGCTTACGGTGGTGAGTAAAGGTGTGTGCACTGTGCAGTGGTGGAAAGTACATTTACTCAAGTAGGCTACTGTACTTAATTATCATTTAAGCTACTTTTACTTTACTTGAGTAGATTTATTTCTATCGATTACTCACCCCATGGAGACTTGCTTTGGTCGCATTCTTAAGCCAATAATTTGATTTGGTGGTAGGGGGTGTTTGGCAAGCTTTCCCCTTATGATACATTTTGTCAGCATTTGACAAAATGTATTGATCAAAGAGTTGCTCGTTCAAACCAACTCCAGCATTGAATGAACATATTAGGCATTTGACCAAATAGAAAGTTATGCTAATACCTACTCCCATCCCTTATTAATTCAGACGATCATTTCAGAGAGAAAAGTGTGTACATAGTAATGCGGTCACACAGATTTATGCGAATGCAAAGGATGATGCCTATTAGGCTACCTGTACATGTATGCAAACCAATGCAAATGTTACTGAATAACAGAAACCGGCGTCTACTTTAGGTACTGCTTACATTGATACATTTGTTAATGATCTTATCATATTCTAAACACTTTCAACCAGTATTGAACATGCCCAAAGTTTTGGCATCCCCTGAATTCTCCTGCATTACATACTGTATACAGAGCATTCAATGATTCGGGAGCCCGCAGGTCTGAGAAGAGTGAAACATCCACCAGTGTAGAGCTGTGCCTGTCACAGCCGTATAGCCCTGTGGATCTTGTCCTGTCTGTTGTCATTTCTAAAGAGGCGTGGGAGGGTGATTGCTGAGGGAAAAAAGAGCAGCTTGCCATAGTTGACTTCAGATCTCCTACACAGCCACAATATCCCCAAGAGATCAGTGAGACGATGAGGCGGCGCTGAAGTGTGCTGACGAGGAACTCAACTTGACCCACTGGTTTCTCTATACTGTCCTGAATAAACCTGAACATAAAAGTTTTGTTTTTGTTTTTACCTACACCTGACCTGATGATGTAGACAATATTGCTTTTAGTTTTTTACTCTCCACTATTATATGGACTCTATCGTTGCTGGCGGGCAGAAACCACTATCTCCATAGTTTAAAAAAATGTTGTTGTTGTAATTGAATTCTCTACACATTGATCATAGAGCGTCACACAAAAGTATCAAAAGTAGCAGTGCGGTGCGAAACAACACATTGTGAGCTGCTACGTTTGCTATTTTTTTATTTGATTCCAGGAAAGTTGGCAGTTTTGGGCATATGACGTTTTCACCCGACATAGATACTATTATGAAAGTGTTGATCGGAAGTAAAATTATAACAGTATCACAACCAAGTTTATCTCATTTGAAAAAAAGTTTCCAAGTCGTAATTGCAACATGGTAAAGATATTGTGTAATATGGAGAGATGCTACAAACAAGGATTTCATTTTGGGTAGGATTTTGTATTTTACATTGTTGTTGCAGGCATTCGAACATGAGTCACAACTCACAACAAATGCTGTGAGCTTGTAGATTGGCTTTGGTTCAATTGATTAAAGGTACAGACTGAGTAGCACAGCAAAACTACATTTTATATCGTAGCCTAAATTAGATGGGATTAGAAATAGAATCCCTGTACATGCACATCAAGCTGTCTCATGCTATACGGAAACACTTTAGATAGGCTGATCTTGTTGGTTCCCAAGGCTACTTCATTTACATATCAGTCTAGAAGAGGATGCATGTGAAAAACAAATCCCGCGTCCAGAAAGTGCAGGCTGCTTGATAGTTGATAGTGACAGGAAATGCATGAATAGTATGGTAATGACATACAGCAAATGGTCTGTCCGTCCGGGAATCAAACCGGGTATGTGTTGGTAACTCCTTTACTGTTTAAAAATGCTGTTTTAGGCCCAGGCCATAGCGTAACGGTCTGGGCACCGGACTGGTAATCCAGTCGCAGTGTGCCGCGGGTTCGACTCCCGGACCCGACACGGCCTTTACTGCATGTCATCCCCAAAACTCTCTCCCGTTTCCTGTCAGCCTACTGTCTGTCCCTTCAAAAATCAATAAAAAGGCGTAAGCCGCAAAAAAAAAAAAAAAAAAAATGCTGTTTTATTAAAATTCTGTTCCATATGGTTGCATGTGACTCGAGATGGTTACTTTTGAGTGAGCTCATATCTTGACTAATAAACTCATCTGTTTTGAAATATGCAGTAAAAAATTGCTCTGTGTCTGGATTGGAGGAGCTCACCACCAGGCAGTCGAGATATGGTAACGGTACTGTAGCCAAGGAGTGAGTGCATTCTCCGGCAGCGGCATTAGCCGCAACGCTGGGGGGGGGGGGGGGGGGGGGGTTAGGTTATGGTAAGGGTTTGGGTTAGGTTATGTTTCTGGTTTAAGGGTTTGACGCCTGCCGTGGGTGTTCCGCGGCTCATGCCGTTGCCGACATGCGTTGCGCCGTGCTTGCGGTTATGGTTAGGGTGAGGGATTGGATTAGAGTGTCCTGCCGCGGGTGTTCCGTGGCTGCTGCCACTGCCGGAAAATGCACTCGCTGTCCCTCACTGTAGCTCTGTGTCTAGATTGGAGGAGCTCACCACCAGGCAGTCGAGTGGGCATGGATGTGTCTAGATTGGAGGAGCTCACCACCAGGCAGTCGAGTGGGCATGGATGTGTCTGGATTGGAGGAGCT
The DNA here is from genome assembly GCF_964188405.1 of Protomyctophum parallelum. Taxonomy (NCBI): domain Eukaryota; kingdom Metazoa; phylum Chordata; class Actinopteri; order Myctophiformes; family Myctophidae; genus Protomyctophum; species Protomyctophum parallelum. The sequence goes on from NC_139707.1 coordinate 32,633,059, forward strand.
CACCACCAGGCAGTCGAGTGGGCATGGATGTGTCTGGATTGGAGGAGCTCACCACCAGGCAGTCGAGTGGGCATGGATGTGTCTAGATTGGAGGAGCTCACCACCAGGCAGTCGAGTGGGTATGGATGTGTCTGGATTGGAGGAGCTCACCACCAGGCAGTCGAGTGGGCATGGATGTGTCTGGATTGGAGGAGCTCACCACCAGGCAGTCGAGTGGGCATGGATGGATTGACATAAAAATACATAATACTGACTGTTGGGGGACATTTTCACCAGTGGTCATCGATGCCAAGTTGCTAGTAAATATCGGTAGTCGCGGGTTGCGTTTTTTAGGGCTGGTTTCTAAAGTGAAGTTGAAGTACCAGATTTGTGTCGTTGAAATATATATAAATAAATATATTCAAGATTATTTTGAAAATATCAGATCTACACAGCGTGTCACATTGCAACGTGTTGTGACCTTGTAAATCATCTACTTTCAAATATCTGATGCATATAGGTTTGTGTGGCCTATAATAGATGCTTTTTTGGGCTTGTTCTCATAGACCTGGTTGCTCATTTCTCTCGCAACATCTGGCAACACTGCCAGTGGTTTTAAATAGTGAAACTTCTAATGTCGTATTGAGTATAGCTAGCTAATAGGCTGTAACCAAATAGCAAAAAAAAAGAAAAGAATGTTTGTCCAGAATTCACTTATCGCTTTAAAGTGATTTTGTTCAGCGTCTGGGGAAGAAGAATATTGATTACTCTAAACATAAGTAAACACTTCAAGCTACTTCTGGCTGGCTCACTAAGCCAAAATTGGTCCCATGATATTTCAATAATTAGATTCTCTGATGCTAGCACAGTACATTGGTACTGTTCTGGGCTTTGTAGCTGCTACAGTATTTGCAAAGAATATATATTTGAAGTAATGTGGTATTCAGCAAGCTTCAGCTATATTACTGCACTGATAATAGCTTCACATCAACAACTGCAGGCATACACATTTCCTTTAGATTTTTGGTTATTCTTTTTTAATCCTGTTCTACTTGATATTAATATTTGTTATTATTATTATTTAACTTCAAAGCTGGAAGCTGTCAAATTAGTGTGCCTTTGTTTGAGATTGACTCGAATTGTCAGAAGAAAATAGGTGAAACCAAATACCAGTTCTGCTGAGCTACTCCCATGTTGATTTTGTTTTGTTATGTGTAAATACTGTGCTGCACAAATAAAACAATTTCATATTTCAATTTCACTCCACTCTCAAAGCACAGATGCCTCTCCACCAGAATGTTTTTCCGAGAGCCAACTCTGAGCAAGCCAGGCTTATATACATCTTATTTCTATTAGGGGCGTTTGAAACTTGGGCAGCGTTTAAAAGTGGGAGATTTGTGCGGCTTTCAGCAACTCATCACCCTCTGAAGCTCAATAATCCATGTTGTTTATCCAGACAGTGCTCTTGGCACAACCTCCCACGGGTTGTAAATGCAAAGTCAAGGGCTAAAGCATTATAGCCTGATATGTTTTCTGTTCAAAGTGTCCCCCCTAGTGGAATGGTGGTAGTGGTATTTCCCAATTATGCTAATGCTGGTCCCTTAATACATAATACATCGTTGGCGCAAAATAAGACGGCGCCAATATCTTTCCAAAGTGGAAAGCCTTATAATTAATCATAAGCAAATAAGCAAATCCCACATTCATTTGTTCACTTTTAAAGATTTGATTTACTCTGATATTATACTCATTTATGTTTCTCTTATATTAATTAGAGACGACTTGTTTATTTGTATGTTGCAAAATGCAAAATGCAAAGTATACGTTTTGAGGCAAAGGGTAGGCTTTTGGGGGGGCCAAGTGCACTCACTTGAACCCTAGCACCCTGCATATGCCGATAGGCAAACATTCATTACATCATGAATATTCAAGAAAACCAATGCTGCTCTTGCATGCAAATTGGTCAGAAATGCACACACGCATGCACACACAATTCAACAATTGTCCTGGCCTTTAGGTGTGGTTAAAGAACCCTTCAGTAGTTCATCAGTCCATTTTATCAGCCTTTTCTAATAAGCTCTTTCGTAGCTATTCGGTGGACGTTACTTTTGAGTGCAATCACCACAATATTTAGAGTCCTGCAGGGGCCTTGGAGTGCCCGCGTTCTGCCAAGAAAATACGCCAGGGGACATAGTGGCATTATACGTACGAAGGTCAGCTTGTTAACCAAAGTAATTGGATTTTCAGCTCTCTCCGGGCTGTGCGAGCATTTATCCTGCTTTCGCCGCATATTCTTTGGAACACTCTCTACCCCCTTACCTCTAATTTTGATATTGATTCGTCTTCCATTTGAATTTAAATAAAGAAGGCATCATCGGACATCAATCAAATTTGCTTTCATTAAACATTCTCACAGTTTGATTAAACGGTGTCTAGACAGAGTAGATGAAATGGCTTTTGTCTTTGTCACTCAAAGCCAAGGCCTGAAGCAAGGGGGATAATCCTGGATTATCCACTGGAACTGTGCCCATGCAGCATTTGAGAATAATGAGTTTCATATTATGTTTCATAACTTTAAAAAATAGTTTTTTGCTCGCTAAAAAAAAAATAATTAGCAACTTTTTAACACAATTCTTACATAATTTCTCAATGCTTAGAGACAATCCTTGAATGGGCATTTACATTCTCAAAATAACGTGTCTGTCAATGTCACCATTTTGTATTACTGTAATAGAAAATGCAATTGTGAAGCACCAGGTTTTGTCCTAGACAGTCAGCTCTCATTCAAAGGCAAGCATTTACAGTGTCACTCAATCCGGTAGGTTTACACTCTATAAGTGTCAACAAATTAGACCCTTCCTCATCCAGGAGTCAGCCCAGCTCCTTATCCAGACAACAGTCATATCAAAATTTGACTATTGTGACTCTCTCATTACTGCGCACTTTAGCATCTCCAATTGATCCAGAATGCTGCAGCTCACTTTGTCTTCAACCGGCCAAAATTCTCACATGTCTCCCCCTTCTCCATTCTCTCCATTGGCTCCTGGTCACATTGTACAAAACTCTGATGCTGGCCTTCAAAGCAAACAAAGGTATGACAAGCCCATATCTCGCAAGTCTGATCGGACCCTACAAACCCTCCCATGCGCTCAGATCAGCCAACACAGGGAAGCTGGAAGTACATTCACTAAAAACTTCCCAAATTCTTCCCCCTTCTGGCTCCAAAACTATGGACTCATTGGACTGCACTTCTCATTGCAATCAGAACTGTAGACTCACTCCCAATCTTCCGCCGTAGTCTGAAAACCCACCTCTTCAGACTACTTGCCGTAGCACTTGCCCTAGCCTCAACAACCTTACAGGTGTATGCAAAGGCTCAACTTGTGTGAATTAGATATCATTTTGTGGACATAGCACTCTATTGTGTATATGTGTTTCATTATATAGATATGTTATAGCTTATGTATGATTCTTGAAGACAATTCTTATGTATTTGATGTACCATGTTTTGTTCTTGCTTACTGTAAATCGCTCTGGATTAAAAGCATCTGCCAAATGCCTAAATTGTAAATTGTGGTTCAAATTAGTTTGGCAAAAAAATAAGAAGCATTTCCCATGTGATTTGCTGCTGTTCAAACTTGGTAAATACCAATGTGATGGGCCAATAATCGGATATGGGCTGTCAGTCTGAAGAGCTTGTCCTTTGGCCTCCCAGATCTGTCAAACACCTTAGTTCCTCCCTTACAATTTGCTCACCTCCATCCTCATTACGTACCATTACCCATTATTAAGTCCAATATAACTAGCTAAGGCTGTATCGCTTTGGGTGCTGTTGTCTGTTGAGTTGAGTGTGTGCGGGGAGAGGAAGGCACACAACAGGATAGTTCACTAATTTATAATTATCCACATACACACAGCGTTAATGGGATTTAGGGTCTTTCACAGATGAAATATACGCACAATACTACAATGTCGTACTGGTAGGCAGATTAAGTCTGTTGCAGGCAGCGAAGAGTGTGATGGAATGGCCTGAAAGGAAATATCAATAATTCACAATGGTGAAATGTCGAAAGTTAGAGCCATGGCCTGCTACAGCAAAGAAAAAGAGTCAGTGAAAGAGAGAGGTAGAAAGAGAGAGATATACTTTAGAGAGAGGAATTAGATGTCTTTTTTGACAACTTTTGAAAACCATTCTTCAAACTTCTACTGTACAAAAAGCACCAAGAAAGTGACTGGCCCAGAAATGTCAAGACATGGTGTCAGTCCATGTTTTATATTTTATTTTAAGTCTCATTAAGTTTTTTGCCTAATCTAAAAACAACCTTGTTGATCACATTATGGTTTCATCTTGACGACACAAGAAAAACAGGCCTCTTCAACCCAATTGTGTGAGCACCCATGCCAATTGCAATTTATTTGTGAATTATACTTGATTTGTTCCAAAACTATTCTGTCACACAAACTGTAACTTCTGAAGAGTACAATGGGGCCTAACAACGGTGTAAAACGCAGATAATGTGCTAATAAACTGTTGGGCCGAGGCAAGGGGTGAGGGATGGGGGGGGGGGGGGGGCGAGGTGTCATGTCTCCGCTGCTTTACACCTCACTGCAAATAAGAAAGTAATTCTAGACTGTAATGAAGAGGGAAGATATGGACACAGAGCTCACCCATCACATTGAATCTAGTGGAGTCACTAGTTACAGAGTGAGTAATACCTTCTCTCACATATGTTTTGCACCACATGACTTGACCTGTCTCGTGCTTTGTGGGACAACTTCAGACTATATATATATATATATATATATATATATATATATATATAATTATCAACAATCGGGGGATTGATCGTAGTAGACATAAAAAGGTAAGGATAAACAGAAAACTGCTGGCACTTGGTGAATTAAATAATGATTTACCCTTGGCTGTGAATTATGTGTTAAAGGTACTGTAACGATAATCAATAATTTGAACGTTCATGATTGAATCCACCTGCTAATTGTTAAACACCCACTGATAATAAATTCAGCCTAATCCAAACCATCACAACACTTTGCCGTGTTTACACAAAATTGGTCTTGCCTCAGTCTTGTTTTGACATTATGAAGGATTTCTTTTCTTAGGGGGGACGGGGGACGGGACGGACAGTGACAGTGACAGTGTTTTTTGTTTTTTTTTAATAAAACATTCCGCCATATATGCATTGTGTTCTTAATGGGACTGAGGCTAGTTTTATTTTCAAATGAACAGCAGTTTCAGTGTAAACAAAGGCATTGATTGAGCTGAGAGGGAACAGGGGCCTGCTCCTGCCCGGCCCTACAGTACGGGCTGAGGCCCAGGGCTCTGACTGCAGGAGATAAGGAGGCATATAGCCAAAGCCCACTGACAGAAGCCTAGTCGGCTGGAGAACGACTGTGGACAATACACCATGTTCACCAGGTCTACGCAAGCTGCAGTAGTTTTCAGTTAGTTAAGTGTGTGCCTTGCAGTACAGCAAAACAACAACGACAATAAAGAAAGTCAAGGGATTTTGCCTTTTAATGATTTGCTTTATACACTGTTTGGTTTCGCCGTGCAGCTTTCTTCTTTATTGATACAGGCCTTCCCTGTCTTTCTATAATAGTATACTATCAGTAGTGTGCAGGCTAACAGACAGAGAGATGCTCAAGTGCAGATGAATTAGGTTCTATACTAATCATAATGTGTCTTTGTGTCCAGAATGTAGGCTACTGTCTGACATCATTCACTAGCTATGAAATCCTGAATGAAAAGAAAAATAAAAGAAATCCTTCATAATGTCAAAACAAGACTGAAGGGCCCCATTTTGGGTGAACACGGCAAAGTGGTGAGATGGTTTGGATTAGGCTGAATTTATTATCAGTGGGTGTTTAGCAGGTGGATTCAATCATGAACGCTCAAATTATTGATTATTGTTACCTTTAACACATAACTCTTTCACAGCCAAGAGTAAATCATTATTTAATTCACCAATTGCCAGCGGTTTTCTGTTTGTCCTTTTTATGTCTACTACAATCGATCCCCTGATTGTTGATAATTACAGTGCTGTTAAAGAATGCACGTCACCTTGCGCCAGAGACACTAAATCCGTGAGTTGGGGTATTTAGCATTGCGTAAGAGGCGTTCCCCCATAAATATTGCTACCTTGTACCCCAGCCTAAATCCCTAAAACACCTCCGCTACCCGTTACAATATGCATAGGTGTGGTTTTATTTGGGCGTTACAATAAGGAAACCAATCACCATGCTGCATGCCATTGCCTTTAAGAGAAGACTGCACAATCATTATGCATTACCCATTATCCCAGGTGCAACGTTGCCTTAGAGTTACACCATGGCCCGTCGCCCATGGAAGAGCCACGCGCATCACTGGCTTGGAATACATTTATATTTGATACAGAGGATTGTTTTGTGTGTCCAGTAACTTTACTCCTCTATCCATCATCCACTCCGTGGCTGTTTCCCCATGCAGGACGAGTCCTGTGAATGTTGTGCCGTCACCACGCACAGAACCATATGGATGCGTAACTGCCAAGAAGAACACTCGTAATTTAATTAAGCCCTAACTCGTTCAAATCTGAAGCAAAACTAAATGCTAAATTCTGTCTAATCTATAAGGTTGCCGTTTTCATTTGTTATGTAGATCGCAATTTCATTGTCTCTGTATGAAACGGTATCAAGCGAAAAGCTAAGTTCAGATTGAATCAACAGACTTGTGCTGAACAGAGGCGAAACAACACCCGTTGCTTCCTTACCATCTAGCCTTATATTGCCTTTCAATCAAACCACATTTGGTTGACACAAGTATGTTACTGATTATGGGGAATTGATATTATTGTAATCCATTAAATATTTGCTGCGTAATGGAGTGATGAAACTGAACGAGCGAATGGAATCGCACACAATGCACGGCACAAATCAAATAACTTCTTCGAATATACAATTATATAAACACAATGGACACAAGGAATTGCCACTCTGCTGAGAATGCCTTTAGTTACAGAACACATCTCCTTCGTTCTCTGTGCAAAGTGATAGCGTGATAGTGTGACAAACACAGGGCTGCTTTGGGAGGGCGGGAATATGTTATACAAAACTCCTTTAGTCTCATCAAAGGCAGATAATTCATGAAAGATAGATTTTTTCTGCATGTGAATTATTCAGAAATGTGCATAAACAGTTTCAAATTCCACGCAAGACCATAAAAAAAACATATTGTCAGTGAAATGTTATTTTCCCCAAGTGTCAGAAATATAAAAAGCTGCACTGACAAGACCTCAAACATTTTTTTTTCAATGGTGAATGGAAAACATTGCGGAAAATATGACAGAGAGAAATTGGGTACTCGCTGTAAGGCATGGAATCACTTTGAAGAAAAAGATGAAAGAACCAAATGGAGTATATTGTTTTATATGTGGTTCTGAGCATAGATGTTAATTAAGTTGTGACATTATTATCCATAAATATTTTAATCTCACTGCGTAACGTTTGATTATCTCACTATTTGTGTCTGCTCAGTGAAATTATAAAATTGTTTATGGCCTGAAAAACCTTCTTTGTCATCAGTAATTTGCTTTCAGTATCCTCCTGAAACCGGTTCCTTAAAAGTGGGAAAAGTGGAATCTCTTCTCTCAGCCTAGCGATATTGCAATAGGATTTCATTGAATGTTTTTTGTAATATGAAAAATGCAGCCTCTTTTTTTTTTACTTTTTGTCTTTTTCTTTTTTTTTTCTTTCCGTATAGTCTTGTCAGTTGTGTTTTTCTTGTCTGTTCTAACTTCAATAAAAATTAAGTGAAAAAAAAATGTATGAAGATCAGAGGAGCAATGCTATTCCCCCTGCTATTCATTTCAATGGAAGTTGCTCAGTGGCGTTTCTAGGCACCCGGAAGACTGCCGGAAGTACCATTATAACTTTATGCCTCGAGCGAGTGGAAGTTGAGAGCAGGGTTGATGAACGTTACGCACATGACGTCACTGAATGTCCGTCCACCTCCATGAACGTGCTGCAGTTCCAGTTTTGGCCAGTAGGTAGTGGCAGCTTCAATGTTGGACAGCCTTTCTGGGGGCTTGAGCCCTACCTGGGCCCTCATCAAACCCTGTACAATTGAATCAAGACACTGCCCTCGCTGCCACCCTTAGACTTCCATATATGGAGCTGACCTGTTCTGACATTCCATATGTTGATCTGACCTCATCAAACCCTGTACACTCAAGACATGCTCCATATATGGCCAGTACATAATTCATTCATTCCATATGTTGAACTGACCCCCCCAAAAATACCGATTCGCTCCGACACATATGGCAGTGGCAGTAGTGTTTCTCGGTGGCAACAATCACAATTTACAATTTAGGCATTTAGCAGACGCTCTTAATCCAGAGCGACTTACATTTAAGCAAGAACAAAAGCATGGGAATACATCACATAAAAGCATTTATCATGAAACATGCGTAAGCTAAGAAGGTAACAGTGGAATATCTATATGATGAAACTATACATACACTATACATAATAAACTATACATATTCACTACTATGCTATACATATGTACTATGGCGTGCTATGACTATATACAATACAATTATAGTGCTGTCTACATAACATGCTATAAGTCTGTGTCAAATGCTATCTAAGCCAACAGAAATGCTATCTAAGGGGTTAGGGTAAGTGCTATGGGCCATGATGGAGTCTGAAAAGGCTTTTTTTTCAGGCTACGGCGGAAGATTGGGAGTGATGCTGCAGTTCTGACTGCAATGGGAAGTGCATTCCACAGTTTTGGAGCCAGAAGGGAGAAGAGTTTGGGACGTGTGGAGCGTTGTCCCGGCGTTTTTAGTGAGGGTACTTCCAGTTTCCCTGCGTTGGCTGATCTGAGTGCGCGGGAGGGTTTGTAGGGTTCAATCATACTTGTAAGATATGGGGGAGCCATACCTTTGGTTGCTTTGAATGCCAGCATCAGAGTTTTGTATTCTGTGCGGGCAGCGACCGGGAGCCAGTGGAGGGAGCGGAGCAGGGGGGAGACATGTGAGAATTTTGGCTGGTTGAAGACCAAGCGAGCTGCTGCATTTTGGATCAGCTGGAGAGGCTTAAGTGCACATGCTGGTAGGCCAGTAAGGAGGGAGTTACAATAGTCGAGTTTTGACAAGACTGTTGTCTGGATTAGGAGCTGGGCTGATTCCTGGGTGAGGAACGGTCTAATTCGTCGTATGTTATAGAGTGTGAACCTACATGATCGAGTGACAGCTGTGATGTGAGCTTTGAACAATCCGACACTCTACCGCAAACCCATATCCTAACCATAACCGCAAGCATGATGCAACGCATGTCGGACCAAACGCACTGCCGCGGAAGCGAGTGGCAGTCGAGTGTCATAATCCCCCCAGTTTCCCTGGCAGCTGTTACCAGCAGTTTACCGGCAGTTGCTGCGTGAAGCGGCGGACACAAGATGGAGCAGCAGTGGAGTGACATAATCCCCTGGCACCGTCAGAGCTGCGGCTGCTACCGGCAGTTGCGGCGGCTGGAGCGTGGCTGCCGAACTGACTGACAGCAGAAAGGAGCTGTCATAATCCATCCACCTACTCCGGCAGCTGCCGGTCCTCCCCCCGGTGTCTCATGCCCTTGCCGGATTATGCACTCGCTCCTTCTGGCTTTGGATCCAAACTGTTGGACCTTATTCTTCTCTGGAATCACAGTGGCTCTCAGCAGGAAACCAGTGGAGTAGCCCTACCCACTCCAAGTAGAGAATGAGACCTTGCCAAAAGTGAAGGCGTTCTGTGGGCCTTGCTCATGGGTGAGGGGATCAGCAACACGATCACAGAAAGAATAGAATTGTGGATAAGGCTATCCCTAGTGATAGGGCCATATCTCATGGAGACCATCCATTCACGGACCAGCCATAGGGCCTGGCAGGGCATGTTGTATATCATCCGACATGAGGTCTATGACCTTCACAATCTTACAAACATTGTACAGTTGTTGTGTCTTTCAATTGAGCTATTCTACGGCAAGCACCATTTTGATGCCATCCGCTTGCCGTCACTTTATTGCCATTGGTATTCCTGCAGAGTTTTGTGTCGGGATGCTGCGCGAAACACACTAATGCTGGGAATTATAGCATGTGGAATAGGAGAGTGAAATTTCTGCTGAGCTGGCACACAATGTTGGCATCGCACTGTGCCATTTACAAGGACAGATGCCGAATTAAACAGGTGATGGTGCATGCTCATAATCCCTCCAATAATCACTAACCCTAAATTAGGAGCAACACAGGTTTGTTCCTGCAATGCACTGACAGAGCTGAGATGAGGGTGGGTATTTTTTTCTTTCTGTGTCGAGTAGGCCTACTGTCATTAAGTCACTGCTCTAGTCTAAACGGCCTCCACATATCCGTACCCTAACCTTCACCTCACCAAACCAACGTCAAATTTAACCAAACGATCAACCGCAAAGTTATTAACCACTTAAACCCTGTATACTTAGTTGACCGGGGTCTCCGAGGGTCTCCTTTTCCCTGCTCTACACCAAATCTCTTCACCGAAAAGTATCGACATAATGCCTGACTTTGGAAAAAACTAAGTGAGGCAGGAGGGTTAAACTTGAGTTTAGGAAACAGGTTTTGTTGAGACAAAAGTGTGCTGCCAAAGTGACTTCCTTTCCTTTAATGACTGCGAGAGCATAGGAACAAAATGTGACTACTTGGCTCATCTCAGTCAGATGTAAAGTGGGACAGACATTCATACATTATGGAGTAAACAGCTTTGGAAGAAAACTCAAATGTGATTTAGCCTAAAATGTTGCCTTGAAATCTACAGCAGTTCGTATCTGCCCTCCCTGAGGAAGGCTTTTCAGTGCACTTTAGATGCAATTCCAACTGCACTATGCTCTGAGCTCAGCCATAATTCGGCACTGGTTTTATCAACAGTCGTGGGACTAAACACATCTGGTCCAACCTGAATCCCACAGGATTGTGTTCATGATGTATTACTGTGCTTCAGTGCAGTGTGTGCGTGTGTGTGTGTGTGTGTGTGTGTGTGTGTGTGTGCGTGCGTCTGTGCGTGCATCTGTGTGTGTGTACGTGCATGCAAATGCAGATGCACATACATAATGTATGTTTGCCTCAATTGCATGATCCACGGGCTGAACTTGCTTTGTATTTGTTTATTCTGTATTCTGTCAAGTTTCATGTTCATATAATTATTTTCACTCTTACTTCATGTATTTGTAATGTTTCCTCCCACCCACTATAATTTGATGTTATCTGCATTGCTACAGTACGTTAGCCTTAAGGAAAAAAAGTGAATACAATTATTATGATATAACCATGCAAATACACATTGCAGCATAGTGGATGGCACTGGATGCTGTATTTAGCCATACTTTATGGGTCTTTATTCTCTTGTGCACACAACACGTGCACATGCAAAAGGACCGGTTTTCCAAACACTATAAACTTGTTAATTTCTGGTCTGAATCAATGGGGAGCATACATGTATCCTCCATCGTGGCGTTGTATAATTTCCTGTTTTTTTGTTCTCTCCCTCTCTGCACTTCCATCTGTAGCTGTGAAAAGGCCCCAATCTGTTCGATTGGTCCCATTGTGCTAACGTTTCCTGAACACATCTGCCAAGCAACTCTTTTATTCAACTGCCATTTGGACATTTCTAATTTATTTCTACTTAGACGTGAATGCATGGATTGCTGCCGGACAGACAGATGGATGACTAATCTATCTAGATTCATTGTCAGCTTGTTCTTTTATAATTTTGCAGTACTGACTGTTTTCTTGCTAGCAAAAGGACAAATATTTTTTTAGGGTTCCACTTCCATTTCCATCTAAAAAGATAGTCTCTCTCTCTTCCCTTCTCCATCCCTTTAGACTCAGAGAGCGCAGATGCAGAGCTGCATCTGCGATTCTGCACTCACACACATCTTCAACTTTAGAAGATGTTAGTTGAACAATGAAATTCTTAAGATGAGACAGAACATTGGAAATGGATCAATTTCAAGCAAAAATCCATCCTTCTTAGTACAGTAACTCCAGTTGACATGATGGATTTCAAACAAACGTGGACGACAAGGTACAAAGAAATGTTTACGCTATTGCTGTGGTCACAGATGGACTTTCACGCCCAACAATGGATTTCATCTTGATTGATGGGGCTATACGCTATATGGCTACTGCTCTAAAGAGTCCGAGAAGCTATGGCCTTTTGCTGCTTGATGGCTAAATGTTATTCCTCCCCCTTCATGCATGCATCCATGCATCTTCCCTAGATTTATGGAGGCCATGGCACTCCACAGTCCACCACCCCCCCCCCCGACTCCAAGACACATATTTACTTTCTCACAGGCCTTGTCATCAATCACAATGCAACACCAAGGACAACCCATTTTCACTGACATTGCTCTGTCACAGACAAACTCGAATTGATTGACACGGGGGAATTGTTGATGACTTTCCACTTGGTCTTGGGTTTTACACTGAATATTCCATATGACATTTTGCGTTCAGATAATGCTGCTAAATCAATGATTTGGCCATCAATGAACCTTAACCTTACATGTGACTGAACCAATTCATTAGCATTGCAAGTGATTTCTATGTCCATTAATGTTGTCCCTTCCCTAGAGTGTCTGTCTATTACATTAGACTTGAGTCTGCATCCTGTCAATAAAGCCAAGCCATATCCTTGTTAGGATTCTTCAAGGAGAAATACACATTGTTCCCTAAGAGATTCCATGCTTTTGCCAATAGCCAGGCTTTCTGCCACTAGGAAAGTGAATTAAACTAATGCATCTGTCTCCTCTCCAGTATTTATTAGTCTGATCTAAATCCACATCTCTTATATTGTGTCATCATAACCCTCTCCCATGACCCTGCCTGTCCATAATACTCATTGCGCATTTTGCCAGTATTTGACAGAAAAGAAAGTCAGAAGCTTTTACGATGCTTTCATGGATGAATGCGATTCCTTGATGCTGACCTTGGTTCAAAGGATGGTGTACGACAGGGGCCTGTGGTGCACGGATTAAGCTATTTTCTCGAAAATGTTTTTGGCTGTGGTGGTGGATTAAGCTATTTTGTCAAAACTTGTTTTTAATCATTTCATGTCTATGCATTGCGCAATAGTGAAGAAGAAGATGTTTTGTACAAGCTTCCTACAGTATAAGACTGCAGAAGGATGTGAGTGTACAACAATCAGCGGGCAAACAGGTATGTACAAGAAAGAAGAGATCAAAAGTGCTTCAGGTACTTTAAGTATGGGCAATATTCACAGACATAATTAATACTAATTATACATCAGGGCTCAGCGCCTGTTCAGCAGCCTGACTGTGCAAATGGTTCCTTAGGGGCCGTGTCCAACTGTCCACCAAGGCATTTTGTTCCTGAACGCTGTGTATGAAAGTTTTTTATTTTTATGATTCAAAATTGTATTGCTTTTTCAATTTAGTTTCAAACAATTAAGACAACAAACAAAACAAAACTAGACAAGAAAATAATAAATACATTACACAACGAAATCTTTACAGAAAAGATAAAACAATGCAGACAATACAATACAATACAATAATAATAAAACAAATTAATAATAAAAAAGGGAAAAAGAAATGCCATTACTTCCAGCACCCAGTCTGTGCAATCGTGAGGGTGTCCAATAGAAGCAGTTGAGAATTTTAAATTGAATCAATTTGATTCTGGTATCTCTAGACATTTTTGTTGAATTTCTGCCGATTTCATCCCACTCCTCATCTTCAATATCAATATTCAAATCCCTCTCCCACACAGTTTTTGACACGCCAGGTACCCTGGCGTTTTCAATGAAGATGTAAGAATAGTAAAATGAGGCCTCGTGACCTGTACCAAACACCATGGTGATAAACACCTCAGAATGCTGAAGTAAGTGCCTTAATTGCAAGTATTGCCAGAATGTAGATCTGGGAAGGTCAAATTCTGTAACAAGGTCATCAAATGATTTTAAAGTCTCTTCTTTGTATAAGTGGCCCAAAGTAAGAATTCCCTTATTCACCCATCCCTTCCATACAAATGGAGCTTTATTAATATGCAATTTAGGATTCCGCCAAATACTTGATTCTGAGCTGAGGTATGGGTTTGTTTTGAAAATTCGACAAATTGTTTTCCATGTTTCTTGTAAATCGGAAATGACAGGGTGCGCTTGAGCCTTGGGAGACTTTTTTGTGGATAAACCGATAAGAGGAGGGAGAGGGGAAAGAGCCAATTGTTGATCTGATACCAAGGCGGTGCTCTCTCAGGGGGGAGAACCCAATGAGCCAGGTGTCTTGTACTAAAGGCGTAGTGATAGAACAATACATTGGGAAGTCCCAGCCCTCCTTTTTCTACCGGGAGCTGAAGTCTGGCTAGTCGCATCCGAGCCCGTTTCCCATTCCATAAAAACTTCGTACAAATTCTATCAAACTGTACAAAGTACTTTCTAGGGATATTGATAGGGAGGGACTGAAGTAAATTATTTAACTTGGGCACACAGTTCATCTTCAAGACATTAACCTTTCCCCACAGGGACAAGAATAATGTAGAATGTAGGGCGACTGTGGCTCAAGAGGTAGAGCAGGTGGTCCAATGATCCATGGGTCGGCGGTTCGAATCCCGGCTCCTCCTGTCTACATGTCGAAGTGTCCTTGGGCAAGACACTGAACCCCAACTTGCTCCTGATGTGCTGGTTGGTACCTTGCATGGCTTCCGCCGCAATCGGTGTGTGAATGGGTGAATGTAATGCACAATCTATGTAAATGCACCATTTACCAATGTAGACCACCTGTCGGTATCCAAAGCAATTTTCCTTAACAGAGGATCAAAATTCCTCTCCACTATCTCATTCATTTTGTTGGGAAAGATAATACCTAAATACTGCAACCCTTCTTGAGGCCATTGAAATGACCCCTCCTGAAATAAGGAAGTCAAGGCCAAAGCCTCTGATTTTGCCCAGTTCACTTTATAACCTGATAATTTTGAGAATTAATCAATCGTTCCAAGGATTGCTGGGATAGACGTGGCAGGTTCCGACACTGTCAACAATATATCATCTGCATATAACATGGTCTTGTGTTCATAATCCCCGATTTTAACCCCAGTAAAACTAGCGTTCCTGCGTAAAGCTGCCGCTAATGGCTCTAGAGCCAGGCAGAAGAGGGCTGGGGACAGTCCAGAACCTAGGCATGTCCCTCTACCAAGTGTAAAGTATGAGGAGATGATTCCATTCGTTTGTACTGCTGCCTTTGGTTGGTCATACAAAACCTCTAACCATCTCATAAAATTAGGGCCGAATCCAAATGTCCTAAGTGTATGAAACATGTATCTAAACTCCAGACGATCAAAGGCCCGAGCGATATTGTCGCCACCGGTGAGTTCTCATTACGGACAGCCCACATAATATCTAGGAAGCGTCTTATATTGTCAGAGGAGGATCTTTCACGGATAAAACCAACTTGATCAGGATGAATGAGATGAGTGATTATTTTGTCTATCCTATTAGCCAGGATTTTAGAGAGAATCTTGCAATCCGTCGAAATTAAACTAATTGGCCGATAGCTCTTGCAATCACATGGGTCTTTGTCCTTTTTAAGAATAAGTGTTTTAATAGCCTGAGATAGTGAAGGTGGCAGAGTGCCTACTCTATAAGATTCTGAGAACATCTGCCGCATGAGGGGCATTAAATCTGCTGCATAACACTTAAAAAATTCAGCAGTGAAGCAGTCCTGCTGTGTATGAAAGTTGAATTCACTGCACCATCTGACCATCTCTACTGCAATACCACCAATGGAGATTTGTGTGTGGGCTCGCTTCTCTGCTTCCTAAAAAATAGTCCTTGCGATCTTGTTTCCATTTAGGCCTTATCATTAATGATGTTCAGGCCCATCATTGTCATGTCGTCAGCACACTTGTGCTGAGGACTCGGAGCACACGTACACTCACTCCTCTTCACGTTGACACTGTTGAACTATCTAAATCTTCCACTTACTTTATTCTTATACAACTGCTTGTGTTATTTGGTGGCCAGAGCTTAATTTCAAATGCTCTTCCGTATGACATGAATTATCCTTTTGAAGTGCACAAAAACACATAGCGGTAACAACTCACACTCATATTACAGTCACGGACTTCCCTAACACCCAGCCAAGTTATCACAGAGCATATCCTATAACTGTGCACTACAGTGGTAATCAGCCCGCAGGAAGCATATCATATCAATAGAAAAATAAATGGCCGATATAGGAGCCTGTGTTTGTGGCATTTTAGTAATTTATAAAAAAGCTTAAATGAAGAAATATGTATTTCAAACTGAATTTACATAGTAATTACATCTCAACAATGCCAGGTTCCAGAGGTTCCAAATCCGGTGCATTTCAAGCCCATTCCCATCGCTGAAATGTGCACAGTCCCTATAGCTAAGCTCACTAGGAAATATTTCACCATATGGAAATTGAATCCTCTCAAAATACAATTTCAATCTTTAAAAGCCCAGGTTGGTGGAGTTTGTGGATTCTGTTGCAAATGATTTGCAAATCATTGCTGTGGATTGAGCTTTTAAGACCAGCTCAGTGGCCTTGTGGTTAGAATGTCTGCCCTGAGACTGGGAGGTCGGGGTTCAAGCCCCGGCCGCGTCATACACAAAAATGGGACCCAGTGCCTCCCTGCTTGGTACTCGATCAACGTCAAGGGAGTAAGTCCTTGCGACATACTAGCGTCATGTCAAGGGGGTGTACTTGTACATCAAGCTCATGGCTTGGCAAGGCTTACAAGAAGAAGAAAGAGCTTTTAAGGATACATTGTAGTTGTGATCTTTTGTTTCTCAACCTCTAAAATAGTTATGTCCCTGTGGTCGACTCCCACAGAGCACAAAGATATAGGTCGGTGTGTGTGTGTGTGTGTGTGTGTGTGTGTGTGTGTGTGTGTGTGTGTAAAGTGCACCAATAGCCTACATACAGTATGCAGCACAAAACAATCCAATGCTTCTGACAGGAGAAGACAGCTGAAATCATGGGGCAATATATAACAGACATCAGGGTGAAACGCAAATGAAGAAAATCGATTTATGCAAATTGTTATCAATGCACTATTCATCAGACATCAAGCCAGTATCTCAGGATGCAGCAGTAATGCTTTGTTACTGCTTTTGTTGATTTGGGGTTTGGGATGAATGATTTAGTGGTCTAGCAGAGCAAAATGTAATGTAGTCCTGTGGATGCATGTGGGTGTGCAAAACTGTGCATGTTTACTTGTTCATTTGTGTTTGAATAAGCAGGCTACATGTGCATAGCAGTGTATGAATGTTGTATGTATGTTTGTGTTAATGTGTTTGTGCTTCTAATGAACAATGGCTAAATCTATTGTATTTTTGCACGACCTGCACGGAAATGTTGGTGTTAGTCTTGCGGGGGACATGCAGGGGTTCATCAATAACCGCTGGCCTCATGAAAACTTAATTAATTTCAAAGAAGAGGAGCAGAATCCGTGTTCGCTGTAGGAACCAAGTTGATGATATAAGACATCGTTTAACATCACCCATTCAGTCCTGCACTGCCATTACTGACAATTTGACAAATAGATTAAATAGAAAAATAAAACTGTAGCATTGTGTTTTGGTATTGTGATGTGGTGTAGCGTGTGCTTGCGTGCATGTGTTTTGTGCATACTGTATGTGAAAGAGAGACAAATCACAAGCATTGCTTTCCGCCAATCTTCCCGTTCTTACATCCGTTCCATAATAGCCCACACTAACATTAAGGGGTCGATTTAGGACTTCTATTTTACTTACTTCTATATTACTAATCTAATTACAGTATTATGATCTGGGGGCGTGTAGTATGTCATATTGCAATTTTGGGCATGTTAAGAAGCGCTTTTGACACCCCCCGGAGTGCGCAAAACGGCCTTGAATTAGTCATGGGTGTGTTTAAGGCGTGTTTGAGACGTACCCAATCAACATGTCCGTACTATTCTCTTTACCAGTCAGCTGATGTCACATACGGAATGCGCACTTTGGGGATCGTGGTATGACATTTATTCAGGCTGGCACCATAGAAGACATGACATGCCTTTGTCACATTTGGGTTAATTATTCCTATTGCACTGCATGCTGTCACCTTTATGCCTCAAAAGAACAGACCCACCTTTCAGATCGGAATGGAATTGCGAGTAGATAGCAGCATATTGGCAAATTGGTAATTAATTAATTCGATAACGATAGAACCATGTACAATACAGCGAATGAAAGCAAGATTCCTAAGGAATATGGAGATTTTTACATTTAATAAAACGGTTGAGAAATGAGAGAACCATGAGTGTTTATAGGCTAATATCAACGTTTTTTTATGAAAGACCAAACGGGCTGTGAACTTGAAGAGCTCAATCACCATCCCGACACGGAAGAAATATAGCAGTGCATGCATGTATATGCACTGTTGCACTTGCACACAGTAGCCTACACACGCTCTTTATTTGTTTCTATTGAAAAACACCAGTAAAATAACGTTTATTATATTTTATTTCATTCAAGTCACGACGAAGGAATGAGTTGAATGCGTGCTGCGTAATGCTGTGGCCCCGATGGTATGGTCTTCGCTGAGTTCGCTCGTAGCATTTTATTGAAGAAGACTTGAATCGGGTGTGATACAGCATATGAAAGCACATTTCCCACGGATTATGGAGATGTTTTTATTTATTTTTAAGGTTGAGAAATGAAAGAATTATGGCCGTTTCTAATCTCAACATCTTTTTTAAATAGACGCAAAACCGCCATGTCTCATAGAAACAAGTAAATGGGTCTATAAAAATAAGCGCATATAACAGGGGTCTGTAACCTATTTTAAATGAAGTGCCATGTTTTTATTTTCTAAATAGTGAGTCTGCCATATCCAGATTAATTTGAATGACACCACATTAAAATAAAAAAACATATTTTGATTGTCCACAAATATAAAGTTCTTCCTTCTTTTTAAATATGTTCTTGCACATTGTTATAATGATCATTATATATCCCCCTGCAGTCAGAGTTCATAGTTTTAATGAATGAATGTGATGCATTGTGAGCTGGTATAGATCTGCTATTTTCAAAAGTAATCTTTTTATTTAATTTTTGGATTAGCTGTCCTTAGTTGGGCAAATGCATTCTTCTGGGGATCCTTGACATGGGAATGTGCTTGTTTTGCACTGGTTTAAACAACATTAGGAGAAAAGCCCAAATAACCACTTTAGAAACAAGAAAAGCAATCACACAGAAAGCAACTTTACAGAAAAAGAAGCCGCTTATAATAAACAGACATGGCAACACTCTAGCAGCCTCACAGAGCCGCTCAAGTGTCAAATCAAACAGTGCTTTTTGCGTTTATGAGGTGGTCAGACCCACGTCTAATCGTTATGCGCTGAGTGTCTTTAGGTCAAGGGGCTTAATAGCAAATTGCGCAAAGCGAGAATAATTAACATATGGACACTCCCACAATGCTAAAATATTCAGGGACGCGGTATGCCAAATGTGTGTGCGTTCAACACGGGCCGAGTGCGTTCAACACGGGCCGATATGCCTTTCATAATACGAATGTGCGCAGAGCGAGGCCAATTTATGTATTTCCATTGGTAAAACGCACCTTCAAAATCGACCTGAAAGTGTCATCAAGACAAATGCCACTGCACCGTCTGCAACTTTGATTATGTAAAACATTGGGTTTCACAGTTTGGAAAAAAAGCAGTTGTCCTATATCTGCAATGCGGGGACATCTTGATGTGGACAGATACAGATTATGTGTTATCATAGAGTTCAGAGATTATAATTTGCATTTAGCGTACTATAACCTCTCGCTGGGTGTTCTATAGGCCCATGAAATATTCAGTTCTCCATCTCGAAGGACATAGAGACTCTGTTCTTGTCACAAAACATAAAGAGCCCCTTTTTGAGGAGTGCTATCCCCTCCTATGTCTAGCTTTGAGGGATTGTGTAAACACAAACATTGTTTTGCTACCGTTTCCAATGACTAGTTTTGAGTGTTTGTGTAAACACAAACATTGTGTAAACACAAACATTGATGAGGACGCAAATTGTGATTGGACAGAATGAGATGATGTGATGATGTATGGTGATAAGAGCGCCCCTCACTTCACACGTGTGTGATTTTTCATATACAGTAGCACCGTGCATGACACATCAGTGGCATACAGTAGATGTAATGGTGGGATCAGGCATATACTGTAGCTTACATGCATCGTCCCATCTGTTTTCATCATAGCATTATAATAAAAACACAATAATAAAAACATAATACTAATAATAATAATAATAATAATAATAATAATAACAACACACAGAGCGTTTAACCCATAAGACCGGAGGCTGATTCTAATAATATCAGTTTTCTGGAAAAGAGGTTAGGGCCTGCCTGAAAGCCCTGTCACCCAGAGTGTAGAGATGGGCATCAGAGGAACATAGTGAGTGAGTATAGGTGTGTAGAGATGGAGAAGGTTTGATAGGTAGTGAGGTGCCAAGCCATGAAGAGATTTATAGACTGCGAGAAGTACTTTAAAACAGATTCTGTATTTAACTGGGAGCCAGCGCAGTTGCTGAAGGGCAGGGCCCAGGGGTGCTCCCTGCAGGACCGTGTGTGGCAGAGAACTCTTGCAGCCAAGTTTTGGACACATGTCTTTTTAATCCCCGAATGGAAACATGAAGGACTAGGGCATTACAGTAATGTAGATGTGATGTTATAAAGGCATAAATGAGAGTCTCTGTGACAGATTGTGAACAAAAAGGGTGTAGTCTACTCTGGATATGGATTTTAGGTAGAAAAGGGCCATTTTGGTGATGTTTTTGAAAAAAAACACCAACCCCGACAACAATATTGGGCGTCCATCCACGGGCAGGCAGCCAATCACCACCTCATCCATTCATTAGAGCGACCCTTGTTCATAGGGATGCACATTTCTGCCTTTGTATTAATGCGGTGCCAAGGCTGCAGTCTGGGCCATCACCTGTACTCGACTGGCAGGTAGGCCAGTATGAAAGGGTCTCTGAGAGTATCTTGAGCCACTCATTATTGCACTACAAGATGAAGAGACCACCAGCAAAGAAGATTTATCCAGAAGACGTTAGATTTCACCACCGCCAGCAAGGTGGAACCTTGGTGGTGCCACCAGAACCATGCACGCACACACACACACACACACACACACACACACACTTCGCCTCCCTTAAATGTACTGTAATTACATGATATCATATGCCACTGCTACAAAGTTCATCTGGGGAGGAAATGATGACAGTCTCAGATGATTTAGATAGTTGCAGGTTATCCATGCATTATTATACTTAAATGATCACTTAATCTGTCCTCGCTAATGCTCATTATATGATTAACCATTTCTGTCTACTCACTCTGTGTCTCAGAGGAGAGGTGTGAACAGTTTAGAAACCTAGTGACATCATCGATAGACAGGTTTGGACATTTCAAACGAAAGATAAAAAATATATATGTATATAGTATACAGCATGATAACTTTCCAGGAGGACAGAAGCTGCATGAGCATTAGTGAGGATATGAAGATAAGGTTGAAGTGGTCCTTTAAGCTGTCTGTCATGTTGGATGGTGTGTTATGGTCTCAGAAGCCTTGGTGTGATGTAGTGCTGTGTAAATTAAAGCCAGGTTGATATGTCCTAGACGATTGAACTTTGATGTTGTACAGTAATGGTCCATTAACCGAGCCCTGGGGGACACTATATGGGGAAGGGGTTATGTGGGAGGCCAAAATCTTCTAATGGCGAGAAACTGTATTCTAGCTATGAGGTAGTACTGTACTTGGTTGGAAAATGACATGTTTTCATATATAAACTGCTGCATTTGATATAAGGTGTCAGCCGAGCAACGCAGCGATTCATCCCCTTTACAATGTGCCAGACCCATGGAAGATGGATTGCTGAGGTGGAGCGCCACACCTATCATTAGCTCTATTACTTACTCATAGAGTTGGCGGCGCCCGGGATCAGGGACGGCCCATTATTCTGATGTTGCAGGCCATTATACAAACCCAGAACACCTCACAGCATTATGTGTTGTGAACTTGCAGATCAGCGAAATACTCTTTTTTATATAGTAGATGGGACAGAGTCTGGGAGTTACTTGCAGTGAATGCGCCGCCGGGCTTGAGAATCGAACCTGGTACACACAAGCATCACAGCCCATTATGTATGCTCTCACTAGCAGTGAGATCTAACAAGATGAGTAGGTAACTATGCAGTCTCAGCTAAACGCATTGCCAATTTGTAACTAAGGGCAGTCTATGTACTGTAAATGTTTGCCCTAAACCCAGATTGGAACTCATTCCATAGATTGTTATTGGACATTATGGCACGGATATAAAAATCATTTTAATTATACCCAGCACCATTTAGATGAGAGTTGCATCATTGAGGGGGCACAAACAGAGCTGGAGTGTGACAAGTGGTTGTTTTAAATACATTGTTTTCTTAAAGAGCGGCGCAAACAAACGTCAATATAATTATATTGTTTGCAAATCAGAAAACAAGGTATACGAAAATAATCTGTTACATGTCTTCTTTCATTTGTCTGCATTGATTCTTTTTTACAAAGGTTACGGTCATTAAAAAATTATGTTTGTTCATGCCTTGTCTACTCGACTCCCATAGACTCCAGTCAACTTCCGATCTAGGGGCCGCCATTAGACTGGCCCCATGAAGTAAACGGAGATGTCGTAACTCCAGGTTTAGTGACTAAGTAAGTAGGGTCAGAGTGGCGTATTGTCGGTGTCAGCTGAGCAACGAAGTCATTCATACCCTGGAAGATTGATTTCTAAGGTGTGAGTGCCACACCTAACATCATCAGCTCCCATTACTTACCACATGTCTACTTGTACTTTTAAGTTCAGTTCAGTTTAGTTTATTTTGGTCATAGAATGAACATTGATTACATTATATATCTTAGTATATATGCCCATTAGTCCGACGGCCTATTATTTGACTTCCCAAAAGTCAGGCCAATGGTATTTCAGAAGAATGCAGAACCAAGCTTGTTGTCTAAAGGCTACCCAGACACAATCACATCATCCGTACCATAACAAAATATGAGAAATAAATGAATTCAAGGCCTTAAGGGCTCTTTTAAGTGTATGACTTATCAAAGACACTGTGGCAAATGGCAGACAATTGTCTTCTCTGTCTGTGTTGAGCCTTAATGATCATACCAGTGGTCTGGAATGATTAGCTCATTGACTCACCGTATAATGTGCACTACTGCTAACCATTTGCCAACGCATACTGGGGTTTGTTAGATTTTCAAGGAAGACAGTGGATTTAATTTGAGTATTAAAATAAAGGTGTAGTAGTGTCACATTCCGTGACACATGTTCTGTGTTTTGCACATGTTCATTGGTTTGTTTTACTTTACCGTTTCCCTGTGATTTTGAAGTATTGTATTGTCTCCGTTTCTTAGTCGTATTAGAGTTGATCTTACACTGTGTAGGCCTACCTTTATTTTGTAGTATTGTTTTGTGCCATCCTGTCTGCCCCTGTAGTTCTGTAGCTGCCTTGTCTAACCTTGTTTTACACCTGTGTAGGCCGTGTCCTCTTTGTGCCCCAGCCAATCCCTGTGTTGATTTGTCAGTTGTTCACCTGTGTCCAGTAAAGGCCCATTCATAGTCTGGATTTTCGGTGGTGAGGTGACCACCGGAGCTGAAATAACGTTGGTGGTGAGTAAAAACAGAGATAAGGGCTGGGGCGGTGGTTTATTGCTCTTCACCGCGGCTCGTGGCGTCATGTTGTAGTTTGGTGGTCACCTCACCACCGGAAATCCAGACTATGAATAACGCTTTAGACTTTGTCTATGTATATGCCCTTGTGTTTTTAGTTCATTGTTCGTTCGTAAATGTAGTCCTAGTCCTAGTTATCCCTAGTTTCCTTGTGTTCCTGTTCCTCTGGTTTTTGGTTAATAAACCACCGTGCACTCGACCTGCCTTGTGTCTACCTCATCCTCTGCCTTAGTCCTGCGCTTGGGTATTACACACCTGAATCTGATCGTGACAAGTAGAGACTTGAAACTTGCTTAATAGGTACAGTAATCTTAACGCAGCATGCTGCGATAATTGTGAGCTTGTAGATAAGCTATTTTCTTTATTTATTTTTGCAATAGGGTGGCATAGGCAGCCATATATACTGTAGGTTATGGCTATTTGGGGGTCCTTGACATGGACAAGTTTTGGAACTCCTTCAGTAGTGGACCCATGGCAAAATAAAGCAGCAGTGAGCATCTGGATGCTATACCAGTTTATGTGTTAGATGTGAGTGACTACCTTAGCCTACAAAAAATAAAAACAATAATAAAAGCAATAAAATAAAATAAACTCAATGGCTCAAGGAATGTTATTGGATCCAACATTATGAAATGGCACATCTTCTATTGTGTCATAAAGTGCTCTTTTATATATTCTTTCTGCATCGCTACCTCGTGGCTGTATCAAAAGTCTGATTGAAGGGCAGTATACTAGCATGTCAATGTGTATATCCAGCTATAACTGCCATCTATTACAAGAGGTGGTCTTTCCTAGATGTAAAGAATAGAACATTCATTGTCCCAAAGACAAAGACATCCTATGAGAGCTACTGGGTGTAAATATAGTAATGCACACAGCTTATCAATGATTATTAATGTTCAAGTATGACAACTATGAATAAAACATCAAGAAATATAATGATAAGGGGCCAAAACATGATTGCTTTGTTTGCTCTGGGGTCGAGGAGGTATGAGAATGCAATTGGCCTGAAGAACAGTTGGCTCGGTTCATTTGACCTCATTCAGCCTCTGTAATAAGGATCCCCTACAAGAGATGCTGGGATTTTTCAGCAACTGATCATTGCATAAAGTAGCCTAAACTAAATAAATGTGCAGTTTGTGCACACATTTATGTTGAGGTCACATTTAAGTGGCATGATGTCCAAATAGGGCTATACTGTTTCTTTTTTAAATATAAGTAAGGCAATGAACTCAGTTCATTATAATTATATAGTACAATTATTGTGTGCACTCACCACTCCCATATCACATTCTAAATAGTGTGCATACTATCATTTACAGGGATAAGAACGATTTGACATATTTGGCATTACAATTACAGGAAGAGAGCGCCAGTATAGTCAAGAGAGCCCAGTGCTCACCACATGTGTGGACTGCTCCATAGAATATCAATCATTAAGAGGAAATGATCTTCCGTTTTCCAAAAACGTATTTGTGTAAACCTTTTCACCTCACAGCTTTGCTGAAGCAGTACAGTACAGTATGCTGCACAATAGCCCCAACTAACAGGATTAACAGTAGATTGTGCTTTGTGGGATGGTACGATGCGGAATTAGACAGCCTGTTTGCTGTAGCACTGCAGTAAATATCCCGTGCTGCAGTGAGACAGCATGGTGGCACAGTGAGACTGTCAATAGTTGAGGATATGATTGTACTTTATTCTTCTTTATACCCCTACCCCCCCCCCCCCCAACCCCCCCCCAAAAAAAAGCAATACAGTGCCAAGCCATAGTGGATTTGGGGCTTTTTGCTGGAATGAAAGCTCGTCCATTCCTTATTCTTTTTCATATTAGTCACTGTCGGGCGTAAACCTTGTATGTACAAATAATTTACTTTTCACGAACTTTTACGAAAAGAACCGGTGTTCTCGGTAGCTATATCTTGTCAGAAGGTGTCGTTATAGACAGATTTACTACCTTCACCTTCACAAATGTTTAAAGTAGTGAACATAGAAGATCTACGAGCTCACAACGTGTTGCACTGTGAGCTTAAGTAGATGTAGATCAGCTGTTTTCGCACGAAGTTTGCACAACGCACATTCATTTACAAATTAAACTGTTCAGATATGTAAATGCAGGCCGGGTTTCATCCCGAGAACAGTGATATGAGCATGTGGCACCGGCGACCGGGCTGCCGTGATGCTGCCTGCCCTCGGACCACTGGGGAAATTAATAAATGATTAAAGTCGGACTGAGTCAGGGTGAACAATTGAAACAATTGGAGATGAATGTGCGGTGCAGAATGACGGCAGGCCGGCACCCTTCGTTCAGGGTTAAGTCTATCATCCCATGTGTGTTTAGGACAGGGGAGGGCTGGGGCTCTGCTTTGTTGACAGGTGTCCTAAGCGATAAAGGGACGCCAGATGAGAAGTCCGCTAGATCACGTTATGAAATCTCCCTCCGTCAGTCACGGTGGGCCGCGACAGCTGAGGTCAGACATAAGGGTACGCAGTACAGAGATACAGTGCGTGAACCGTGAACATCTCAAATCTAATTCAGATCCCATTGTCAGTCAATAGATATAGAGCAGTGGTTCCCAAACTGTGGTGCGTGCACCCCTTGTGGTGCGCTAGCACCTTCTAGGGGGTGCGCGACATGAAAAGGCTAATGGTGGTGCTATGGGTTTTATTTGAAATATATTAACATATTATGCCAATATATGGCAAGTATATGCAGAATATAGCCTATGCTGCATATATATGCCATATTCAGGTTCATATATGTGCATATATGTGGATAAATAGGAAATATATGTCTCTATATAGCGTATGCAATTTATATTTCCATGTGGGGGGGGGGGTGCGTCAGCTAGGTCAGGAGGTAACAGAGGGTGCATGGCCAAAAAGGTTTGGGAACCGCTGATATAGAGGGTATGCGGCGCATGACATCATCATCATACCCGTTAGTTATGCGGGAATGCCTACTGAGTGGCAAAAAACTACATTCTGCTCTTAATTCACAGCCCATACATCCAAACAGAAAAGTCCTATTTGACTGCATTGAATGACTTTAAACAACATTAAATTCACTTTGTCACTCACTTTGCCACTCGATTTCCCACTTGATCTGCCATTCACTTTATGCATGCGCATACCCTCTATATGATGACGATGATAGTCGTGGTGATTATGTCAATTATGTATGCATATAAACCACATTAACCATATCATCATTATTCTGGTGCAATCATTTGGTGAAAATAGCAGAGAAAAAAAAGGGGGAAAAAAAGTAATTCTGCAAATTAAAAATGGGAGTCGTGCAAAGCATAGCCATTTGTTTAGCCCACCTCCATGGGCAGTTATTCCAAAGTGTAGTTACATTTATAATGTATGAAATGACAAACGGGGCCCTCCCACATGGAGCTTAGTCTGTGCTCCAGTTAGTTGGGGGTTAAAGGATCAGTGATAAAGCTGGGAGGCAGAAGCAACGAAGCTTGAACAGTGATCAATAAGTCTTAGTGTTGAATCTGGAGAGCAACACTAACACCTACAGGTAGTAGTGCATGGAAACTAATAGGGGGGGATTGGGTTCTTTAAAGTCTTGTAGTAGTTCCGTCAATTGAAGATGGGCTTTGACTGATACTAGACTAAAGGGTGCTGCATAAGAAAGCAATTATTTCATTCTCATACTTTTTTTATTGAAGTGGTTCTTTTGATGATAGACGAAGTCTGAAGAATATTGCTTTCACTCTTTCACGGTGTGGAGAGGACCTGAGCATGCTTTCACGGGAATGTTTAGATCAATAATGCTATTTATTGGGTAGGCCAATACATTAGCAATTGTAACTCAGACTGTAATTCAGAAAGGGTATTGGTCAGATCCACAGATGCTGTTGGCAATTCGCCAAGGTTCACATTATAATTTGCATCACAATAGAGGCTATCCAAAAGGACATATTCTTATTTGATAAACCTTAAAGAAAACAATGTCATTATGCAACTCAGTGCTCTATACCGGTATATCGAGTGTACAATCTAGTAGGGCCATGCACCTACCACACTGCAATTAAATTATCCATGTCATAGCTGCCTTATCCTTTAAATAAGATACACCAATCTTTAGTTTTCTTGGGTGAGGAAAGTTATAAAAAAAAGACTGAGAGGGTTATACGCCATATGGCTAGCAGACCAATCGGCAGACCCTGAATTGCCAACGTGAACGATTTCGTATCTCATCTTGGAACCTTGAAAATTAGGCAAGGAGAAAAAGTAGTTGGTACATTGATCTGTTTCTGGAGTCCTCAATCCAAATCCATAAAACTTGTAGGACTGTTAGAAGCCAGGAGAGACGAAATGGCACCATAGAAAACAACGACATGGGATGAGCAACTGAGGGAAAATGTGATGTGACAACGTGGACGGGCTCGTGCCCCACTTCAAAACGGCAGCGGGTCCTCTGGGAAGGCTGGGGTTTTGATGCGGCATCCCGCGCTCTTCACAGCCAGAAAAGCCTTTTATCAGTCACTCAGAATGGGAGGGGAGGGAAGCTGTTATGTGTTGGCCGTCTAAGCCACTCCACCTTCCCACTACAACCGCGAGCACGGCCGCTTTTACTGATGCTTGCCATTTCTAGCCACGTGCCCATGCCCATCGAGAGCGCAAAAACAGTTGAAATGCAATTCTCCCCTTTTCACCCTCTCCATTTCATTATCCTGTCCAAATACCATGAGTAATAGGCCTATGTCCTTCACGCAAGTGGATAAGGGCACATTACAACAGTATGCAAATTGTTTGTTACAGTATCAATATATTAGTATGATCACGTCCCGTTACCAAAATGAAAGAAATCGCTCCAAAGAAATCCATCAAATGTCATTCATATCCATACCATTTTCACTTATATTGTACTGTGTTAAATATGACATAACCTTCATAATGATCTGACATTTCTATTCATAAAGTGACCTTTCCCCCCTCAAATCCAACGTTTTAAGGAGCTCATAAATGAAACATAATGCAAGAGATAGTTAAGGCTCACCTGGCCAATGACCTTACTGGGAACATTTTGGCACTCCGTGGCCTGCAAATCTCTTATTCATAGCAGCATGACTCAATCTGAGCACAGCCTGTCACTCTTTTTCCTTGTAGAGTTGGTGATGAACTTGGGATAACTTCTGCACCGGGGGAACCTATCAGTATCAATATGGCGGATGAGGGAGAGAACACTGTCATTGTACATATGACCTGAAAGCTGTTGGGGTGTGACAGAGTGAGCAGCTGGTGTGAGCAAGGGTGGCTGTGTGGGACCACGATTCTCTGTCTGTCTGTGTCAAGTTGTGTGTCTAGATCAGCTTGATGTCTGTGTCAGCCTGCCTGTCTGCTTGTCTGTCTGTGAGTCTGCCTGCGTAACATGTCTATTTGTCTGTCTGTCTATATGTTTTGCCTGCCTGCTTAACCCATGAAGACGATTCTACAAATGCCTTCTCGTTCTAAGTAGTTTGTCGTCATTTCAAATTATTCAACATTTTTCAAACACTTTCAAGATTTTTCCACCATTAGCCACCGCTAAAATCTAAAATGACACAAAAGCTTTCCCAGTTTTTGCCTGCCTGCCTGCCTGTGCCTGCCTGCACACACACAATGATTATTTTTTTTCTAACTCTTTCACTTACAGAAGGAGTAGCACATATAACTGTTAAATGTTACAGGTATACCACCCAGCGCCAAGTATCCCTTCACCATCTCCCGCAAGTGAATACCTTACTAAGACACAACAATACTCAGTGACAGCACAATGGCAGGTTTGTTTGTTTGTTATTTTGCTTTACCCTCAAAAGCCCGGAGAGTCTCCACTCTCCAGTCAGTGATCAGTCATTTTAACAAACTGCAGGGGATAGCCAATAACAGTCTCATTGTTGGAGAAATACAAATGCATACTGTACATCTTTCACCGCCTGCAGAGGCGGAGGAACAAAGTTTTTCGAAGGTGAGATATGATGGCACTCCGAAGAGACTACTAAAAAGTTATGATGTGATAAAACATTCTCTGGCACCGTAAAACTAAAGAAAATATGATTACCCTTGAAGCCTCCATCTGCAGTAGAAATATCCCTGTCCTGAATGCTCTCTCCTCACTCTGACTGCAAGGATTTAAGAGTAGGACGAATCAACAGAGAAAGTGAGAAAGTTGTGAGTTTGATATCCAGGAGCCTTTTTGTTTAACCATTTTATCACATGCTCTACGCTCAGTTTGCACTCACAAATGCACTCATCTTCCAGTTGGAAATACAGACAATAGTACACCAAGTAGCAACACGCGATGAGTGCCATTAGTCAGTGCAATATGGCAAAGCCTGTTTGATTCATAAGCCTGTCTGAAAACTAATTTAACTTTAAACAGAAGTGGAGTCGCTACATTTGTCACGCTAGCAACACAAAGGGAAGTAACGTTAACAGTCTAATTTTTAATCACTAGCTGAATATGAAGGACATCCGAAGAGGAATCAATAAAGAGGATTAAATAGATTTGACTGATTGACTGTGGGGTCTCATCAATCATTTTTAAAAGTGGCGTGATCCACTTTTGTAATAAGTTTGTGAAAACTATGTCACGGTTGCTGTTTCTGGGTTAGGCGCTTATCAATTAAATGCATAATGCATGACATTTGCATGTAAAGTGTCTCATTTATGATACTAAAACATTTTTACATTTTATTAAATATTTATGTTTGTATAATGTATATATGTATTATTTCATCTGTCACATACAGTTAGACATGGTATTACTTTAATGTGGCAGTTCAACAATGCAGTATTTCATGTTCCACCATGCAGATGTGTCTGTACAGTACATTTGATCAGCAGGTGCTAACATCAATGCCTAATGAGGTGTGTTCGTCGACTACTGTTAAAGTCTCTTTCCTTATTCTCCTGGCTAAATGTATTCGGAATACAGCTTTCATGAATTTCCTTGTCAACAGATATCATTCCAAATAATCCAAATAGTCTGTAACGTTACGTCCTGTACCTAATTTATAATGTCCGATCAGCAGGTGCATCTCTTGACTTTATGACGACTTATTGATCCAAGTAGGGTCTTGTGGAAAACAAGGAATCAATATTCCCTCCTTTATCTTTTGTGATCTGTCACTTAATATATAGCTTCAAACTATAGGCTCTGTAACCTTGAGAGAAAGAACAAAACAAAAGAAAATGCTCATTATTAGCAGGTTGTTGTTCTTGCATACTGTAAATTGTTCTGGATTAAGGGCATCTGTTAAATACCTAAATTGTACATCGTT
Organism: Protomyctophum parallelum; assembly: GCF_964188405.1. Lineage (NCBI taxonomy): Eukaryota > Metazoa > Chordata > Actinopteri > Myctophiformes > Myctophidae > Protomyctophum > Protomyctophum parallelum. Next base: position 32,664,118 of record NC_139707.1, read on the forward strand.
TATAAAATAATAAAAATATATACACACCTTGCTGTGTGTGTTAATATTATTTTCATCAACAATGTACAATTTAGGCATTTAGCAGATGCCCTTAATCCATATTTTAAAGGGAATATAGTTACCTTGCCATGATGGGAGTCCAATGAATGATGAAATTCGTAGATTGTCTTGAAGAAATGAAATTTGTCAATTGTTTCATTGAATGAAACACATGCACACACGCACGCATACACGCACGCACACGTGTGCATTAACATCCACACCACTGCATCCTAATAGCTATGTAGGGTAATACAGTACGGAGCTGCACTAATTAATATCTGTTAATTTGTGTCACTAGAAGAGTGACACAAATTCAACGTTTGCCACCTGGAAAGTACTACAAAAGGGGGTTAATCAAACACAAACAGTTGGTTGGCCAACCTGGCGGGAAGGAAACAACAAAATAGGGAAAACATTTGGCCAACCAATTAAAAACAGATTCAACACACATACCACATACTGTACCACACACACACACACACACACACACACACACACACACACACACACACACACACACACACACACCCCACACACACACACACAACACCCCCACCCACACACCCTTAGGCCCATCACAATTACTACATAATAAGTATTTGTGATAATCGCAATACTTTTGGGATGATAGTCATAATAGTCATACTCCTTCCCATGTTGGAACGTAGTGGAAGTAGCAGATCTAGGAGCTCAAAACCGTTTTGATCTCGTAGATCTGATACTTTCACTATTCATGTATTTTTATTGTAATTTAAATAATGTATTAATACTTGTGATGGGCCTAATGTACCTCAATGTACCAGCTTGAGCGGTACATTTGGGGATTCCAGACAACATAGCGCGCCCACTATCGTTGACCGGCTGGGGAGACCCTTGAGTCTGGACCCTACCCCCGGCATTCTGAGGTCACTGTCCTGGCGGGGAGACCATCGACCCTACCCCTGGCGTTCCCAAGGAGCATTCCAGACATCAAGGGCAGCAGGCATAATTTTCCTTTAAAAATAAATAAACAAAAAAAAGGTGTTAAAAACAAGTGTTAGAAATGACTACACATGTACGTGCCCATCGGCCTACTTGAGAACGATGCAACTAGGGAACCTAATAATACCCGTTGTCAACTTGTCATAGCACCCGTTTTAACGCATCTGTCTGTCTGTGCCTGAAGAGTGCAAACTGACTGTGACAAGTGGACTGGTTAAGTAATCAATTAACAGGTATGGGGTTGCCGTGGCAATCAATTGGCTGAGGCAGAGACTGGAAATTGCACAGGTGAGGGACTTGGGCTCATTAGGTCCACTGGCAGAGCCTGACCAGAGCCTTTTGTGGTGTTTCTGGACAACGGTGTATGCCACCGACTCAAGGCCGGGCACTGCAGTGCACTCCCTGTGGGGGTGTGGAACGTGTGTGTCAAGTTTGAAGTCGGTGGGGCAAACTGCGGTTGTTCTTGAAAATGGATCATTCAGATTTGTCATATTTAATTCCAGATGTATCTATAATTGGCTTTCAAAGTTTTCAGGAGGGGATTATTTGACAACATCAACACATGGTCTGATGGACCCCACAATTGAATCACACGCTTCTATAAACAATGCAGAGCCAAAAGTGATGCAGCTTCCTCGGGTCCTGATGGCTGTAACCAATGATTTACACAGCTCTGGCTAGACAACCCAGCCTGGCAGAGATGGCTGTATTTTGCGTGTCTTAAGTACCAGGTCGTATTACTTAACTTAAGACCTGGAGGCGTGATCAATGCCATTTGGCTATTCTGAGTGGTCAAAGAGCATTGACCACGCCTCCAGGTCTTAAGTTAAGAAATAAGACCTGGTACTTATAAGACACGCAAAATACAGCCCTTTTAAAATGTACAGTCTACAAACAGTGTGGAGCGTTTCCTAACTAGTTGAAACACTAAATCAAAATGTTGCTTCTGTTCCAAACTCTGTCAAGTATTACACATAAAAAAAATCATTAATTAAACAAGCCTGTTCCTTCAATTAATCAAAGACAAAGTAATTGGTTTTGGAGCTGAGGAAGAATGAGTCAGTGTTCATCTCCGATCAGTAATGTTAAAAACCACAACCCAAGCCAGAAATCTTGCCGTAGTCATGGACTGAGACCTGAATTTGAAAGCCACATTAAGATGATTACCACGTCTGCCTACTATCACCTTAAGGGGCTAGCTGCATGTGTCCACCAAGGCGTTTTTTTTTTTTTTTCTTTGTATTTTTAAATTGTTTTCAATGGTGGCGCCGCATATTATACTGGAAAAACAAGCATTTCATGTGTGGCTTTCTAATCTGCTTGCCAAGAGGTTAAATATTTTCTGATCATTTTCTTTATGAAGTGTTGTTAGGTATGTGTGCCTTGTATTTTCAGCTGGGGGGGAAACAAAGCTTTGGTGGCCTAATAATATTTCAAGGATTAAAGGATTTTGAAAAACTATTATCTGCAGGTTATCTAAGACAGGTCTGCTTTAAGGCCCCAGAATCAAAACCAAACGTGGAGAGCCAGTATTCATTCATATGCCACATTATCTGGAACAAACTCCCAGAAAACTGCAGGTTTTCTACAACTTCTACAACTACAAACGTTTTTGTTTGCCAATTCTTCTCATTGACGTTTCTCATTAATTACATGTGCTATAGTATAGAACTATAGATGAGATTATTTCTATCTTCGTAACACTTTAATAACTACTTTTAATTGCACTTAAACCCTACAGTTAAGTGGGTTCCCAGGCAGATCTACTGTACAGTACAAGCTCACAAGGAGTTGCATTTGCTTCCGTTAATTTCTGCTGTCCTATACTCCTACTGCACACTATTGATTATTTTCTTAGTGATCTTGGAAGATGAAACAGGAATGGCAGTTCAATGGAGTGAATGGCCTTTATTTTTATCTCTTGATTCGGCCCAATTAAATATATTGAAACACATTTACACAGAAATCTGTAAAGATTTTTTGTAGTGAAGTCATTTTTTTCTTCACTTTTGATATGCACAATAAAACTATGCATCATAACTGCTCCCACTGTGTATTTATTGAACATTATAAAGCCCACATAAAGTAGATAAAAATAATCTACTTTTAAATATACATGAAGTCCCACCAGGAACACTTGCCCACTGGCACAAAGCAGTTGCACATCTTATAAAACATTCAGGCTGTGTCATGGGCGTCTGTGGGGACTTAGGGAGAAATGACTGCTTTATGGCCCGACGTCTCTAATCGATTACTCAGCAGATGGTTGGGGTGCACAGTCTGTACACTCTGAAAATATGGAGGCCATTCGGCATTTCTAATGAAGGACTTGATCATTGTCAGCCTAATGACTCTCCCCTTGGACTACACACACATGCAAATGGTAATGGGTTTTTATTTGGACCCTCACGGATGTCATTCAGTCGAAGACTGTGCAGATCTAGCGAAATGCACATGTGGATGCACATACACGCATTTGTATTACTTGTGAGGACATAAACATTTTAACCCTAAGTTGTACTTTTTGCATGCTGGTGGCACAGACCGAAAATAGCAGATCTACAATGTGTAGTGCTGTGAAGCTTGTAGATGTGCAACAACGGCACAAAACTAATAAATCACTAAATCAGGCATAACTTAAACCCTAAACACTAAAAACCTAACCTCTATAAATGCCTAACCCCAATCTGAATCTTTTCCTAATTGAAAGCTATAAAAGTGTCTTTCATTTTTTTTTAAAGGGCACGCACACTTGAGCAGTGTTATGCTTTTGATGTCTGATCCAATCACCAATCAGTAGGACCAAACAAATAATAATTGGATGTGAAACGAATCAAAGGGCTTATTAATCTTGGCCTCATTAGAGAGATCAATTGATTTGCCGCGAAAGGGGTCTCCGATGGCTCTAGACTTCATTTCAGACTATCCTGTTAGCAATGGCCAACGCCTGCACATCATCACAAATACTGACTCAATATCAGTCTACTATATTTGTTTTTCTTATTAAGCTGTGCCAGAAGGCTTAGGATATGTGCCGGGATTGTGTAATTTAATCAATATAAATTAATTTCCAGCGTAATTATTTAACCAGACATATTTATTCAGCCCAGTGTGTGAGGAGATGAGTCACCAAAATAAATCAGGTTCATCCTGCAACCTTCCAATTAGATTCAGAGTTATCTTGTTTCATTTGTTTGTGAGGGGATGTTTTGGCCTAAAACTGGCACTAAAGGAACGTCCATAGCATAGGGTCACCAAAATCTGTCTTTGTCCAGGGAGTAGGAATGTGCTCAGCAAGTTTAATGCCGTTTAATTACATTTTGAGATCATATTGTGTGCAAATGGAAATGTTGCCTAAGAGCGTCTGCTAAATGCCTAAATTGTAAATTGTAAGGATGGTGCTATAAGAAAGGCTGTGGGTTCACCAAAACCAGTAGGGGTCATTCTCCACAGAGAATGAAGGTGTACAGCAATTACATTGCAATCCAGCCGGTATTGTTTTTAGATAATGGTGGACAGAGCTATCAACCAACATCACCATACAAAAAAAGGGGAAAAAGATACACTCAGTAGAATGCAGACAGTCCAATACCTAAAAATCTCCCCAGTTTGGTCATTTGAAACTTTGGTCAGAAGGTAGTTCTATAGCGAACATCATGGGATCATCAACATTATGTAAATACGTGAATATGCACAGTACATTTTTTTACTTCTGACTATAAACAGTGAAAACATAAGCTCCTTGACATACGCTCCTAGACATAGATTAAAGTGTTATCATATTTTTAGTACAGTCTCCTGTGGACAGGTGTTTATAACTAAGAAAAGAAAGTATGAGATATTGAGTGGATTTAGCGAAGATGCAAATCTGAAGTTCCGAACTCAAGCATTAGCAAGAGCGCTGTTTACGGATGTGTATTGGACACAGGTGATGTCATTTGGGGTCCCAGGAGATAGCATTTGCCACCCCCTAACGTTCAACTCAAATTCAGTTATTTTATGCATATTATTTTCTCTGCCTCTGAATGTGATTTATTTTCCACTTTGTGCATCTACATCTGACACGTGACCACATTTAATGTCAAAAATATCTAAAATAGACAATCTACAAGCTCATGAGACGTCGCACCGCGACAGCATTTTCGCAGGCAGTTTATTTCTGAAATGACACCTCTGATGGACGTGGAGCGCAGTGAAGAGATGATACTATAAGGTCATATCAGTTGTGACTGTGACTCTCCATTCTGCAAGTTTTAGTGGTGGTCAAACAAGCAGACAGGTCGTGTTTGATGGAATTGACAACAGAGGCGACAGCTCGACAGAGGGGCATGAGTGGGATGACAGCCTTTGAATCAACCCCCATGTCAGACCTGCTATCCCCTGCTGTGTGCCCCATGTTGTGAGAAGAGTCCTGCCAACATCTTTTGTTTCCATTTATACATGCGATACACGCACAAACTGTCTCACACACACACACACACACACACACACACACACACACACACACACACACACAGGTTATGATAGCGACCATCTACATGCACACTTGCATGCACATACACACACAGTCGTACGCGTACACGTAGACATGCGCACACACGCATGCTGACAGCCTGATAGGTTGTCATCTCCCTATGAGTGTATAGATGTACCCGTGTAACAGTTTTTGAGAGGAATAGGGAAATGTGCCGCAAAGGGAGCCATTCTGAAGCATGATATTTCTGACATGACCAATCCATTACACATTCAGAGGAAATAGTTTCTGTACGATCAATTTAACAATAATTTGATCTCGCTGAGAGATAATATGAAGTCAATTTCGCATGAGCCATGTGAGGGTATGTAGTCCTGCTGAGGAAGAAGTGGAGTGAGTGAGTGAGTGAGTGAGTGAGTGAGTGAGTGAGTGAGTGAGTGAGTGAGTGAGTAGCAAATTATTTCAGTAACAGTAGAGAAAGAATATAACAATTAGGCCTCATGCATATTACAATCACACAAAAAATAGCCAATCATATCATCGATGTTGGGCATAATCGTTGTATGCCCAAAACAGCATCCTGGTGGATGCTTGGGCAAGTCAGGGATCTCCACAGCTAGGTATACAAACTATTTAAATTGGTCATTTTTGCAGATGATACCAATTAACATCCTTTGTTCCGGAGATAATAAGCCAGGTTGTGGCTTCCTGGTGGCGCTATAATAGGCCAATGTGAAAAGGGTGACATTTCTTCTTACGCCTTGGATGGCAATTGGATGATTTGAGGCATTTTGTTCCAAAAATGTGTTTTGCAAAATTCCACCTGTTGGTCGCAACAGGCCAATGTGAAAAGGGTGGGATATATTCCTCAGCCTAGTAGGAAAGTCTGTGGAAGATTTCACGTAAATTGCACGCTCTGTTCATGATTGGAGGCTTTTTGTTCAAAACGGGTCAATCCTGCAAACTTTGAAAACCAATGTTAGCCAATTGGGATGGAATCTGAAATATCGGACAGATCCGTCTTGAACACATGACTATAGAGATAGTGTGTAACGATTTGCAGTGTGTAACGATTTGGACAGAATCTGGATGAGTTATATTAAAAAAATGTTTTTCAAAAGTCGGCCTCCTGGTGGCGCTATAACAGGCCGTTCTGGAAAATCTGGGGCAGAGGTTCATCGTTGGCATCCAGGGAGTGTGTGTGCAAAATTAGGCATCAACCGGGTTAACGGTGCCGGAGATTAGCTGGTAACAGACGGACGGACGAATGGACGGAAACACGCACACACACACACACACACACACACGGACGGAGTGCAAAACATACTCTCTCCCCATGCCTTCCGCCTGGTGGAGACAACAATAAAGAAATAGCTGTAAAGATTTGTAAAAATAATAAAATAAACTTTCTCTAATAAAAACCTAAAATATGAACCATGGTTGAAAAAACTCAAAGTTGTCCATAACATCCATACACAAAGGTGGAGACTACCAGTCGTCATGCAACAAAGTATAAAATGAAATACTTAAATGAAAAATAAGGACACAAGGTTTGTGCCTGAAAGCGCATATATAATAAAGAAATTGGGTAGCCTAACATGACTGACTGACTGACTCACTGAGCAATTAGACGTCATGCAGATTCCAATTACACTGGTAAAAACAACAGCATTAGGCTTTCATATTACCCTATGTCCCAAGGCAAGCTCCATGAGGAACAGAACGGAGCCTCATACAGTTTCATTTACTGTCTGCTATGGCACGTCTGTCTAGCTTGAGGGAATTCGACTAATTTCTCCTGAAAATTATTCTCTGCAAACTGGAAACGTCATTGCTCACAGACACTAGTGGGGATTTCTGGGTAATGGCAGTGTCCAGCTGTCCAGGCATGGGTGCCAATATCATTTTAATGCAGATAGATCCACATGAACATTCAGTATAATAAAATGTTACACAGATAAAGGTGATGTGATGGCAACAGACCACCAGCAAAGACAGGCCTTTACCAGCCATAGCCCCTATTTCACACAGAGCCATTAAAAGTTTTGTATTGATTTAAGGCACAAGCTCGCTAGAGAACATTAAATTAATCATCTGGTTCCCTCTCACTATTTCCCCCTTTTAATTATATAACACCCTCATGATGTAATTTTCTCTCTCTCTCTCTCTCTCTCTCTCTCTCTCTCTAAGCTAGTCCTTAATGGACGTATAGCTGTTGAAAGTGCCTGGGTTGGAACATATAAGACATTACCAATGTGGCATGTGAATATTTAAGTGGCCACATGAAATATGTGTCTGACGTGTCATGAAAATGCAGTTATAGAAATTATATTCAATTAAGAGTCGTTAGTCTGCATATCTCAAGTATGAATGGCCCCAGAAAAATCCATGTGTCTCGACCCTCGGTCCTACTTACTTACTTGAAAAATTAATTGGGTCATGCCACTGTCAGCAACTTCCATGTGATACGTTTGCGTGATAAGTGAAGTTGTTTCTCAAAACTGTAAGCCTTGCTGAGCCATGTGACCATTAGGGCCTATTATCTCCTGGCTTCGTGTACAAGTACATACTCTAGCCATCAGCCATGATGTACAAGTACACACGTTCAGACGCTAGTATGTCAAAGAGACAACCCCAATCCAACCCTTGATGCCAAGCAGGGAGGCATTGGGTCCCATTTTCATAATCTTTGATGTGACCTGGCCGGGGAATCGAACCCCGACCTCCAATCTCAGGGCGGTCTGGGAGGACAATGCCACTGAGCGACATGTCTCCAAACTATCGTTTATTTAATTTGTAAATAGTACTTCATGTTTTCCTACTTTAGTATACTTTAACACTTAAGCATAGGGCCATTTTTCCTACCATAGAGTAGGTAAGGCACATTTATTTTTAAAGCACATTCAGTCATTCACGCACAAAGGCAATTCAAAGTGATAAGGCATACAACGCTATTTAAAGATAAATAAAAACATGGGACTCAAATTCTACCACCACATTCACTTAATATGTTATATTAATGTGTTCCCTGTGACACAGGAAACTTGTTTCACCATGGAATCTTAATGAGTACTCAGCAGATAATTAATGCACAACAATGACAAGGGCTGTAAGACATGACAGTTTACATTACTAAGGACAACAATATAATAGACTGTGTCTAGCAGGCACTACATGCATTACCGATTGTGACTGCCATGACTCTACCCCCGTCTCACCCCCTGTCTCCATCACCGTCCTCAATTATTGAATCCCCTCCAGCCTCCTCAGAGGGGTGTTGGCTGCAGATTCAACAGCGATCAAAGCTGGGCCCATTTCCCTCTCCCTTAAGATGATCTCTTTTCCAAGTGTGCAGTTAAAAGATTCCCTCTGTTTTGCCTGCACCCAATCCCTGCCTTTGTTCTGCCTTAGAGCGCAACCTCAGAGAAGCACACCAAACAGGGATGGACCAGGGGGGCATTCAGACAGATATTTTGTGAAGCCACTAAGGAAATGAAAGTTCATATAATGGCCTGTTGTGGCGCTGTCATTGGACCCAGAAAAACCCATAGCCCCATAGAGGTCCATGTATTTGGGCCAAACTTCACCTAGACTGTATTACCTTAATAAACATAGTCATGAATACTTTCTTCTTCCAGTCACTAGTTTAAAGTCTCATTTCTAATGTCATAATATTCTTATAGGAAAATTATGGTCCCATGAATTAAAAAAATGACCATAAAGTCGCGTATGTTCTGAGGGGCGTGGCTACCGTTACAGTCTATGATCGGGATTCCCCTCCCACTCGAGTCAAAATAAAAACCAACGGAGAAGAAGGGGGGAAGTCCCGCCTCGTTGTCTGGGCCAGCCAATGGCCAGCTGGGCCAAAACGGAGCCAGCCAATGGCCAGTTGGGCCAAAACGGATCTAGAAAGATGGCGACTTACAGTCTTACAATAACAGGCTTCATTTTACGTTCATGTTTGACCCGTTTGTCAAATTCAATTAGCCCAAAGTGCCTCCGGTGCGTTGCTAGCCCCTTTTATGTGCCTTCACTGGGAGATTCCTCATATGGACTGTCATATCACCTGCTCGTTCCCTTCTCTGTCCTCAGTTTCAAAGTGATTTGATCAGTGCATTCATGGGTTCATTTGAGACAAGGGGGTAGCCCCTGAATAGAGATGTACAAGCCTATGAAACACAAACAGTATTTATTCAAATTTTGGTGGAATTGGCCATGCCGATGAAACTGGAGGGAGGGCGAAATCCAAAAGACCCCGACCGTCGTGTCGGTCGGCAGATCGGCCGGTCGGTCGGTAGTCCGACGGGTCAGTCGGACCTGTCGGACAAACACATCTCACAAAAATTGGTACACATGACCATAATCGTCTTCCGAAGTTAGTGGGAGGGGCCTATTTTACAGAAACTGCCACAAATCACGAACGGAATGTCCAATCCATCCCAAATTTGAATCACATGTCGCAGATGGTTTAATCAACACAGAGCCAAAAGCTATATTTCTATTTTCATCCATTGGGGGCGCCGAAAATGCAAATAATGTAACACTTTATTGCAGATTTTTTTTAGGGGGGGATAACTCCCCTCCAAATTACTTCGATCACAGGGGTGACGTGACATTGTAATTGGCTAGCAACATTTGTGGGAAGGGCCTATATTAGCGATTGATCGAGGCAACCACACCAGAATTGCATCTTTCTAGTAGTTTATTATTAACCAGGTATAAGCCATTTATGGGTCTGTTACTTACTTTGTACGTTTTTTATTGTGCGAATACAAAAATAAAAGAAAAAAGTTGGGGCAGGCAGGGAAAGTGAAGACCAGGTCGAAATTAAGATAACGGCTGCGAGAAGTAGATGATCTTTGAATCCATCTGGAGAGCTAAGGGAAGGGCTAATGATCAGAGCCAGGCTGGCTGGCTTGTTAGCTGGCCAAAACCCTTGTTTTCTGCCTCTCGCAGTGTTCAGAGGAATCCGAGTCGGAAGACTAGACAAAGAGCAGCCGCTGGCAAAGGCTCAGGTGCTCAAAGCAGAATTGAAAGGTCCTGGCTGAGATGTCATCAGTGAACAACCGGGTTGATTTCATGTATAATGTGCTTTGCCAAGTGTAATCACTTTCATCCCAGTTGAGCTATGTTCTTTTTTCAGTTCCATTGCTCCAGCTGTTCTCTTGAATTCTTACCCTCCTTTATAATAGAGTGCCGAAGTCTTGACGTCACTCGCTCATCCCCTGGTTCTGCCTGGTTCATGGAAGTAATTTCTCTATGGACAATAACATGGGGTCATCTTAAAATCGTTTCATATAAGCATTGTGGTCCAAAAATAAACAAGCTGTCTCTGCGCTATTGTCAGGGAGGGGTTTCTGTATCGTTTGCGACAGTCAGTCACTCATATACAGTATGACACAGTCTGTTTCTAGTGAAAAAGTTACTAATTCAGTAGCAATAACAATAGCGTCAGTTGATTCTTCATATCCATATGAGTGTAACGGCCTGGATGACCGGAATTATTTTTCAAACACAGTTCTTATATCAATGCAAATCAAAAGTACATTAACCTGTGGACTCTCCACTTCACTCCCCCCCCCCTCCCCCCCTTCCTCCCTGAGTTGCGGTAGCTGAGACCTGTCTTCGTAGAGAGGCGAATGAGGATGTTATGCAAATACACAGTGGTTTCCCTATTAGCACCACCCACACTCCCAGGCTGGTGACGCCCAATCACCCCACACACCCTCTCTGCTGCTGCTGAATCATCTGATGCTAGGGGAAAGGGCAGGGGGGGCTGGCAGCATTATTAAAGATGGAGGCTATATTCAGACCTCAAACTTTTTTGAGTTTGTCTTGTCTTGTTTATAAAAATATATATATATATTGATTCTGTAATTCACTGTTTTAAATGATGATGTCTGCATTGTCATTAAATAAATATAAAAAAGTGACTGTGCATAATTCTAGGGGGGCTGAATAGCATTACACACAGAGCTTAAAATGTTGGCTCGTTCTGCAGTATTTGGGCTCCAGAATATATTAGACACGGGTAAAAAGCAATGGAAAATGAGTGGAATTGTGAATTGTGATTACATGCATTTGAATATCCCTTCACACTGCAATTGCATAATTTTAGACCTAAGACGACCGGATTAAGGTTGGTGAGGGGTGCGTTAAGGGTTGGGAGAGGGTTAAGTTATAGGACTAATGACTGGACTAACCAATGACTAGTCTAAACTAAGTACCCAATATTACATGCATTTTATCTTCATATCAGAAATTATCTTGCTTTCTTTCAGTAGACTAGACATTTTGTCAATTTCTTCATGTCCCCAATGGCCACCGATGAGAATTTATACTTGAGATAAAATGTATTAAAAATGTACAAAAATCCATAAATTATGCCATTCACATACATCTATCTGTGCTTTATTGCTGGTCATGTTTAGTTTTTTAATACATAGATGATTAACCATTAAAATAAAAGTATTATATAGCTCTGTCCTCCAGTCACACTCAACCCCGTTACACAAGTCATTCTCCCCTCCATAACGATAATGAACTGGTCCTTTACTGACATTACCAACAGGAATTTTACAAGTCCATCTCGAGTAGAAAATCACAACCCTGTTAATAACGGGGTCGACACAACCCCGTTATTATATCATTCTATAATAAAAATCACACCAGTGTGAACCAAGTGGTGCAACTCCCGTCTATTGTTCTCTGTATTGTTCCAATTTGTATCATTCCAATTTCTTCTCTGTATCGTTCCAATTTCTTCTCTGTATCGTTTGCGTCCAGCAGATGGCAGCCATGTCACATACTTCTCTCGTTCCAATTTCACGCATGCGCACACCACTCGTGCTCACACAGGTACACATATCACAAACAGGTACACAGGTACACGGACATTGCTGGATGTAGAAGTGGTTGCACCACTTAAAAATATATCTATACTATAATAGAGCGAATGTCTGAGTGTGTGTATGTGTGTGTGAGTGAGTGTGTGTCCGACCGCATTATCTCCTCATTATCTCCTCATTGCCTGCACCAATCGCTCCCACTTTTCACACAGGCATTGACCATATGAATATGGAGGGCGTAACGGAGCCCTTTTTTCGATTTGACACATTAATGATTATTAATTAATTTATTAGTTAATTAAAAATTATGCAGTACCCCCCACAGCCACAGGGCGGCAAAACTCCTCTCCCCAGAAATCACGTGTCACCAGTGAATTGCATTTTGGGACGGTCACTGATTAATACTGGGACACAGTTTTCCGCGTAACTTCAGTTGTTTCGCCTGCTGTCAATTTTGCTCGCGAGTTTTCCGCCTAACTTCAGTTGTTTCGCCCGCTGTCAATTTTGCTCGCAATAGACAGCGGGCGAGCGATCGGGATATTTCCAACCCCCTTACGCATCGACACAATTACTACATACAACAAACAACATGCCACGAAGAACAGCCTCAAGGACCCTAGTGCATTCTTCCACGCACCTATACCCTTTTTCACACCGCCCCCAGCCAACACGGAGGTTGTGTGTGTGTGCAGACTACTTTCGCTGTGAGCATGTGTGTGTGTAAACTACTTAAGCTGTGAGTGCGCACGTTCGTATGTGTGCGCGTGCGTCATCGCGTGGCCGTTTTCACTTTTCAGTTAGCTATAAACACAACACGAGATATAACTGTCTTGAACATAAGCCACACACACACACACACAGCGTGAAGTGGCTACAGCGCACGCTCTGGTGAAAACAGCTAATCTACAAGCTCACAACATCACAGGTTGCAAAAGCCATGAGTTCTCTCAAGCCAAAGCTCACAATTGAGACCGTTTTGGACGCAAATCCACCTGCAAATTGGATCTGTGCGACTGTCCATATATAGCTGCATGTCAAACTGGGGGTCCTTGATACTTTTCAAATGGGGCTCTGTGGGCTAATAAGTGTAAATGCTGGTCCTTGCTCTTGCCATGAAAACGTTTCCCTACCATGCATTTGGAAGAATACTTTAATGTTATACTGCTGTTTTTATTCATAAAAAACCACACACACACACACACAAATATATTATACAAGTTGAAATATATCAGAACGGGTAAGGACTAGTAATATATAAACTCTTAAGGCCTATTCATAGTCTGGATTTCCGGTGATGAGGTGACCACCGCTCCGGTGGTGAGCTGATCACCGGAGCTGAAATAACATTGAGCGGTGGTGAGTAAAAACAGAGAGAAGGACTGGAGCGGTGGCGGTGGTTTGCTTTTCACCGCGTCATGTTGTAGTTCGGTGGTCACCCCACCACCGTAAATCCAGACTATGTATGAGCCTTTAATTGAATGCCTGAGATGGGAAAATATGTTTTTCTGATAGTTGAAGATGTCCTTAATATTCTGGTGTATTCAGAAAAGTTTAACCTTTCGGTGAAACTTTCCAAAAAAAAGTAATGATTATAACACACTGTAATCTTTCCAAAGTAAAATATATTTTTCTCCAAACATTGCACAATTGAAATTACACCTGCCTAGCGTTGCCGCTTCCTGAAACCATCATTTCAAACTTAAGGCCCTCCAGTGTCTCATACACGGTTCAGTTCTACTAGGTTTTGCCCCTGGCATACTGAGTACAGTCATGAGCTTTAGATTCCTACTTGTCACGGGGAATATATACAGTTCACATACTGTATAGTAACCTTGCATAATATCATTTTAAATGACAGGCACCTGCACACAATAATACCCAGCCTCCCACACACATACACAAGTAGGCCTACACAACAAATCATCCACACGCAGGTGCACAATAAATCACGCACGCACACACATGCACTGACATTCTTTCTTTCTCTTGGGAGTCCCTTCTTTGACTCACCAATCCCCTCCAGCAAACACAGCCTTAATGAGATTGCCCAACGTACGATCTCAGCTGATAGGAGTTAAAGAGGAAGGCGGCGGTGGGGGTGGTAGAATCCACCAGGGCACGACACGTGCAGCATCCATGGTTATAAGTATTCCCTGCCTTTTAATCAAGCCATGTTCAATCCTCTTTGTTCTCGCTCAGCTCCACTGTATTCTTTGAAGTGTTATTTTGTTATTTTGTGAAGGGAGCCTTCATGACCTTTCATTCTCTCTTTCCCACCCAACTTCAGTGCAGTGAAGAAGTTTACAAGAAGCATGTGTTGATAACCCCACGATACCAATTAGAGATTACAGTGTCATTAAAGGAATAATCCACAGTTTTCCCCACATTATTTCTGTGACTTCTGCCCTCTGCCATTGTCAAAGCAACACATTTAGAGTAACATGACTATAGTCGATGATGCTTGAGAGCCAACCATTTGCAGTGAATTTGGGGTACCGTATTATACCGTATTATAAAGCTAAGCGCTATGTTGAGAATGAGACCGGTAAATTGAAATTTCTAAGTGGGTATTGCATATAATTGAAACATGTTTGCATCAACTGACAGATATTGTATATTATCCATATATAATTGATTAGACATCCACAAAGTAGACAAAAGAGCACTCCTTTAATGTCCAAATCTCATCAATCTCGTTTTGTATTTGGTTGTCTGGTTTTGTTATTGTAACTTGAAATGCAATTCTCTGTGGAAATCTATTACAGACTACACATTGCAATTAAAACTTGACTCAGCCTGTCATGCAATGTTGGCTCACAACTCTATCAAGGGTTTGTTAAAAGAAATACATACATGCCTCCAATATTACATTTTATCTATCAGTACCAAGCTATGTACCTCTTCATTTAAAAATCACACCCGTGTGAAGTGAGGGGCACTAATATATTAAAGTATAACTCATGTTGATTAGGTGATGTATTTCGTGATGTAAACAAACGGTGCAAACACAAACATTAAACGCCATTAACAATAAAGAGACAATATGACGTAATGAGGCACATTATGACGTACATTTTCCCTTCATTGTCAATGGCGTTTACAAACAAACATTGAACTAAAGACAAACATTAAACCTGTGTATAGGAGTGGCTGGCTCCCCTCAAAAATCAGACCTGTCTGAAGTGAGTGGTGCAACCCTGTTGGTACCCTAAACATACATACGGACATACATATAGACAGACATAGGGAGGGACATATAGGGAGTGACAGACATTGCTGTTTCAGGTGCAATTTGAGCATGATGGTGTGAGAAGAGGGCGAGGGGAGGGGGGGGGGGGGTCCTAGTGTTTTCCTTTGCCCAGTTTCGCTCTGGTTCTTATCAGTTTGTTCATGTATCTGATTGTTCAGGGAAAGAAGCTTTTTTGCAGTCTGTTTCCAGTGGCTTTGAGACGGCAAAAACGTTTGACATGCGACAGCATCTCAAACACATTGCTGGCTGGGGGCGGTAATCAAACCTGGGACCTTCTGTTTCCAAGGTGGCCTCTCTACCCATTCAGCTTAGTCACTTTGCGTATATTTTGTTTTATTAATGAGTCTGCGCTTTAGCAGTTCTCTATATGGGAGAAGTGTCCTCAGGCGGTGATCACAGAAGCATCTCTTATGCACTCACAGACAGGTAGTGTCTGGGCAGGCACGCCTCTGCCTGAGGCCCCGCCCTAGGCGGCGAGATGGATGGCGGCTTTCTTCTCGGCGAGATGGCAGCAACTCCAAAGTCTGGTGAGTTCACTAGTGGTGTTTCAAAATGACGTGCAAGCTGATAAATAAAACATTAGGTTACGTAGGTAACCCTTGTTTTATAACAGCAGTAGCAGTTCGTTTTCAAGATGCCCTTCTTCACTACTCGAGAAGAAATCTTGCGTTATCACGTGGAATGAGGTAAGTCACGCGGTACAGCCGAGTATATCTCGCCGCCTGGAGGGCGGGGCCTGCATAAGAGATTCTTCTGTGATCACTGCCTGAGGGCGCTTCTCCAAATATAGCGAACTGCTTCGCTTGACTGTTATAAAACAGTGGTTACCTACATAAGCTAATGTTTTTTTATAAACAAACAAATAAACAAATCGTGAGTCTGATTTCACTAGAGAGCAAACTAAAAGGGCATTCTCCAGGTTTGCAACAAACCTAACCTTTGTTAACTTGAACAAAGCTTACAGTAGCACTTTGTAATTGATTCGATTTTAAGTCCGGATACCCTATCCAGGGCAGGCTTCAGATGGAGACTTGGCTCAGATCTGAACCCATTTGATTTGGCATTAGGAACCCGTTGCAACTGCATGCCCTTGCTTAGGCAGGGCTCGAACACACAACTTTCCGCATGAAAGGCTGCTACACTATAGGGATATCTGTATTTTATTGAGGATGTTATGGCTATCTGGCTCTCAAGTATGAGGCTGCCTTTACAAGGTGAAACTTTCAGAGTTTTGGGTAGGGTGTCAGACTAATGCCTGTCGGACTGTTAATACGTCGGACCAAACACATGCATCTGGCAGACTATATCACTGAGTGAATCTGCTGAGGGCAAAACGTTTTTTTTTGCACCGGCAGATTCAAGTCTGGCCACGCGAGGCTGGTGGTTCACCCAGGAGCAATTTGGCCAACCACAACATTTATCAAAATTGGTTCCAGAGATGTTATCCAGGCTATGCTTTATTCCCCACCATCTGGGTTGTCGCAGTAAAATAGGTAGCCGACAACTTGATATCAGTCTTAAAGCCTCAGCTTGATCGCACCATGATGCCCTGCTGTTGAAACCGTTACTGAACAACCTAAACACAGAACACAGACCCAGGAGATAAGGAGATTTTTAAGAAGGTTTCTAAGTAGAGGGTGGCTGGGAGATGAGGAGCGATACATGCTGAATGGCGTGGGCAGGCAGATAGCAGGCAAGCGGGTTAGCAGACAAGTGAGCAGGCACACAAGGATGCATCCTGAGCAGGGGATGGACATTTTCCTCAAACTAAACTTTTGTGACGGTCATACAAAATTTGTGGTCAATATATTACCATAAATACTAGATGTATGTCCAGTAGACACGATGGAGAACACAGGCTGTTTTTGTTCTTTTAAGGGAGAGTGGTTAGACTTCAGCCTACCCTTACTTTATTTTAAAGCTGAGAGGGAATGCGTAGAACATTTCTTTAAAACTCAAGTGTATTATTGTTATTATTTCCATGGCCATCTCTGTACTTTTGTCTACTTTCTACTTCACTTTTGATGTTGAAGTGATTACTTTGAACTATTCAAAGCGAGGCAGTAGAAAGAATTGCCATTGTAATATCTAAAAAACAGAGAGATTATTCCAGGCCCAGTCATATAGTCACATTCTGTATCCGCCACTGTTTGGTAACTAGTTTAACAAAGTTTGAACACCTGTCTGGCAGTGTCTTTATTAAAGCATTAATGTTAACGAATCGACATTTGGGAAACCCAGCTCTCATCCTGTTAACTATGTTAAAATCAGGTAATTCAATCCTTTTCCCTTTTTTTTATATAGTTCTCACCAGTGGCGTTTTTGCACTTTCTGGGTGTACTGGCACCCTATAGCCCAGTGGCCTGAGTAGGCTCAAAGTGGGGTCTGGAGATCATCAGGAGTCCTTGAGGGGGTTCCAGGGGGTCCCACTCCCCGTAGCAGAATATTAATAGCATCAGTTTAAACACGTTAAATATATACATCAATATACGACAATGGACAACAGGCATCTTGTCTTGATGAGACTGAGTGCCAGTTGAGTAACTTGCAATTATATTCTGATTAGATTTCAGCAACGGGGTGTCCAATGATAATGTAGTAGAGTAAAATAATACCTTTCCTATTTTAAATGTAATGAATGCTGAGAACGACGACAGACAGTATGTGGTTGCATGGAAACAAACAAACTAATCATCAAACCAGAGGTTCCACATAACAATGTGCCATAAGACGTAATGTCCAGGTGTGCCTCGAGATTTTGTGACAACAACCACGCATTATGTTAATACACAAAGTGATGATTTATTTTATTAGAGTAATTTAGGCTCATATACACTCATTTCCCCTCCCCTCCCTCCCAAACAATTGGAAATGGCCATCCATGCATTCATTTCATCACGGTTAGATTACTGCAATACATTGTATTGTTGGTATGTCTTCTCTTAGGCACTTGCAGCTGGTTCAAAATCAAAATGCAGATGCTCGCCTCCTTACATGCACCAGAAAACGTGACCATATCACCCCCATTTTAGCTAGATTTCACTGGCTCCCTGTTAAGTTTCGAATTGATTTTAAGATACTTTTATTTGTTACCTGACCTCTTGGATGATTATACTCTAGCTAGACCTTTGAGGTCTGCCGGCCAGCTGTGGGTGCACATCCATACTTGTTTGATGTTTTTGTATTTTGCATGCATAACTGTTTCTAGTTTTTATTGTGTAAAGCACTTTGATCAATCTCAATTGTTTTAAATGTGCTATGCTATAAATGTGCTACAAATACAGTAGTTATTTTTGGTATTAATACTATCATAATTATTATTAAAGGCATTGATGTGTATCATAACCTTGGAATAATTGTAATTATACTTTACAGCACATTTTGCAACAAAGCAACAGTCTCTCATTTGCCATATGTGATACAGAAAAGTTATTGATAATAAAAAGTAAATTGCCTTGCATGTAAAATTGTTATAATCCCCTAGATGAAGTAAATTGCTCCCTCTCATACTGGAACTGGTTCTCTTCCCCCGCATTCAAGTTCTGGAGAAAACCTGCTCACAAGATTGAATGCAGTCTGGCAGATGTTGCTTGCAAGTAGGGCAGTGCAAAAAGGCACCTCATTTTTTTGTCTTGTCTCTCCACTTGTAATGTTTTGCTTTTTAGTTTTCTTTCTTTTTTACAAAACCATCAATATAAAACCTTGTTTTAAATAATCATGCATGGCATTTGGCATTTTGAGCTCCTAAATGTTTGTTGCTCTTACATCAGCAAACTAGATTCAGTAAACCTAAAAAAACAAAATTGTGGGGAAAATGTTATACAGTGCTCTGACATTTTGCTGATTATTCCAGAAACATGTTTTTGTCGCTGTAGGCAATGCTATCCCATTCCCACTTTTGCAGTACTATAGTGAAAGACCAAAATAGCTTGCTATATATTTTATCTACTGTGTTACTGTGCAAACAGTTGTCTACATTCCACGAGAAACGGAATTAAATTAGGAGAAAATGGAAGACAAAAATAAGTTGCTATAGCTTTTTCAACTTTCACTTTTTTTTAAAAGATGATGAGAAATCCTGTATAAAATCTGTGGAGCATCTGTCATATCAGAACGTTACACCTGTGACATTTTCCCTCACAGCTTGAACCATTAGCTATACTCAGTATTTTCTATATCACTATTTCTTACAGTAAGCCTATATCAGAACAAATGGTACAGACTACAGAGTTGGATTTGCTGAGGGGGGCTGGGGGAATCCATGCCTCTGTCACCCCCATTTGGTCATATATTTTTCTATGGCTGGTGGGTATATATTTTATCCCTGCTTCTCGTCACACTGAATTGAATACAAGATTGTTTTATATTCTAGGAAAGGTAGATTGTCCGATGTATTCGATATTGACAAAGTATGTTTGATAATATCACAATTTAACACATATGATGTAATGTATACTGTTTTGGGCAATTCAGAACATTTGTCAAAGATATATTATTTATTTTTAAATAATGAAAATAGCAGATCTAGAAGAGCTTGTATATTTGCCATTTTCGCTATGTGTACAAAGAAGTAGTTAAAATGTCACCCAACTGTTTTTTTTTTTATTATTATATATATATATTTGTATTGTACTGCAGTCCACAGGCTGTCAGCCTGTGGACTGCAGTACTCATCCATGGCAGGCCAACTGGGCAGCCTCTCCATCCCATATGGACTTACAAAGAGCATTGGTCCATCATGTTGGCTGGACCGATGTGTGGCTGGCGGGAGAATTTCATCCACCTCCAGATGTCTCCTTTGACCCTTTCCAACAGGCAGCAGCAACAACCACATAAAAAAAGAATGGGCACTGCGCTATGCGGGTTGCTTGGCAAACAACCTTGTATCCTGCACTCAAACTACTTGAGTTAGACCGATAAATCGGTCCATTATTTGTAGGCAAATAATGGCAAAAAATGCCTGCAAATAAAAAATGCTAAGAAATCTGCTATTTTGTGTGCTTGTAGATCGTCTATTTTTGTTTTACTGTATGTTTTTTGATACCGGTAGTGATTATATAAAATAAATTTCAGTTCATGTTCAGTTCTATAAAACAAAAATGTTTGTTTGCTCATCATGAGTGTAATCAAATCAAGTTGATCAAATTGATTAGAAAATGTAGCACCTTTTAATAAAATATCAGTCAAAAACTTCGGCAATCTGTGTGTTAGGATTCTCCAAAACAGGATTGGTATCGGACCTAAAAATCGGTCAGGCTCTACAAACTACTGAACCTACAGTAGGTTGGAGGAGCATGCAGCATCATGGGGTTCAAACCTTGTAAGAATCCTCACTGAATGAGAACAGGAGTGAACCATTTGCCCATTTGCGGCCTATTTTTAGATCAAGCCCCTGGGTATCTACCGGTGCCCGCTAGCTGATTATGGCAATAGTTACCGGCACATCTCCTGTGCTATTTCTGCTTGGGCTCTAACAGCAGTGGAGGTTAGCCATTAAAATGCATCGAATCAGACTCCAGCTACTTTTCATGGTGCCCATTCTTCATGCAACCACCAGGGGGATGACAGTGTAGAATGTGTACAACGGGCAACTTCACAAGGCTCCTATGAGTGACGAACATGAACATTTAAGGAGACTAGTAGTAGTTCAGAGACACTTTAACCACTTAAAACATATACTTCACTTGGAAAGAATGAACATTATTTGCAACACATTGTTGCTCAGAATATATTAATATTTGTTAAAGTTGTATAGAATGTTCACCTATGACATGCCCTGAATAGGGTTTGTGTGGCTAAATAAAGGAAAATAGAGGAAGAACTAGGGCTGGGGCGGTATGGGATTTTTATTACCGCGGTTATTGCCGGCCCCCATACCGCCGGTATGGCGGTTATTACCGCCCCCCCCCCCCCCCCCCCCAAAAAAAAAAAGAAAAAAAAAAAAAAAATGTTTTTTTTTTTTGGGGGGGGGGGGGGGGGGGGGGGGAATAATAAGAGGGCTAATAAAAGTTACAGGTATGGTGTGTGCGATATTAATTGTGAGATTACCATAATGACGGTAATCATTAAAGGACCACTTTTGAACTTATCTTCATATAATAGGTCCTCACTAATAGTCATGATAAAATGGCACGTTTCTTTCTACTCGGTCTGTGTCACATAGGAGGCCTAATCTAATTGAATACCCCTGCCATAAAGCATTACACTTGTTTACAAGAGGGTCCACCATTTTCAATTCATCATATCATTTTGTACACTATGCACTTCTATAAAGCCAAAAACAGGAAATCATCATAAAGGAGGTAAAAAGGGGGAAAACGTATACAGTGAGGGGGGAAAGGGGTGGGTGGAGTCAAGGGATTTACATCTTAATGACAGTTGGTAGGGCGTTCCACATTTTTGTGGCATAGGAGTGAAATGAATTTAGGTGGACCCTCTTGTAAACAAGTGTCCACTCACAGTTAAGAGTCTTTGTATTGAGTTGTGCTTGAAATGTAGTGTAATTCTGCAAACTGTTAATAAATATTTTAATCAATCAATCAATCAATCAATCCTTGTTTGTGCCGAATCTGGGTTGCACATGGTTTTTTGAACTCCCTCTGGTGTTGTTGTGTTGCTGGCATGATTAGACTGACTGAGCATCACTGTTTATTATGATACACTTTTCATTTCATAAAAAAAAAAAAAATCATTTCATAAAAATAATTAAAAAAAAAAAAAAAAAACGTTTTTCTTTTTTTTTTTTTTTTTTTAAACCGCGGTAATGAACCCGATACCGCGGTATGCGTTACATACCGGCGGTATGGCGGTATTGCGGTTATTGCACCCAGCCCTAGGAAGAACCATGCATTAACAAATGGAATACAAAAAAATAAGCCTGATAGTGTTATCATAATCTCACAACATCAGTACAGCAGATTGCATAGGCTACTTAGTCAGACACCAATGGTAATGAATGATGCTGCTTGTCTGGTTTGACTTCATACCAATGCGCGTTTGTCACACACTCTGCATCTAGCTTTGTTTTCCATCTAGTTACAAGAGCATTGCTGAATCTCGGCTGTGACATTGTAGACAAGCTTTTGATTCTTCATTCGTGTACGTGATTAGCTCTGACAACTTATGCTGTGGGGATCCTCTTAGCCTCATTAGCCTAATATCACACATTACCATGAGCAACCATGGCTTCGTGTTGTGTCAGAAAAACAATATAAATCTATCGTTGCTGTCATCATACAGAAACCTTGTCTCTCTCCATAATTCCACTTATGTTTTTTCATAAATAAATGCCATACATCTTTGTGCAAAGAGTTTAGCGCAAACTTCGCAAATATATTTGATCTACAAGCTCACAATGTGCTGCATGTTGTGAGCTTGTAGATCTGCTTTTTGCTATTTTGAAAGTGTCTGCATGTAACGACACAGTCATTACTTTTGTAGGAACAAGCACACAGTTAAAATATCCATGGACGGCAATAGCTCAGGGTAGAGTGGCCGGTAGAGCAGCTGGATGGGAACCATGAGGTTCTCAGTTCGTTCCCAGGCGCCCCCAGAGTTAGTGTCGAAGTGTCCTTGAGCAAGACACTGAACCCTATTTGCTCCCGATGTGCAGGTTGGTTGGCTTGCCTAGTTTCCTCTGCCATCGGGGTGTGAATGGGTGAATGTAATACACAATCTATCTATGTAAAGCGGATAAAAGCGCTATATAAATGCACCTTTCCTACTCTGTTTCCTTCCCCAGTAGTCCTCTCTGTAAGATTGTGTCCATTAATAGCATAGTGCTCAAGTCATGGCTTTTTGGTGACAAGCCAATATCATACAACATTCACACCCATGTGAAGTCAATAGTATCAATATTATCTAAGATGGCTAAGATAATAATCTATTGTTGCAGCTCTAAAGCATCATATAAATGGTGTGCCTTGTCGTCAAGGCCTGCTCACGATCAGCTGCACAACATGATCTTAGTCGTACCCATGTTAGGGCAGCAATTCACATCTACTGAAATTTGAAAATCTGCTCTCTCCCGAGTACTGATTGGCAATGCCTTCTCTAGCTCCGTACAGCTGCAGCTAAATGCTGACGAGGGTATTGATTGAGAGGGGTGCGTACAAATCCAGGGGATCCACATTGCATCACTCTTCCCCGGCTGAGACGGGTTGACGAATGCTGACTTAAAAACCTCCAGCATCGATGCCACAAATGGCTGCGTCACTGACATGCGGTGTAATGTCAAATATCCCAGATCAGAATATGCCAAGTAATATCCTGTCTGCAAACTTTTGTTATGGATTAGTGAGCACATCACAGGAGATTAGCATTCCAGAGAGATTGTGATCAACATCTGCCTGTCATTTTCCGACAAAAATACTGTCCGTCCATAATGCTTTCTCTAAATCCAACACAATAACGGTCTGAACCTTTTGAGTGAGTTTGTGTTTATTATCTGCTTGTAAAAGTTCAGGCATGAACATAAATGACTGTAGTGTTGAGGGAATGGACAATGACTGAGTAATGGCACAGTTAAGGGCTGTCCACACCAAGCATGATAAATAACTCTAATAAGAATAGGGCACGCTGCATAGAACATACAGTATATCCATCAGGCTAGGTGGCCTAGCCAGGGCCCATGGTAAGTCGTAAGGACCTGAGGAAGCTGCAGGGGGAAATTGCTGTTCTACGACATAATTGTCGTTGGTGACAATCTGTCCTGCTGTTTGTGAGATTAGCTCCAGACTTGCACGTGTGTACACACACACAAATGATGTGAGCATTCACACATGTTGTGGACTCTGCAATCCACTTCAGTTATCGTTCAAAATATGCATATAGCCTAGTTGTCATGCTTGGTGTGGACAGTAGCCTTATGAGTGTGATATTTATACCATAAGCACAAGGGAGGAGGCTGGACACTTAAATTCACATTTAAGATGACTTTACTGAAATATGTGTTAGTACAGACTGTATTCAGCAAAGGATGAACTGTTTAAAAAGCTCCTGAATTTGGAAGGAAAAAGAGGTCATGGCAGACATCCATTCATCTAAATGATTATAATAACTCTTTATTGTACCATTAGGCCTACATTACTCATGTACTGCTTTGATGATGGCCCTAGGCCCTCACAGAGACAGACAACTGAAAAGTTCTAAATAAGTTCTAAGTAGTCCACATGGAGAACTTGATGGGAAATCTACGTGGGTAATACAGTCTGCTTTGGGGTTACTTGAAGCTGCTTTGCACTAACAGAACATTATATCATATTTGAATGAGTCTTACTTCCAATTCAATTTACTGTGTTTTCAGAGGCCAAGTGATAATATCTTGCATGATTGCATCAGTCAAGTTTATTATTTTTGTTTAAGACTCAAAATATGTAAAATATTATGCACTGCTTCATACAAAAACATAATTTCTGAAATGACAGATTACACAGGGATCAATCTTTATAAGTCTTTAGTCAGGTTTGCACAAATTCACCAGCACATTAATAACCTGTAGGGACTTTCATTTTGGTGTAATCAAAGGTGGATTTCTAGGAAACTAAGCCAAGTCATTCCCACGCAAATTTAATTTTAGAATACAAATACAATGTAATGCAAGCTAATGAAAAAACATATAGTAGTAGATAAATACATACATATGGAGTGTTGTTCATGTTAAGGTGTACAGTGTATATGGCTAATTGCGGGAGGATGCAGGATTTTGCATGGCCGCTGGTTTTATCTTGACCACCTGTTCCCGCCCGCAGGTATTTAAATACAGCAACATTTGCGTTGGGTCCCGAGGGTATCACGGGCTCCCGCTCCCGATGCAGAGCTCTAGTGTACACTGATAAACTATTATACTTATTCAACTGAGCAGAACAGTATTACGCTCGCCCCCAAAACACGCTCACCACCCTTTTTTCCGCGACCGCTCATCCCTGGCGGTTCTTGTATTTGTTATACTGAGATTAAAGGCTCACTTCGCACCTTTTGCAACCAGATCTTATTGTCTCCACCAGGCCGAAGGCATGTGGGGAGAGTATGTTTTGCACTCCGTCCGTCCGCGTGTCCGTCCGTCCGTCCGTGTGTCCGTGTGTCCGTGAACAGCTAATCTCGGCCACCGTTAACCCGGTCGATGCCAAATTTTGCACACACACTCCCTGGATGCCAACCATGAACCTCTGCCCCAAACTTTCCAGAACGGCCTGTTATAGCGCCACCAGGAGGCCGCTTTGTGCAAAACAAGTTTTTGCACAGTACACCTACAGATTTTGTCCAAACATCACGCAAATTGGTACACAGTCTCTCTAGAGCCATTCAACGAAACCGGTCTTTCAGATTTATCAGACTCCATCCTGATTGGTTAAGATTGGCTTCCAAAGTTCACAGGAGTGCTCAGTTTCAAACAAAATGCTGCAAATCATGAACACATCGCGTGATTTCCGTGAAATTGTGCACCCACATTCCCACTAGGCCGAGGACGAAATGCCACATGAACAATTTCAACTCAGCCTCAAGGTGGCGCTATAACTGGCCGAAAAGTGTTTTTACCTCTAACTGCACGGATCTGTGGATAACCTGGTGGAGACCTGTGCCCGGAAGGGCACTTTTTCTAGTTTGAATGATGTTTAGGACACAAGAAACACTTCCCTTGGCTTGGGTTTTTGTGTGTGTAATATGTGTTTTTAGATATTTTAGTTATGACGCCATGTTCATGACCAAAATGTGTTATGTCTCACTTCCTTCCTGGACTACAAGTCACACATCCATGCAGCCTCCCCCTCTCCACAAGGAGTGGCAGTGCACCAGAGCATTATGGTCATTGTAGGAATTCAGCTACCGGTATTCAGTCAAACCCTAGTCAAACACACAGACTTCATTATTTTTCTGGCCATAGGGTGCAAATTTTATTGTTATCTACTATAAATACTATGAACATTGAGTGCAGTTTCTTCCAGCGGTGAAATGTCCCTTTAAGGTTACGAATACATTTAGGGTTTGGCATAGTTATAATGGTTAAATGTAGAATAAAGTTAGGTTTAGGCATAGTATTACTGAGGTCAAATTTAGGAATAAGGGGGTTCAGGCATAGTTATTATGTAATATTAAATTATTATGTAATATTCTGGCCTCTGGCCTCTGGTGTAGGGGAGATTTGTCAATGAGGGACAGGGTCTTAATGACCCACATTGCCTCAGGGGAAAGACTGTTCAAGTGGTCTTTGACCAGTGAGGCATGTGTGATGGAAGGGACTGCTAATCCCAGGTGTCAGTGGGGGGAGGGGAAGGTCGGCTTGTCTTGTTCAATGCTTCATTGCCACAGGCTTAAAAAAAAAGAAAAAAAGAAAAACTGTTCCTGTTGTGCAAGGAAGAGGTCATCATGATAGACTGGTAACTCTAGCTGGAAGGTACAGCTTTTGGAAGACATCAAAGTACCTCACCGCGTTTTAAGCAGGTCTTTGTCAACGTTCAATACAAAAGACCTGTTAGGTTGAAATGTGTCCGTTAAACATATATATATATATATATATATATATATATATATATATATATATATATATAAACACACACACACAAACACAATAACTCTATTCTCCCCTCCGATTGGCCAACAATTCATCACTCTTCCCAAGGCATTTGTGCACTTTGCCCTCAGTATACGGTAACATACACAACTCAACTCTTTTAATTGAACAATAGCACCCAGCCATGAGCCGGCCAATTGGGCTCAGCCCTATTGGCATGACAGGTTGTGCACCGGTCTGGTGAGTGGGAGACTGGGGTTCAATCCCCGCTCCTGCACATCACTACATACTGTAGATAACCACACTCAATTCTGCATCGTTCTAGTTGTATTTTGTCCCCCTGCTCTTCTATTGCGATAGTTAGATTGTTTCAAAGGTCATGTCTCACCTATACACAGGATATGACAAATTTTGACCTGATGGCAGGATTAAATGTATCCGCTGAGCAAGAGGCTCTATGCTATTAGCTCAATGGTAAAGACTTCAGTAATTGTGTAGGAAAAAATACTTCAAATCCGGGGTAGAAGAGGAAAGTTAGGCTACATAACATAATGCAGCTTTAAATAAAACACATTGATGAACGTGTATAGGGTAGTAGGGTAGTGCCTAGTCTCTCTAGACAGACTCCGTCAAATTCAAAGGAAAAGAGGGTGCC
Source organism: Protomyctophum parallelum (assembly GCF_964188405.1). Classification (NCBI taxonomy): domain Eukaryota; kingdom Metazoa; phylum Chordata; class Actinopteri; order Myctophiformes; family Myctophidae; genus Protomyctophum; species Protomyctophum parallelum. The sequence continues at coordinate 32,691,877 of NC_139707.1, forward strand.
GTTTTTCCCTTATTTTTTGACGATGGGTTCTCAGATTGGGTGGTGCCAGAAGCACTGGAGATCAGTGCAGAGATTAAAATAGGGTGCATTTTGCATGCCAAAACGCAGTTTATAGTTAAGGGACTCAATAAAACAATGACCTCTGCATCCACGGGATGCACTACTGTACTGTTTTTATTCTAGTTTATTTTGCTAGCTTCAGTTCTAATAATAATTTCTTCTTCTGGTTTCTACATGAATAGAACCACATAATAACCATATAAAATGAAATAAGTTAAATGCTGCATATTGTAAAAATGGCAAAATATGACTCCTCTCCTAACGTCGTTGAAGTGGGACTCATAAAATGTCCCTGGGACTCATTTCTAAAAGACCATCCCTGCATCCCAGGACTCATAAAACCCATTTACATCACTGTAAGTGGTTAGCAAAAATCAAGAGAATCAAGTAAAAATAATGAACACATGTTTTTTGTTGTTGCTTCATTAATCACAAGAACTCCAGCATCCCTATACTGGGCAAGTTGGCATTGCATAGCAAACAGCCAACGATGCAGGCAAACATTCTGTGAAAATAGCAGAACTACAAGCTCACAGACTTGAGAATGAATACATTCTATGTAAGCGCTGGGACCAAAACACTGACCAAACAAGGCTACTGTATATTGCATGTGATGAGGATTCCTGGTAATTCAATTTAAGGGAGAGATTTGAGTCAAAAAGAGTATAAGGTGTTTTTGGTTTTCCAGTTGAGGCACCAGGAGTTCTGGAACGCCTTTACCAAGGACTGTACGCAACAGTGTGACTCAGAGTTGGTGTGAGGTCATTCACACCAACTGGAGAGGCTGGAACAACTTTGCCCCCTTGTGACACATTTTGGTCTTACACCTACAGTATATGGGCCACATACATACTGTATCACACAATCTCACATCACTAAAAGAAAAAATAGCACATCAAGAAATTTTGAAATATACGTGCTGTGCGCGCACGTGCGTGCATGTGTGTGTGCGCGTGTGTGTGTGCTCTTCTTATTGCATTGACGTTTCTTTAAAAATGAATAAACATGAGTAGAATACATTATCAAGACCCGCCAACACTTGTATAACCTTAAACATTGTTGTACATCATATGGCGAAAATAGCCAATCTACAAGCTCACAACATGTCCATGACATGTTATGGCCATTTGATGGGAGAAGTGTTATGCTATCAAGATGACTGAACCCGATAAGCAAACCACAACAAGGAATGTTCAAAAATCAACATCAGCGCTGGTGTGGAGGGTGCTCCAGCACCCCCTGCTGGTGGAGAGGAGAATGTTTTGACATGTCTATCAGAGCGTGCTGAATGCAGAATGCACAGCGAGTGAGTTGACAGCTAGACACAACATAACGAGACAGCAAAAACGTATTGTAGTTTTACATTCACCTGCACCAGGTTTAAAGAAATCTAACCCAAACAACAACACAATAAGAGTCACATACTGTTATTATGATTAACTCGGTTAACTAGGTCCTAAATAAGTCATTATTAGGCCAATTATACCCGAATAAGACCCGGAATCTTTCGTTCCGGGATTTCCCTCCCACCCTTCAGCCCCCCCTGGTATAAATACCTTCCAGCGCCCCTGAAAATCAAAGTATTTATTTTAAATCCAGGGCAGTAAGAGACAAACAAAAGGTAGCTAGCTATAAGCTAGCTCAGGAAAATTCCAAACTTTTCAAAAGTACAAAGAACTAGGAATCCCAAGTACAAGGCAGTAAAACATAGTCCAAAAAGCAAACCTTTCATGAAGACAAAAACCAGGAACTCGGGGAAGAATGACAATGTTCTGACAGTGAGTGTTTGTAAAGAGTCCAGTTATATAGTGAGCAGGTAAATTGTCAGTGTGTTCACAGGTGGGCTGACGAGGGAGTTGGAGACAGGTGAGTGAAGGGACTGTGTGAGTGGAAGGGAAAGTGGGAGTGGCCAGGACTGACTCGATCGGTCTGTGGAGAGCCAGACCCTAACAAGAAGCTGTTGTGGCCATTTGATGGGAGAAGTTCACAACATGTCCATGATATGTTGTGGGCTTGCAGCCCTATACTATTTTTGCCACATATTTGCCTATTTTCACGATTTGAATGTTTGCCTGTTTTTTGTCAAACGTTCACCTGTATTATGACATGCCTATGTCATAATGTGAACCTATGGACAGTTCATGAGGTTAATGATGAGGAAGGCCCAACTGACAGATACACTGACACAAAACAAGACAGGGACGCCCAAAAACGTCACATCCGGTTTTTTAACAAGACAGGAACGCCCAAAAACATCACATCCGTTTTTTTACCCTGAGCAGAATTTTCTATGGCTGCCAATGCAACTTTTTCCAATCCTTAATCACATACAGACAAACATCTATGCCGATAATATCTAACTTGCGGAGGTAAAGTGCCTTGTCCACGGGCAACAGATCTTTCAACGTATGGCATTGCAAATACGTTTGATAATCGCTACTCTGCGCAATATTGTTTTGGAAATGGCGCAAATTGCATTGCAGTGAACGAGAGCAAATCTCAACTTACCCTGGGGGCTGGGCGGAGCCGCGGAGTCGCAACTGACGCCCCTCCCTCCGCTCGCGTTTTCGTGTCAGTGTATAAAACACAATTCCAGTCTTCTCCTTGTTTGAGCTCAACATTTAAACAAGGACATAAGCCCTTATAATAGTTGGCACTCGGATATCAATCATGTGCCGCCATGCTCTTTAATGTTTTTTCTCTTTGTTTTTTGCCAAAATTGTCAGTGTCAGGGTAGCTTAGAGCACTATAAGTCTGAGTTGTAAATCTTGTTGAAACGTGCTAGTACAGAAGACTTGTGCAACATTCTAACATTATCACATGCCTATATCAACTTCAAAGGATGATGATATGACTGTATCCTACCATAGGGACATACTGATATGCCTATATTTCCATTTAAAAGGCAACATACATCAAAGATAGTCCAACATATCATTTACTTTCACCCTTTGCTGGCTTTGAAACATCGACTATACACAAGATAGCAATAGGTGTCCCTGATTGTGTGACAGTGTGTTATTATTAATGATAACGCCCCACTGCTGCTGGCTTGGTGTTCATGGATTCAGCCACAAAGACGTCTTCAGAAAAGATGCCGGTGGTGGTGATCCATCAGGTGCCTGGATGGAGCTCCTAATAATGATCTATCCTCTTCCTACCCACTGACAGCGTTGTTCACCATCAAGGAGTAAAGAAGCCCCATAGACAAGGTGTCCACAGGGACGTCCTGGTGATGGGGGAAGAAAGGAATGCAGGGGGTGTGACTTCACACACAGGTCTGTATGAAGGTTGTTGGCTTCAAAAGGAGATAGTCACAGGATGCTTTAGACATCCAGGTTTGCTGGATGAAAGTCTGAGTAGAAAACAATAATTAATGGATGTGTATGCATACTTCTCACCTTTGTCCACGTGGATTGTTTTCCTCAGAATGATGAAAACCCACGTACTGTACACCTGCGTTTTGCGTGGGTGTTAAGGGCCAGGCAATAGCTACTATTCTATACATTTTGCGCTATAGTAACTCATGCAGTCACACTGTGTGGAAATAATTGATATTTGTATTTTATGTGGAGGGGAAGAATAAGGGGAGACTAAGAACATTTGTCACTTTGAGGGTTTTCACTGTTATGCTGTAGGGCTAGATGTTCCTTCACATCAGCCCTTCTTCAAAGCTACTGAAACAACTCTACAGACCTTTTTTGAAGTCCTCTAGCCTTCTAGGTGCTGCCTGAGCGGGACAGTATTATTTTGTATGCCATTCTGTAAGCCTCTCTCCCATACATCTGTCTCTCTCTCCCTCTGCTTCTTTCCAATTACAATTAATATTATTTAACAACTAAACAATGGTAAAACAAGGAACAAAGCTCTGTGTGTCGTTCTGTTTTAGAAATGTTTCCCGCCTCTGTTTGTATATCAACATTCAGTAGGTTTTCTTGCATATGTTTTCTTCGTAGCAACATTTATTTTATTTGTATTTCTATTATTATTATAAATATTTTTTGGGGGGGGGTTGTTTTTATATGGCTTCTATGGAGCTAGTAATCTTCTAGATTAGAACAGTGATTGATTCTCAACATTCTTTCATTCCCCAGTTTATTTTATTTCACTTCATTATTCTGTCTTTAAGTGCTGCCACTGCCACTTCTCAACGACCAATCACATTCACAAGCCATAGAGTTAATTTGATCAGCGCCAGATTTCTTGGGCACGCTGCCAAGGTGAATGTTCTTCACGTTTTGTGATAGGTCTGATTTCAGATCCACCATCCCATTCCCTCCATATTTGGTTAAGACTGATATTATGCAAACACATAGTAGCATAATTTGTTATTGTCTCACTGTACCACAGTGGCCATATGGTCCAGATGACATTCTGAGTCAGTTATCATGTTATTGCTATGGTTAAAATAAACGTCCTTTGACAGAGGAAGGGATACAAACAATCTAAGATAAAATAAGATCAACTTTATTGGTTGATTCAGGTGCCATAGCAATAGCAGTGAGAATGAAACACAGGAGAGGGACGGATAAGAGTACTACTTGGAAGCGCTCATTGAAGTCACTGAACGGCCTTGTGTACTACCTGTTTCAAATGTGCACATAATGCAGGAGGCAGCAGCACGACCCATTAAAACACCCCGAACGCCCGGGGTTATTTAATCCATTAAATCATAGCGGTCAGCGAATTATAGCAGCAGAGCACATTTAGCGACGGACTGGATGTTATCCCGGATGTAGCCAAAACACTCGATCGACAACAACGGGAGGTATGATTAATTCTATCGCGACTAGCGGTGGGCCGTCTAACACATAATCTTTTTTTAGAATTGGACGGAATGATTTAGATCAAGAGTTATTAACATTTTAAGTTTTCGTTCTCGTCGGCTAAACAGGGGGGGAACATTTTCGATGACGTCGAAATATTGAATGTTGCGCAACAGACGCTCTACCCCTGAGCCACCGTCGCCACAGCATGGACAGCACAGGACACACAGGACTCAAGACAGGGGCTGATGTCACGTGATGTCAAGGTGACCTGGGTCCGGGGGCTTGTCTGAGGTGAGTGACGGGGAAAGTGGGGAAGGTGTCAAAAACGCAAGGTTTCAAACTTCGGTCACAAATAAAAAAAAAGTTAAGCAGTGGTTAGGTGCTGTAATGTAATGTGGCTCACCACGCTTTGCGTTACGATGTGTTGTCGAATGTTCGCACAAGAAGAGGGACATTAGGTTTCCAGTGGTTAAATATTAGGAATTACTGGTAAGTGTAAGTTGAAAATATGAAGACAATGTACATGGTGTTGCTTGATTCTTGTCCAATAAATTGAAAATTCACTCTTGAGTGCAAAGAATAGGAGAGAGGATTGTCGGAAATATACTGTATCAAGCACTGAGCTAAAGCGAACTAAGTATAGAGATTTCTTTCTTGAAACTTCTCCCACTGAGCCACAAAGGAAGGATAGTGATTTCCTTTACAGGGAGGCATCAACTCTGTTGGCGCCGGCACTGTCACAGGGGGATGCGCTGGCAGTGGACACCCTGCGTGACCCCACCTCTCCACCCTCAGTCTGCCAGATAGCATCGCCCCATCATTCTGTCTCCCTCTGATCTTTCGCCTCTGCCTAACCCCTTCCCTCCGGTCGATGCTCAAAGGTGGCGCCACCCCACCCTGACAGGCAGGCAGAGATAAGGACCACGTATGAGACCTCGTGCCACCACCATCCTGACCCCGACCCCTTACAGAATGACAGTGTGCCAACGTGCCATCTCAGGGGTCAGGCAGGCTAATTGGTTTGTGCACGTCTGTGACGGATCATTAGGCCTCACAACTAGTACATGGAGGCTATTTCCCCCTCTGTCTTCATTTCTTTCCCTGTCTTTGTCAGTCTCTCCATCTCAATCATCCTCTCAATCTCCTTTGCCTTTTCTACCCTTCCTCCCTTCTCCCTCGCTCTCTTTGTCTCTCCCCGGGTGGCCGATGGATGGTCAGATATCAAGCCAATGTAATAAGGCCCAGTTCAATCTGTGCCTCACACACACTGTGATAGAGAAATGACTGGCTGTTTAATCTTATGGTCCAAATACTCTGGAGTGTTTTCTTTTTATTTCCTGTGTCGGCCGGTGGTGATTGGAGGTGGATGAAGAGGCGAGGGGGTGGGCTGACGGGAAGTAAAAGACACACACGTGTGCGCACACACACACACACACACACACACACACACACACACACACACACACACACACACACACACACACACACACACACACAGTTAGTAAACTAAGCTAACCATTAATGTCAGCAGAGCACTGGTGCCATGCAGAGAACATTGACCCGTAAGGCTAATTTATGCTCCGCCGCACGACACGCCGGGAACGGACGAGAATAGCAGATCTGCTACAAGCTCACTACACTTGCATATGCGACATGTGAGCTTGTAGGTCGGCGATTCTTGTCGCTCTGCAAAGTATGAATTGGGCTTCACTCGAGGCACATATAGGCCTACAGTGAGTGAGTGAGTGAGTGAGTGAGTGAGTGGCATACCTGTATCCCGAGAGAAGAGAAGACTATGCACCCACTGCACACAAAATGAAGTGGAAACCGAGCTACACTTCCTTGCGCACAGGTGGTGAAAAACAACCATGCTGTTTTCGTGCTCAGACCCAGGCACCCACCCAGCCACCCACACACATAGCTCCGTAAGGGAGTGGTTGCACCACACAAAAAGAAAATTGGGTGAGTGAGTGAGTGAGTGAGTGAGCAGTCTGACTTGCAGCATGTTTGGCTACGCTTCAGTGTGGACAAAATGAGAAAGGGTCAGATGGTGTCACCTTGTTCATGTTCAGCGCTTGTACGACATTCGGCTGACTAATGGACTCGACTGAATGTCAACAGAGATTCCTGGCTTTAACGATGAAATGTATCAGATCCTGAAGCCTAGATGTCCAGGCACCGGCAACTGACTCAATGAGCGAGCAGAGCAACTCCACAGAGGGTGTTTAGATTGTGTGCGTTGGTGTGTGGTGTAGCCTGGCTTGGTCGTACCAATTGCACTGCAAGGCTAGTGTTCCTGTGGGCTCATGCTTCCATTCAAGTATAGGTGGGAAGTAATTTAGAAGCAAAGGCTGCTGAAGGAGCGCTTTTCTGTGAAAGCTCACCATTCACAATGCGATGATGCATTGTGAGCTTTTAGATCTGCTATTTTTGAACGTTTTTTACAAAAATCTGAGTCCTTCTACCACCACTGTATATGATTTATCTGCTCCCCATCAAACTCTTAATTACTGACATTGAGACATCGCAGTCCAACCATCCTCCTATCCCCCTTGGCCCCACACCTGTACCCACAGGGGAGTTCCAGCCCATAATTGCACGTGGAGCCCGGGAAGCGTTGCAGCTGGAATGAGCGGAGGAGACTGTAGGAGTCAATTACCCGAGCTGACAGTGCCTACGATAGAATGACACACACTGCACACACTGTAGTGATCCGTCTACACAGGATAAGGGAGACACAAGGCTGTTAGCTTACTTCCTCAGGAGGGTTTGGACATGCACGCTCGGAGAGAAGTCCCAACTGCACGGCCAATGCTGTCAGTGAGTCAAATTAGCTCTGTGGATAGCACTGTACAGTACATCGCAGGGAAGACGCCGGGGATGGTGTCAGTGCATGTTTGTTTAAATATGGCTTGGTTTCCCATACCACATGAGCACAAAAGCGGAATCTGGCCCCACTCTCCCAGAGAATTGACACATAATTCATTGAGTTAAACACCACAGCAACTTAGCTGTGGCTCCATGGGCTTCAAAATGGATTAACGTGTCAATGATTTAACAGTGGTAACACTTTAATCAAAGACCCATCCCAGGGACCCAGTGCTCATTTTGCTTCCGTTGCTGCAACTGACAGAATGTGATTCATGAAGTCTTCATTCTCCAAGTGCGCATGACAGTGACGCAAAGATTTCTCACTTGCTGTGAAGCCTCGAGTTCCTTCTCCACTAGGACAACTCACTTTCACTTCAAAATGAAGTTCTCATTCTGTGAGTCTGTCTAAATGTCTGACATCTGTCTATATGTCTGTCTTTCACCTCTCCTCGCATCTCCTTCTATTTGTATAGTCCTTTCTATTTGTCTATTGGTAATGCTCTAGTCTAAATTACAGCCCACAGTTGGGTATTAATTATGGGGTTACGATAATGTAGTTACAGGGGATCAAAACAATATGTCCGGGCATAAAGGGCTAACAATTTGGTATTCATGAGGGACTTATAAATTAATTATGGAGCCTTTTTTAACTACGGAACACTCATAAAATAATTATGGGTAGGTTACAGAAATGCCGCTACGGGATGTACACCAGCTAATTTCCTTTTCATTAGCAACAATAGATGGATGCTCCACTTATTCCCTATAGGGTTAGCACAAGGTATGCAGTCTGAAAGATATTCCCACCTTGTTCAAGGTAATTATGAGGTAGCTAATTATAAGCTCAAGTGGGCTACATTAGTTATATATAATTGGTTACCGTATAGGCTTACCTCTTAACCACATTAACCATAGCGTCCATATTCTGGGCCGAACATTTTTCCAAAATCACGTGTGAGGGGCGCCTATGTTTGTTTACGGCAGGGGTTCTCAACGTTTTGGGCTAGGGACCCGTCCCCCAGAAATTCTTTGGCCATGCAGTCTCTCGTCAGATGTAGTGTTGCTGGCCGGCGCCATATATGCAGATCTAGGTGATGATCCAGTCTTCACCATGTATGGTTATCCAGGGTTAGATGAGGTCAGTGTCATCATCTTCACATATGGCCATATATGGTGGCATGACGTGTCACGAGGCGTGACCATATATAAAGGCATGATGTCACGAGGCGTGACCATATATGGAGGCATGATGTCACGAGGCGTGACCATATATAGAGGCATGATGTCACGAGGCGTGACCATATATAGAGGCATGATGTCACGAGGCGTGGCCATATATGGAGGCATGATGTCACGAGGCGTGACCATATATGGAGGTGTGATGTCACGAGGCGTGACCATATATGGAGGCATGATGTCACGAGGCGTAACCATATATAGAGGCATGATGTCACGAGGCGTGACCATATATAGAGGCATGATGTCACGAGGCGTGGCCATATATGGAGGCATGATGTCACGAGGCGTGACCATATATGGAGGTGTGATGTCACGAGATGTGACCATATATGGAGGCGTGACTAACACACGGAGATGCAGGTTTTCATATTAAATGCCAAAAATACGAATAAAATATGTCCGTCGCCTCCTCTCCCAATACACAAACAAACCTGCTTGTGATGGACTGTGAAGATAGACATGTCGATGGTGATCTGTCTACTGCAGGGAGACACACCTCTCCTCTGCAGTAAAGTGACTGGAGTCTCATTTATCTTCAAAAGCCCTTGCATGGAATATTAGTAACAAATAATACAAAATAAACAATACAATAATTGACCCTCAGGAACCTTTGGTCTACTCTCTACTGTATATTGTCTACACTACAGGCATGCTTCAGGAGGCAGAGGAGAGTAGAGAGCATGCCCCAACACCACAACACCAGACTATCGAACAGTTTTTATCTAGCAACCAGACGACTCCCTGCGGGGGTGTGGAACGCGTGTCGAATTTGAAGTCGGTACTCTGTGGGGCAAACAGTTCTCGAGTTACGTGCATTACAGACAAACACACAGACGCACAGACATACAGTATAGAGACGTGGTGCATTTATAGATACCGGTAGGTTAGGATAACTACTTGCTCATTTGAAATGGGATTCCATGGCCTAATGAAAATACATACTTTGGGGTAACATGAAAAATATTGAAAACCTTTGGCTATAGCCAGTAGTCAGAACTAGCTTCACGGCATATGCTTCTCAGATAAAGATACTTCTTCAGACCATTACTTCAGCTGAAAACAGAACACAATTGGTGTCATCCAAATGCTGCACCATAGCAGTGGCTCCTATGCAAGAAAAAGTCAGTCACAAGTGTAACTTAGTGATAGTAAAGTTAGTTTTTTTTCATCATAAAGTGTAGACTACTTCAACTCTAATGTAATAGTTGAGCAGAGTCCAGGCTCTATTCTATGTCGGCTCACATGCATTGTGAGCAGTAGTGTTTTGGTCGCAACACGGGACACCATGGCGTCCCAGTAGTACATTTTCACGGGCACGCACAGGTACGGTACAGATGTGCACACCTCGATTCATGAGCCAAGTAAAGGGGAACCCCAAATGGCTACTTTGCATAACAGGTTTACAAAGTGAGTGTGCAAATGCATCCTCACACCTCACATATACATGGTAAGCAAAACAGCAGAGCATTTTGCCTTCAGTAGGGCTGCGGCCACTATCCTATCTGCACGCAACAATAAAATGGTAAATGGTAAATGGTGCATTTATATAGAGCCTTTATCCAAGGCGCTTTACAGAGATTATGCATTACATTCACCCATTCACACACACATTCATACACTGATGGCAGCGGAAACCATGCAAGGTAAACTAGCACATCGGGAGCAATTAGGGGTTCAGAGTCTTGCTCAAGGACACTTCGACGGTAACTCTGGGGGAGCCTGGGTTCGAACTGGCAACCTTACGGTTACCATCCAGGCACTCTACCCCTGAGCCACCGCCGCCCCAGTGTACAATGCCTCAGCCACCATCATAGCAGAAGCTTTTGGGTAATATATAGCCTACTATACTTTTTTTTTTTGTTTCAGCTCCTATAATTCAAGGCATTCCTTGAGAAGATTTACGAAGACTAAAACGAAGCTAAAAACTAGTCCTTTACTATACAAACATGAAACATGTTTCGTACTGCTATTTATACATTAATCACATACATGATTTGGCGCATGGCGTGCGCATTCATCTGAAGTCATAAAAATACCATTCCTCCAAAAATCACCATTAAACACTATCTGCTAAGGGGTCATGTGATTATAACCATGCAAATCCAACACATGAATTCAATTCACAAATTATAATTCAACTTGATTGCCACTGGTTCGACACCATTTGGTCCATACATCTTCTCACTTTAGCTCCAGGAGAAGAGATAGCATATGCTGTCCGTTCTGTCAGGTGACCTTCTACAGTGCTGTCTGGATGAGCCAACTGCCGTCTGAGGGCACAGAACAGCTGTTTACTTTCATGGATCGCTAGTTTGATGGCCCTTCCCAGCTGGAAGTGGACCTGCTATACAGGCCCATGGATGGCTGCTCTGGAAAGCAATAAATGTGTTAATTCTGGCTCTTAGCAGTCATTTTGTGAAATGCGTAGCGCATACTTTTCATGGCGTTGGAAATAGTCATGTTCACTTTCACATCAAACTTTAACTTTAAGGCTCTGTGCAATAAAGTCAAGCTGTGTGTTTCTAGGTAATGTGGCCTGTAAAGTGTTTACATAGAGAAAATACAGTTGCTGATTTGCGGAAAAACAATCTCAATTGGTTGGTTGGCGGTTGCAGTGTTTTGAGAAAATTAAGTGCATTACATCATTCTCCCGAAACCTGAGAAGTGCCGACTTCCAAGGCCTGATTGTATTTGATGATCAGTGAGCAGATACGGTGGTCTCACAGCGAGAAAAATATCATCACACGCAACATACTTAAGGCTTCATAGGCCAAATCTGATGATCGCAAAAGATAGACGAGCAGTGAAAATTCTTACAAAGCATACCAGTGCCAGACAGTAATCTCAAGGTCTACATTATAGAAAAGAAAACCCATTTTAGATTGCTGCTGATCAATATCTATTTGACATATTGTTGTTTAAAGGGTCTACCTAGTACCTTCCATTTCCTTTCCATTTTTTCATGATATGTCTTTTCAAGCACATTGAAAACTCTGTGCACTGTATGTGCAATGTACTGTACTACAGAAAGGTTATTATTGTTGTAGCTTGTAATGAGGTTTCCTAGTACGGGGACACCCATTTAACTTTTACGAAGAATACAAGGTTCACAGCCCGGGTGGCTGAGTAGTTATTCTTGTTGTTAGATGGTGATGGTGCTGAGTGTTTTCTTTTTTTCCCCTCATAGCTGAATAAATTGTATGTAGTCCCGCCCTAAAGGGACCATACGGTTGGGCAAGCTGCAGTATCAGAATTAATTTCAAACTCAGAGTAGATTATAAACTTAAATCAATATCCTAAACCTTGTTAACATTTTTCATCTGAGGCAAGAGGCCTCCTATACAGCTATAGTGTACAGTACACTGTACATGGTTAAGGTACAGAGTCGCTGAATGCATATATTTCCAGCTACTGTATCTGTCTGTCATTCTCCATCGTCTGTCCCTTCTAATCCTTCAACTTCAACTATTGATTATCTCCTTAGTGATTATACTAACAAGTACTATTTTGATTAATCAAATAATTGAGAAGGTTTCCTTTATAATGTACTGAATCAATTATGGTAGTCGGATTAATCACATAAAGCACCATGCACTTCACCCATGTTCAACCTATCTTCATATATAACTGGTCCACTCCACAGTACACTGATGCTCATTTTAAGATGGTACCATTTCTGTCTATTTGGATCATGAGTATCAGAGGTGGACAGTTCATTAACCTGCCTACCGGTAGGCAGGTTTGGTTATTTCAAACAAGATTTAAACCTATATGGTTTCCTATATGTCCTGATTCCTGTCGGTCTTGACTCCCTACTCTCATACAGTAGTTACAGTATAACTTATCTGTGTTCTAGTGTCCTGAGACCCTGCAGGTTCTCTTCTGCTTTACCAGTTTGTTTGACCTTGTACCTGTCCCTGGACAGACTCGCCTGCTCCCCTTTTGGATTTGTTTTGCTCTGGGGACTATTTGTCCAGTCATGACCTCAGCCTGATGTTTCACCATCCTCTTGCTGTCCCTTTTGCGTTTCAATAAATTATCTGTCTGGATTCTTGCTCTGTCTCCTTGGTCCGTGCACTTAGGTACTTTCCCCTGACACACTTTGACATATACCAGGGTTCCCAAACATTTCCACGTCAAGGACCCCTGAATAGTCTCTATCTGCAAAATGACTTAAAAAACAAACGGCTACATTATTAATGGCATGAGAGACATATCATGTTCAAAGTGGTTAAATTGTCACAATAGTTTTCTGAATTGAATTATGATTTTAAAATGTCCTTTCCTTAAAATTTGGTCCTCCTTGGTAACCCGCACACGCACACACGCGCACACACACACACACACCACACACACACACACACACACACACACACACACACACACACACAGATATACACCGTGATTCACCATAATCAAGTTATTTACAGCCTCTGCAATTACAGCAAAAGACTCTATCTCCTTGGCAAAGGTTATAGAGATCTGATTCTGATCCCCATGCTACCAACAGGATTTTCATTTAGAGTGATTAACATTTTCTGGACATAATGATGACTCTGAGCTGCACAGATGAACCTGGCTTTAGAAACCATTAATGAGACAATCAATGAACAAATCAATAATTTTTTTCTCTGCTAATCCCCTAGAGCCACCCAAGCAGCCATGCACAGTATTACCACACAGTCACTAATAGAGACAGAAAAAGGTCAGTGGTCTATGCCTATTTAAACACACATTCATCAGGGGGGTGTGTGTGTGTGTGTGTGTGTGTGTGTGTGTGTGTGTGTGTGTGTGTGTGTGTGTGTGTGTGTGTGTGTGTGTGTGTGTGCGTGCGTGCGTGCGTGCGTGCGTGCGTGCGTGCGTGCGTGCGTGCGTGTGCGGATATGTGCAGACGTGTACACAATACATGGGTTCAAAGTCTCCATTGGAAACAGTTGTGGTAAGGAAATAGATAGTCAAAAGATGCACACACACACACACACACACACACACACCCCACACAGTGCACGCTCCTCCCTTCAATCAATGGCAGGTGTAGTTCAAATCAGATTGGAGATACTCTTTATGCTGCCTCAGACCTGAGCTGCATGTTCAGCGTGAGGAGGTGGTGGGAGTCAGTCAAGAGCATGTAAGAAGGCTTCACCCCTCATCACTGGCTGGGTGTATCTGCCCTGGAGTGTGAAGAGCAGCAGAGCAACTTTAGTGAAATAGGGCTCCGCAAACTGTAAACGCCTCCAGCTGACAGCATTTACAAAAACTGGATTCTACACCCACACACTGGGAGGAACTTCCACCTGTGGAAGTGGTTGAGACTAGAGACGCGCTCCGGTGACATTGTATATTGTAAGTTTTCACTACTTTCTCAAGCCATCATCAGGTAAAGCGATTGCTCTTGCTGGTGACTTGTTATGAGAACAGGTGCAGTCTACACTGAGCCCATGCCTGTCTAATGTCAGTGATAAATGTGTTCTGTGAAGGTCAAGACCAAATAATTTTTAAAGTGAAATCACTGAGTACACAGTAGGTGTTAAGTGAGCTTGACTCACGTCTCACACAAGCAGACCAGTTACAGTATCATCCAGACCAGCCCACCTTACCTAACCTTTACCTTTCCTTTACCACAGAGAAGAGATGTTGCACCTTGTGGCATGTTAGGTGTTAAAATTTACTCCCCTGTTTTCTCAGAAAATAACCAGGTTCATGCATAGTCCCGACTCCCTCTTGGTTGGAGTGATTTCGGTACTTGGCTTTTCTCTAATCCCTCTATGCTATATGTAATAGAATCAGGGCCTGGCACATGCCCCTCTACTCATAGCAATGCATTGGGAGGGAGTCATAGCTATCGGGTCAATAAAACTTTAAAGCGGTTATCCTTTGGCATCTGTCATGGATCTGAACTGTAAAAAAATATGTCACACTCCGCCAATACAACAATTGATGTTGTGTGCGACGGGCAGCGGCCCAGAAATGCAGTCTTTGGGTTGTTTGACTCGTTCCTAGCGTTTATTGTGTTACTCTTTGGGTATATTTGTACATTTCTAACTTCAGTCAATGCTTCATATCCATAGTAAAATCGCTGGGGTGATTAGTTTATTTTTTGAACGCTGTCCTTGAGGCATCCTATGAGGCGATCTAAGATTCCAACGGAATAAGGAATAAGGATTGCAAAACAACTAAAAACCCCACGAACCAGGGGCATAGCGCCATCTAGCGGCAGTGACATCAGTGACATCAGTGGTCAAGGTAGGGGGGTTTGATGGAGCTTGATGGCTATACTGTCGTATATTGTTAAATACTTAAATGTTTTGTCTACTGGTAAACATTTATTATTTTTGTATAAATCTTTGCCCAAAATTAATAATTATTTGTTGAATTTTGTTCAGTGGTGAATATGTATTCATTTCTAAACAATGACTTGCAATCAATCATCCTGCTTACACAGCTACTTAATAAACATTTATAAATTGACCCAATCACCCAAAAGTAACAACAAAATGAAATGATGACATAATGAAAGTAATGTAGGCTATTCCATAAATGTATGCCAGGTGTGGCCGTCCGTCCAGTGCAACACATTCGCCTCGGAAGGTGTTGATCAAATAGAATACATTTTCGGTTACTGCATTGTCTATTTCTCGATTCAAATGTTTTATTTTTGTATGTATTATTGAGAGCAATGTTTTGCTGTAAATTGCATTGTTTGTTTGTTTACATGGCTGCCGTGAAAAATCATAGAATAGAGTAATCCCCACTCCTTTGGGTTGTATTTGGTCACATTATATGTTTTACATTGATACATCGAAACATTGCTGGCCTGGCCTGGCCTGGCCTGGAATTGTACCTGGACAACCAGGGGCTGTGGCTCCCAAGGTGGGCTCACTAACTCCCCAGCTATGGCCGCCCTTTGCAGCGCAGCAGGTGCTCTGAGCCTTTAATTAGACATACAGTAGAGTAGACACAGCGGCCCGTTATTGAGCCCATCAGACATTATCCAGAAATTACTCACCGCTGAATTCAGTAATTGACCAGCAACCAAGCCGTGTACTAAACAGTATTAATTCAATCTTTAACTTTTGATACATAAATATCAGACGTGGTATCAGTCAGAGGAATATTTAATTCAGTCTGAACAGAAGCAGGTGTAAAACATAAACATGACTCATCAAAGGGGGAAGATATCAAAAGCAGAGGCATGATGGACTTACCCCCCCTCAAGCAAATCCAACCCGTATATAATGATAGCCTTTTAACGTCCTCACTTGAGCCGTGTCAAACACAGCTGGGAATGAATTGGTGTCATTTGGTATACCGGTGGAGCATGCTGAGGTCGTTTTGCCACATATGAGCTGTGACCAATCAGATTTACTATGCCAGTGAAACGACATCTCTCATCCCGTGTCCTTGAGTTTGCTAGCTTTCATTGGCGGTGCACGCATGCCAAATGAGATTTTTCTCAGACCTTTTCGGAATGCAATGAACCCGTCGTCTCTCTGCTTTCTACTGTGACCCCAGTCTGATAATACTGTGCATGCTGATGTAAGTCTAGTACTCATAAACCATTTCATGGACCAAATACGTTTGTTCAATTGGATGTAATTCTGCACGGGAGAAACATAATGTTGAAATAAAACCTTTTTTTATAAAAACGTTTTATTTTCTCTTTAATTTTTTTTTTTTGGGGGGGGGGGGGGTTTCTATGAACTACTTAGCCCCTATAATATGCAAACATTTGGCAAACATTAAGTGCAAAATGGCAGATCGTGAATATCACTAGTCATCGTATTGCATTGCGACAGTGAGCTTGTAGATCACCTATTTTTGCTTTTCATGATGCAATGAAGTCTAGGGCCTAAGCTACTGTAAGTGGTTAACATGCCTGTAGTGGTAACATTCAGTAGGCTCACAGTCAAAAGCATCAGCAATTAATTGGCACCAAACTAGACGTTTTCTCCTATCACAATACCACTGTTTTACCAGTGGTGTAAAATAACTAAGTATTTCCAATACTTTTACATCTATTCCACTACATTTCAGCGGCAAATATTGTACTTTTACTCCACTACATTTATTTGAAAACTTTAGTTAATAGTATTCGAAAATAGTAGATGTGTTGCGATGCAACGCATTGTGGGCTTGTTGTAGAGCAGGCATTTTCAAACTATTTTTATACATTTAAAAACTTGAAATGGGACATTCTACATAGTGAGTACTTTCTACTTTTGTACATTTTGATGCAAATACTTTTGTTCTTTTACTCAAGCACATTTTGAATTCCAGACTTTTACTTGTAACGGAGTAGTTTGTTCTACATTGATGTATTGATACTTTTACCTATAAGTAAAATAATGTGAGTTATTTTTTCCACCACAGTGTTTTACTAAGCATCTAACACTGCAGCAAGCGATAGTGGTCTGCTGTCATTGTCACCATCAGTGAGGGAGCAATCGCCACTCAGGCTGCATGCTCCCTGGGGCAGAACGTACAGCAGTGATCAACAGAAATGAAATGGTAGCACTATACTGCCATTGGGGAGCTTGGGTCCATAGCAGCACAGTGTAATGAACAGGCTGATGGGATACTCTGCCGTGGCTATGGACTCCGAGGGATAAGGCGTCACTAAAGAATGCGGTACTCTGAAAACAGCCATTATGAAAGACGGTGATTCCTCATCAGGTCACTGTGTATTCATGTTCACCACGAGTAGGACATAGAATTTGCATGTCTTGAAAATGTTCTGATGAATAGAAGAAACTGGAAGGACCATGATGTAAACAAGCTTTTTCTGGTTTTATCCTTTGAGCAGATTTTGTATTGACCTGTACTTTCGTTGAACTGTACCCATTCTACAAACTGTTAATAATAAAAATTTCAATCAATCATCCAATCAATCAATCAATTGGAGAGTGTTCTGTATTGCTTGGGGGTAGGGGATGTATTCATTTTATAACCGGTGCATGGAGATATGTTTTATCCCTGCTTCTGTCAGGCTGAATTAAATATACATGTCTGAAATGTATGATATTTATGTTTGCTAATAATATCACAAATTAACACAGATCTACAAGCTCACAACACATCGTGACATGTGAGCTTAGATAGGCTATTTTCACAATTTGTCTTACATTTTTTAAACAAAAATTGTAAAAAGAAAATAAAGAAAAAACTATAATAAAGTTGTGGTTCTGATTACTTATTCACCATCACCAGCCACTATTTGCATGGCGTCCTCGTCTCTCTTCACCTCGTCTCATCAAGCTACAAGCCCCTTGTGGGGCACAAACAGGTGTTATTATTACACATCATGAAAATGCTGTAATAACGAATTCAGTGAACACCATTGTGTGATTGCACACAGATGACACAGAGCCGGGCGATATACCATGCATGCCTTCACAAAGTCTTCCTCTAATCTGTCCACGGCTCTAGGTCAAGGACGGCAGTGTGATTTAGGTTTGTGCGTGTGCGTGTGCGTGTGTGTGTGTGCGTGTGCGCGCGTGCGTGTGTGTGTGTGTGTGTGTGTGCAAGTTATTGCTTGGTGTCACAAATACACAGATACAAACACAGTGGACACACACACACGTTCACGCAGGCAAGCATCAGTCACAGCATATAAATTAAGGGGGGTGGAGGAGTAGACATTGTGGTGATCTGTGTGCACACCGGCAGATGTGCTCTCAGATTGTTTTCTAAGTCACTTTATTGCCTTGCTTGCTGTTCTGCAATTTCACAGCCCAGAGTCTACAGACACAGTGAGCATAAATTAAACAGTCTATTGACCAAACTAACGTTTTGGAAATGAATTTCACTCAATGAAAAATGGAGCACTGACCAAATGTCGGCAATCTGATTTGATCGTGAGGAGTTGTGTTCAGCCACTCGTGGAAGAACATGGTTATACTTGTGGACACTGTTAGAATCTTGATGGTATCTTTCCGTCTTGGCATCCTGCACCTCCCTGACTCAGGTCAGAAAACTTTTTTTTTTTTTTTCATTCTGATGTGTCCGCATAGGTTATACTTTGTGTAAAATATCTAAAACTCAGTATGTCTCAAATTGTTTTAGCATTGAGCTGTTGCAGTCCATATTGTAGATGGAGATCAGAGTAAAGCATGAATTGTCATAGTTCATAGAAATAGTATAGTCCATAAAGTGCTCTACAGCCCGGCCTGTTCATAGCCACATTATGTACTTTGTTGGGGGACCAAACAATGCATATTGGCAATAACAATTGATTTTCAATGTACGTCATCAATGCCCTCGTTGATTGATGAACAAGTTGTAAGCCTTTAGATCTGCTTATTCCAGTTTGCAAAACATTGAGAAACCATGTATACAACCTCATAGTTTACCTTATATATATATATATATATATATATATATATATTATACTACCTCATAGATTGATGAATCCATTGTGCCTGTGTTGCACACTGACAAGCTGATCTACAAGCCCACAACGTGTTGCAGCACTACACGTTGTGAGCTTTTATATCTGCTATTTCCAGTGTGCAAAACATCGAGAAACCAAGTATAGATTAGGCTCAGACATTACTTTCTCTTCTGTGTTTGACACAAGAAGCACAGCATTGCTTTGAATTAAAATGGCCATTGTATACTTAAAATGGTATGGAAATGCTATTCTAATTCATTCTCCCAATTTCATCCGGCAAACCGTTTTGGAATGAAATCTATAACTCATTTTGACAGGGCTTCTACATGACTTCTACAAAAAAAACCCTAGGGGTTCTTGCCTGGCCCTGGACCCCGTCTTTGAAAAGCACGGGGTCAGTACAACATCGTACACAAATCGCTTCTGCCATTAGCACACAAGCACAAAACAAGAGCTGCCCTGCATTGTCCACAGGATACTGAAGAATAAAGATGTAACTAACTCTAAACCAGCTCTGATGTATCTTCTGCCTGTGCACATTACATTGATCAAACCAGTTGCGTCCACCGGCATTGTGAATGCAGGGGAAAATGAATGTTCCCATTCAGGGGTTGAAAAGCCTGACCGGGTATTGAATTCCGGTTGAGTCAGATGTAATATAAACATAAATCTATATCAGTCCCTGCATCCACAGAGAGGGTTTTTGTGTTGGGAAAATATTAGATTTAGCTGAGTTGTTATTGTGCTGTAGCGCTCCGCTGAGTACTTTGCTGTGTATCGACCTTTTTTGTTTCACTGAAAATGAATATGATAGAAGTCCTGGTCAGGCTTGGAGAGGTACAGTAGGTCTCTTACAGTGAAAACAGCCGATCTACAAGCTCACAATGTATTTCAGATGCAACCCATTATGAGCTTCTACGTCTGCTATTTGCGGGACCATCGTACGACAGAGCATAAATTAAGCAATATGCAGAGAAAAAAACTGCACTCTGAATGATCCTCATGCTGTGGGTGTGCACTGTGCAGGGTTGAGGAGTCAGGGAGAGCGGTAAGTCGGTCAACTATAATGTTTGACCACTGAGCTGAAGCCTTCATAATCTTGATCGATGGATAACGTCCACGTACCTCATCGCTACCTGCCTTGACCCATCCGTCAGGACACTCATATTTCAAGATACAGAAAGTCGGAATCATCAACTTGGATCTAAGTCGTATTAGCTACTAGTCTAATAATTATATATATATATTATATAAGAACAAATATGTGTTTCTGTTTGTTGCAATGCTAAATCAGTCACAAACAAGTGTGCTTCTCTGTTGTAAACAGTGCCAATTGAGAGAATAAACTATAAAACCTATAACCAAAAAAAGGCATTTTGGCTATTGCCTAAATGATAGTCTCATCTCTAATGTACAGTAAGGCCTATAAAAACCAGCCATATGTAACCAGCTCTAATTATTTTAAGAGGAACCATGCAGCATGCACCTTTCTGTGATTTTCATTTCCAAATTGGTCACAAATGTTGTAGCCCTCTTTCCCTCTACACCAAATCTCTATG
Source organism: Protomyctophum parallelum (assembly GCF_964188405.1). NCBI lineage: Eukaryota > Metazoa > Chordata > Actinopteri > Myctophiformes > Myctophidae > Protomyctophum > Protomyctophum parallelum. The sequence continues at coordinate 32,712,765 of NC_139707.1, forward strand.
CCATAAATAACTGCTCTACGAGCTGAAAATAGATCTACAAGCTCTTATAGATTGCCTTTTTTTGCAGGATGTTCACCTACTATGATATGCCCAAAATAGGGAGTTAGAGACGCTAAGGTTCATGGGTTTAAGGCCTCAAAAACATATCCCTGTGGTAGTTGTGATTTAACAAAAACAAATGTTAGAGCTTGTTGCATGTATAGAGCCCTCTACCCCGTCCCCTCAATCGCCACCATCACCAGCACGCCTGAACCTCCTCACGCCACCCCGGCTTTGATGATGACTCCTGGATCAGGTGAAATACTGCTTAATCCTCTCTGCTGTCTGGTGAAGATATGCAGTGGTGGCATGAAGATGTACAGTATGTATGCCAGGAGCCAACTCATATCTCTCAACTGATAGCCTTCCTCTATTAGCATCTTTCTCTCCTTCCGTCTTTGTCTCTTTCATTCTTGCTCTTCTAGTCTCTCTCTCTCTCTCTCTCTTTCTCTCTCTCTCATGCATGAAGAGCACTTCAGTGGCCGTTCAGTAGACCCCGGTGACAAACATCCCCCCACCCCCGGCACCACAACCCCTGTCACAAATGTTAGTGCTGCGGTGAGTATCATAAAGGGGCTGGCTGGTGAATGGGGTACATGGCTGGTGCCTGCTGGCCACATTGAGGCGATGTGGCGCAGAGGAAATTGTCTTTGTAGCATTAGATACTGTCAGTAAGATAGGCAGCTAATAGCTTCCTCTACCCGGATAATCGGGCATGTGAATGAACAGGCGCAGCCTAGGAAAAGGGAAACTTGCCCCAAACGTGAACATGTAATGCTGTGATCACTTTCTTCTACGTATGTGCTGTTATTGCGCATTGCTTTCTGCAGCTGTGGTGGATGCATTGAAGGTAAATACAGAACATCTTTCTGTGCTCTAGTGGCATGCAGTGTTGATGCTTCAGACCTCAGCAGCCTTCCATTTCTCTGATCTCTGAAAGACCACTAGTGCCCTCTGTCAGCCGCTGTCTGGATCTGAAATATACTGTGCTGTTGGCTCATTTCTTGGAATTATACTGAAGTGGCAGCATTGTTGAGGGGCGCTAGCCCCTCCTATGTCCAGCTTTGAGGGTCTGTGTAAACACAAACATTGAAGACAAAAGTGTGTAAACACAAACATTGAAGACAAAAGTGAGGACACAAATTGTGATTGGCCGGAATGAGATCATACAGTATATGATGTATGATAATAAGAGCACCCCTCACTTCACACAATTGTGATTACGGTTGGTTTAACCACTAGGCCCTAATTTATACTTTGCATGGTGAAAATAGTCAATCAAAATGTGACGTGTTGTGAGCTTGTAGATTCTCTCTTGCCATTTATGACATTTGAACCTGCCTATAATAATAATAATAATAATAATAATAATAATAATAATAATAATAATAATAATGATGATGATTTGCAAGCTAACATCCCGTTATTCAACACATTGTGAGCTTGTCAGGCAATGCAGTATTTATCATTTCCTGACCTGATCATCCAGTCTACTGCATGTGGCTCTGAGGTTGTATCGTGTAGGCAGCTGGCTCTCTCTGAGGTGTTGTCCTCTCACTTCGTGTTTTGTTGTGAAAGCACAATGTTTGAAACAACACATTGGCTGTTTGAAAAAACACATTGGCTGTTTGAAACAACACATTGGCTGTTTGAAACAACACATTGGCTGCACATTGGCAGATTGATATTATAATCGTGTTTCCATGTTGTGTTGTGAATGTAAGAGGCCACAGGTGATATGAAGGCGCCAATCCCCTTAATCCAGTGGGCCTAGCTAATAACTAGAGAGCATGTCTGTGCATGTTTTGTTCCCAAGCACACACAAAAACCCAGCATTTGCTCTCTTCAGTTCACAGGGAAATAATCTATTTTCACATTTTGAGTGAGAGTGAGTGTAATTTTTTTTTGTATATTACTGTACACTACGTACAGGAAGTCACAATGTCAATGTGATAATAAATGGCATTATGTCCCTTCTTTTCTGCTAAAACAGTGGTCAGTTTGTAATAAACATTATTACCACATGAGGGAGCTAAAGTAGAGGTTGTATTCGATAAGGTTCACTGAGTTCAGTGGAACGCTTATTAGGCTCAAACTGTCAGACAGACAGACAAAAGAGAAGACTGTTTTTTTTGTTTTGTTTTTTAGATTTAAAATAATGGTGTGGCTATGCTTATGATGGCGATCGTAGTAGATAGCCAGAATGGAGTGATCAGTTCAGTGCAGTTAAAGTTCATGCAGAGCAATCATTTTGGCAATATAAATAAATAAATAGGAAATAATTGGAAATAATTGAGTTGACCTTAAGTGCAACTTGGACAAAAGAACCCCCTGTAACCTAATCGTTAAGCAGCGTCAGGCATCAGGCAGACGATCCGTGTGGTGTGTCCGTATATGTGATGGTCTGTCTGTGTGCGTCTGTCAGACCAAAGCTCCCAGAATAGCAACTCTGTCTGTACTGGCGCGGCTGCTGCATGCGCTGCTTTCGAAGATGGAGGAAGTCAACGGCGGATTTATTTATTTATTTAGTCGATTACCAATACCGTAGTAATATCGTATTGGTCCCGCCGCGGGGGGATTGCAGTTTTTCAGCTTCACCCAGCTGATGACTGCTGCTCAGATGGTTATATGATGATAACGATGATGAATGAATGGTGATGAGCCCTCGGGTGGGGGTGGGGGTGCAGCACCAGCGGTGCGGTGGCCAACTGTTGCTGCTGCGGAACCAACTGTAGCCCGCACACATACTGTGGCTAGAATAATGAAGTCTGTCCTAAACCGAGACATTCAAGCTGGAGCAGCATGTGCAACTAACAGGAATTGTGAGCATATGGAATTCTTTAAACTCCTGCTTTTTTAAGGTAAATCAATCATAATAATTTAATTTAAAATATGACAGTGTGCAGTGCATGAATCGGCTATTGATATAACCTACGGGCGCTGCTGTAGCCTACTAGCCTACTTGGCGAGGCTAGACATTCACCCTCAGCGGAGCAGAGCCGAGTAGCCAGCCTATATCATTTCATCACAAGCCCTCATTCGAGCTGTGGGAGCGTGTCTGCACTCTGCAGCTTGCAGGGGAAGACAGGTGCGTCTGCCTGATAAATGACAAGTCGGACGGGCTTTATACTGCAGCCAGACAGAAGCAGACATGCTGCGATCGGATAACCTGTTGAATTGCAGCTGTCAGTCAGTTGGGTCACTGTCAGACTATACGGCTTTCTTTGGACAATACAAGTAAAGCCACAGAAATAATAGGCTATGGTACTTTGCGCGTTCTAACTACCCACCAACCACCGACCGATCAATGCTGCTGCTGTCTGTTTGTATTTCCATTGAGAACGTGCATAGGTGCTGCCTGCCTGCCGGGTGTGATGTAATAATAACTCACTCACAGCTCCATTCTCTAGCTTTTCAACGTCGCCTGTAGTGTACCCACCTACGGTTTTCCAATCCCTTTACAAGTAGAACATAGCATGGCTGCTCCCTAGCTGCCTCTTTGGCTAATTCCTTAGGAACCGGCCGATCCAGTTTGATTCATCCCTTCTCTTTCTTTTCCTTTACAAACTCCTCGAGTCTTTCCTTGACCTGTTGCGGGTGCAGTGAAGACGCATCGCACGCACAATATAGCGCTTTACTACCTCTATAGCTTGCTAATGTTATGAAAAGAGAATTAAAGCCCACATCTGAACCAATTGCATTGATGTGCTTAGGCTATATTAATGAGAAGGTGCGGAGGTCGCGCATGAGCTGGAAAGACGGGCACGCACCGGAAGAAGCGACGCACGTAAAGTAGCCTACTTGAGACAGATGTCATGTTTTCCTAACTTTTGTCATTATAGTTGTAGCCTAGCTATATGGTCAGGTTATATTGATCAGCAAGGGTCTTTAATTGCATTGTAGCCTATTTGGCTGTAGCATGCACTGAAACAAGACCAAAGTAGCCTATATAGTATTAGTTGTAACACTTCTATTATTTTAATATTAGGTCAAACGAAAATATTTTGACAATTTGCAATTTAAAGGAAGGTGGAGACAATTAAGTTGTCTCCTTGACGGACATCACCGATTACGCAGTCGCATAATAGGGGAGACACTCGAAGGTAAATACATCAATCAACCCCTTTTTCATTGTTTTCTTGGTTGCTTTCTGATGTGATTATTGCTGTCACTTTTCTGTCACACACTTCTCTTCTTATTTTAATTAAACGCACAACCTGCAGATTATGACAGCATTCAACATGTATAGGACTAGGCCTACACGTTTTCCACACTCTCATGCAGCCACACAGGCAAAGGTTTACCCCAATAATATCCTTATATCTTATTAGTATAGTAGACTATAGACAATGTCACATTTCAAAATAAATAGCGACCTGATGATGATGTTATATCCTTATGCTATATAGGCCTATGTGTTTGCATGGTAAACTAAACTCAAACCTAACCTATTTGGATGAAAACCATGGGCCCTCATCTGTCAAATGGGGTCTGCTGACTATAACATTTGGAAATAAGTTGTTGTTTTTGCTTCTCCAAAGGAAACATTTAGATTTATGCAAACTGTAACTGTGAAATAACTATTGTTCTTAGGAGCCATGCATTCAGGGCTTAACAACTAATTGTAGAACTGAACTAAGAAACAGATGGTGGTGTTATACAATATTGACCTGCACATGCAGGTGAAACATTGCTGGAAAAACTCTTGCGTAGTTGATTAATTAAAACGTACTGCTTTAGATGTTGTGGACACAGTGAAAGGCACCCACCGTTTTACCCTAATATGAGTAATATATTTGATTCCTAGAATTATGAATATTGTAGATGCTGCACAGTCAGTGTACACAGACAGAACCAATGGGTTTCAAATGTACAGTATTTGAAATGACATGACTTTTTTTTTATAAAGCTGCTTCAGAATGTCACTTGTCACTTATATCTTGTTGGATCCTTGATGATCCAGGATGACCTGAAGCTGTCCTGAACAACAACTAAGCCTGCCCTTTATAGTGTTAATAGTTATTGGAAATGTCCTAAGGGGTTAAAAGTTGTATTCAGCCATATAGGCCTACTGCCAAATGTGCCACACACATTCACTTCAACAGGTGATTACCATGCATATCACAAACTCTGTTGTGACGCTTCCTTTTTGTATGACTTAAGTTGTCAGTGGTGGACAGTAACACGAGTGCATTTGCTTGGATACTGTAGCCTAGTATTCTTTACTTTACTTTTGTACTTTTGTCACTTCATGTGATTGTCACTCCACTCCAAATTACAACGCAATGCATTGTGAGGTTATAGAATGTAGAGATCATATCAAAAATAAAATGTACATTGTAATTGCACTTTTGAATACTAGCACTAGCACCCATGAACTTTAACTCAAGTACACATTTGACAGAGCAACTTTCACGTGTAGTGGAGTAATATTTGACCAGGAGTATCGAGTATCTACTATCTATACTTTGGCTCAAGTACTGGAGTACCAAGCGTCACTGCAGTTGGTTTGCTATACTGACTTCCAATGGGTTAAATGTCCAACCTGTAGCCTACTGGCAGCCAGCCAGCTAATTAATATTAATCCTTCATCAGTAGGCAGGATGATAAGTCCAGGAAGAACCTAAATCGGACACAATGGGATTCTTAATTGTGTCATTATTTCCATGCCATGATAGTGTCAGCTGCATGTGCTAATCAATTCAAATTAGAACACCTGATTACAATTGTAATTTCCTAACATGGGCTTTCACAAGTACACAAAACAAGAATAGGATAAGAATAAGAATAGGATTTTTGTAATTATTTTTGGCGAACGAAACTGTCAAATTAATTAAACTGCAAATCATAGAATGTGCATTCACTGTATCACAATATATAAGAATATCTCTGAAAAGGAATATCACAGAGACATTGTATCGCCTCAACAATATTTATAACCATATCGACCACCCGTACTCCCTAAGGACCCCTGGGGCTGGGAGTCCCAGGACCCAACTTTGAGAACCAGAGATTTAGTGCATATTGTTGTGATAAAGTCCAAAGGTGTGTGCTGTTCTTTTAAAGTCCAATGCCATAGCACATTATTATATGCTTTTAAGATTGCCATGTTTAGCTCATAAAACATAATGATCAACCTCCAACAATTACTTGAAACTTATAAATGTCCTGGCGGGATTCATTTTTTCATGGTCATTAATGGTATAAGATGGCTAGGAAACGAAATGTTCTATCCATAAAATGTGACAGGAAGTTTTCTGTTTGACCCTTGCAGCGCTCCCGAAGATATGGAAACAGAGGCCCCCGATGGCTACTGTGTTGGTAATGGTAAGTCCTCACAATATTATTTCTCATGCAGTACATTCTGTGCAGATAAATGTAGTTCTGTTGGCTAGGCCAGGGAAAGAATATACCATACGTGGCTACAAGCCTAAGAAGTGTGTGTGTGTGTGTGTGTGTGTGTGTGTGTGTGTGTGCGTGTGTGTGCGTGCGTGAATATTATGTCAGTGCGTGTTGCTGTTCTACACATGTTCAGAGTCAATATTTGCCAACAGTATGTGTCCATGTGTTTTGCAAGCACCTTATGCATTAGGTACAGTGTCCCATTTTTCAATTGCTTTTGTTGCCCTGTTTAGTAGTGTTGTGGACAGAAATTATTGATTTGTTAATGTGCGTGTATGTGTACAGTATGTGTGCGCACACGTGTATAAACTATTGCAAACAAAGCAGAAATGTTACCTCTTCAACACTACCAAACACAGCCTTACCGTTTGCAATGCTTTTACCATTCGTTACAATAAAAAACACTGATCCCAAAATGTTTTATTTATTAATATTCTATTATTGCACAAGACTGTAAACATTGCAAGGGATTTTCCCCTAGCGCAGCCCTTTTCCTGTTCAGCCCATACAAGTATAGAAAACGATGCTCAGGCGACATCCTGTCGTTCTGCTCATTGTGGCTCTCCCTTGCCCCTTTCTGGCTTCCTCTCGGCAGGTGTTTTGAAGCATTTCCCAGCGTGTCCTCCTTAGGTATCTGTATGTGTGCATATGTGAACACACAGGTACAGCTAAAGTATAGCTTCTTTGCTGTTGTTTATTACATCAGCAGGGACTTTCATGTCTCCGTCGGGGGTACACGCACCTGTCGGAACAGTCTGCAGGCGGTGTATGTACAGGGGCGTTTGTTGTTAATGAAATTAATATCCATCTAAGTATGCTCACGTTTAAAGCAAAGTCATTGAAACGTTTCTCCCTCAGCAGTAATAATGCCGCCAGCATGCATAGTCTGAAAAGCTGTTCTGCTTTCTGAAGGAGCTGCATGTGGAACATTAAAGCTGTATCATCCTCCTGCAGTATGGCAGATGGGCCAGAGATTTGTTATCTTGCAGGGTTAGACGGTACCAGGTCCAGCCTGGTACTTCCCTCCACTCCCTCAGCAATAAGATTGAATGCTTTTGTAATAACCACCTGAAGTAGCATCCCTATTCTGGGGGTGAACATTCAGTGAAAATAGACAATTTGTAAGCTCACATTGTGAGGAATTGTGAGCTTGTAGATCAACTATTGTCGGCAAAGATATTTAGTTTACAGCGAAAACAGGAGGGGGCCTAGTATAGATCCCTAGGGACTTTGGTCAAGGGTGGAAGTAATTAAGCCAACATATAGGAAGAAGCATTATATTGTATACTTCTGCTTTACCTTTAAGAACACCTGGCTGTGAACAGCATAGTTCTGAGTGTAAGTTAACTCTTGTCTGCAATCTGTCTCCTTTCCCTTGTCGTGTGTAGGTGTGTGTTTGTTGGTGTACGTTTGGGAAGCTTGAGTTTGACAGGAAAAACCAGATCCCACACTGTGTGTATCCAACAAGCCAGAACTGAGTGCCCCGTCACTCAGGGAACAAACCGTGTACAGTCCCACATATGCTGCTTTTGTTCTGTGTACACGCTAGGTTTGTAGGTGGCTGGAATTCTATCCTTGATTTGAGTTTTAGATTATTCATAACCTCTATTCATGCAAGTCTTTCAAGCCTGTTCTGAGTCACAGAAAATGTGCAGACTGGTCTTAAGTTCCAAGGGGAGATGACACTTTGGATATGCATGTGTCTCAATTCAATTCCATTGAATTCACTGATGTCACCTACAGGTTTCCTTCTGTTTTCTGTGACTTGTACGCATTTGTTCCTTTCCACTCGCCAACACAGTGAATGATCTCAGGTGGCGTTTTACTCAGAATGTGTTTCCCTGAAGCCTCCCCTTAAGTCTTCTATCCAGAGCTTGCTGCTCATACCGCGTTGACTCAGCAAATGGGGGACGCCAACGCCGGGCACAGCTCCCTTGCTGATTGTGTGTGTTTTTGTGTAAATTAACTGAATGTCTGTCGATTAACCAATTAAATGTGGGGGAGTGAAATGTGTTCACTTACTGTATATGACCGTTATAAACAAAAGTCTTACATCTATCTATCCATCTATCTATCTCTACCTATCTAGCCACTGCACTCTGTCTGTCTATTAATCAATACGTTATAGGAACGTATTGGCGTGATTTAATATTTTAACATCAGTGGGGCTTGGTGAAAGGGTGATAGTCTTAAAATTTCCCTCGTTGTCATACACTACTCATTGTACAAAAATATTTATCAAATAAATTATAAACTATATCGAAATACTTCTGGGAGAAAGAAGTCTCTCCCAAACTTCCTAATGTTTGGAACATGTCAAATATGTGCACTCGCCATCCCAACAGTTACAGTTTGTCTTTGAATGCTATGCAGCCATTTTTATCCGTAAACCTTAATGAAATTTCAGATTGAGACACTTTTCAACATGGAAATGATTATGTGACAGGCCTAATTGTACCCGTCATATTGAGTGACACACAGACAGGAAATGTGCAAGGTTGGGAGAATTGCATAATATTTAGCAACTCACAGCAACTCACACAACTTCACAGTAGACAGACTGGTGGGGGTTGATGACAATTGGTACAAAATGCATTGTTGGCATACTGGGCTTTGCTTTGCTAAAATCCCCAGATCGATACAGCAGCGAGTGAGCGGACTGAGTGGTCGTGAATTAAGCAATATTACACGAGAGGGTGTTCTTTATCGTCATTAATGCACGCCTGTGCTGCCGTAGAAGGTATCGCAGAAGTGCATTAATGACGAAGCTGTTTCAACAAATCAGATTGCTTCCTCGAAACGACCTATTGTATAATATTATATATTTAGAACAGAACATTTCCATGTGAACTGATGTAACCCAGGTTAGGGACATACAGTACAAGTACGATGATGGGAGCATTGGGGGCACATCACTACTGTAAAAAAAACGATTGTATTCTGACATTGGAAATGTGTCTGCGAGAGTGAAATAACTTGAAAGGTAATTTGGTGTACGTCTGATATAATCCTGCTGCAGCCTTTTTTTATTACTATATTATTAAGGACTTGAATGGAAACCAAACCGCAAGGATTTTACGGTGCTATTCCTTTTAGAGCTAAGTTAAAAGCACACCATACCGTTTATCCAGCTTAGATTCCGTACAAATATGTCAATTTTTCAAAGCATGTTCAGAATGTTTTCAGAAGGTGAATCTTTAAAGAATTCACACCATATCACAGTATTCAAGGCTTTGTTGTAAGGGTCTAGTTTTATATCTCTGCTGCTAATCGATCTGCCAGTGAGCCGGGCGCGCTGTGCAGAGGCTGTCAGTGTGTGCACTACAGTAATGGAAAATCCTTCATGACAAATCTGGGCCACTCCTGTCTCCAGGACAGCGCTGCCAAGGGATAGCCAGCCTTCAGTCACCTGAGATTTCCTCCAACCCCGACATGTGCAACCCGAGCCCGGGCCCAGGGATTGTGTCGTGGACCGAGTCTCCTAGAGTGCCTCACTCAACAGTGGCCCGACGCAACAATGACACAATGCCAAAAGGCTTGTCAATAAGCACTCATAGAATTTAGGGGAAGGTCCAACACGGATGTTCTTTGAATCAATTTTGTTCATGGAAAAAAAAAAAAAGATGAAAAAAATCAAAATGTTTTCTAAAATACAAGTACAAGCTCAGATGTACATCACATGTGCTATTTTCTGAACATGTACAGAACCTTTTACCTGTAATGACGAGCCCAAAATAAAGACGCTAGCATATAGCGGTTAACCATTCCCCCCCAACCCAAATTCATCATAATTCCCCAAGTTTAAAATGCACCATCCATCACATACATGCCTCCGTTACTAGAAACTTTAGGCGCTGTGGTATCAGCATCTCAGGTGCTTTCCAGCTCCTCTCAGTTGTCGGGTCGCTCAAGGAGAAACTCTAATGGTGTCGTCGGGTGAATGGCAGCCGGGCCCCACTGTGGTTCCTCTGGGATCTGACACCTGGGTCAGAGGGGGGTGTGCACCTGTTGCCACCGCATTGTTGCGGTGACCCTGATGGGGCCAGCCTGTAACGGGATAAGGGATTGGGTAGCTCTCCCTCAGAGTGGACACAGAGCTGAGAGCTGGCCATTCGATCCGCAACGGCAGGATATTAGGATCCCATAGTGTACTGTAGGTGGTTTTAGCCAGGAGCCTTGACCGTCCTGCAGAGCGTTGTGCTCGGCATTGAATGAGCTGACCTCTATAGTGGCCATTCAGGTTACGTCCACAGGGGCACGTGAGTGGAGATGAGGAGAGTTAAAGGCATTAGCCTTTTCATGTAGAAAAGACTGCACTTAAAAGGTATACTTTGTTAAAATAAGTCTTAAATATCTCTATATTCCGATCGTAATCATTGCTATGAGTGTTATCAGAAGATGCATTGTCATGTCGGATACAAATTTCAACTAATCAGAGGTGAGAACTCATACAGAATATAAGATAAACAATTGACATTGGAAGTGATTGGCAAAACAATACTACTAAAAATATAAGCTGATAAATTGGTTCACTCTTCTGATTGGTTTACTGAAGAGCTGTAACCGAACATACACTAGTGTGACTAGTCTATAGCAATGATTACTTTCAAAATAGAGCTTTAAAAGGATCCCTGGCTAATAAGACTTATATGCCTTAAAATATTATACTTATAAAAAACACCTTAAATATTTTATTTATCTTCGAAATAGTCTGTTTTTCACAGCTCCCGTCACAAGTTGATGATGTCCAGCTCTATGGTATGTATGGAATGCGAATGCATGTGCTAATAAAAAACAATTGAATACTTCCTATGGTTAATATGATATGTTAATATTCTAAATACTTTCAATTAACACATTTTGTTAGCACAATCAGGGCTGGACCACACATGGGCAAATGACAACATCTCGTCATCAACTTGCGACAGTTTTTGAAGATATAGAAATATTTAAAGTGTTTTTAATGGACAAGAATAATGTATTAAAGCATATACGTTTCATTAGCCTCCCTCTAACAAAAGGTTTAGTTATAACCAAAAAACACTTAAGACAGGCTTTGTCACATGTTTTTTATTTTTTATACGAGACAGTGAATCCATACTTGTTTTACAAGTATACAATCAGACAAACCATGAGACTATGTTGGGAGTCCATGCTATGTTCTTTATGATGGTTTTCGAGATGTGCTGGTTAGGCTGCCATGTGTTCAGTTCAGACATTCCACAGGTGCCTGCATAACAGGGCTTGTGTGAAGATAATTCAGAACTTGTGTTAACTCATCCAATATTTGGGCCTTTGGCATCTGTAGTGCACATGGTCAAGACAAATTGTGACAGAAATGGATTGTGTAAACGAATCATTAACGTTCTATCTGGGGACTTTCTTTGTTCCATACAGTTAACCTCAAATCCGTGATCGCAGTGGTATACTGTCTGTCTGTCTGTCTGTCTGTCTGTCTGTCTTTCATTCAGCTTCTGATTTCATTTCTGTCAGTCCACCTGTCCGTCTGCCTTTGTGTACAACAGTCAGACTGTCAGTCAATCCGCTCACTTGAGACATGATACGAGAACGGGGTGGATAGCCTTTACAGTACAAAAGCTAAAGTGTCCTATAGAGTGGGCGATAATATGCATACTGTACGGCACTGTACTTTGAAGGACAACGTTCCCACCTCTCTGACTGTTTGCCGTCTGTCTCCCAGGTAACGGCGAATGCTCTCCCAGGAAGGAGAACTCGAGAATGCTGGTGGACCTGTCGACGAGTGCACCCAACGGACAGACAAGCCCTCAGGGTCCTAAATCCCCAGCCGGTGAGTTCTTACTCAACCCAAGACAGATGAATTTAGTGTGGAAGGACACGCACGGTACAGTAGACTGGTGCATGTGTGCTCCATCCAGACCACTACCCACCCACACACACATTGGCATAGACCTGCAGGCTTCTAGGCAGAAAACACAGGCGTAGACAGACACTCTCATGCAAAGACAAACACGAGTGTATTGCTTACAAACATCAAGCTTATCGGATACCAATTTAATGCCATTGTTGCCATTATAACCATAAAGCCAGAGTTTCATTTTTAGTAGTGCGACTGTAGGTCACAGTTTACTATGAAAATCACCATTTCATGTCAGCCACACTTCATGTCAGTCAGTTCAACCGTCAGTCACGCCTCGTGACACACTCCATATATAGCCGTCTCCATATGAAGATCACAACACTGACCTCATTAAACCCTGGATAGCCATACATGGAGAAGACTGGATTATCACCTAGATCTACATGGAGCCGGCCAGTAGCTCTACATCTGACCTCATGGACACCATGTTGATCTAACTTCATCAAACCCTTAGATCTCCATATATGGAGCTGACCTGTTCTGACATTCCATATGTTGATCCGCCCCCACCCGTCCTAACTCTTAGATGTCTTCCTTTTGACTGATACCTGTCCATTCAAACTCTAGACAGCGGGCCCCAAAGTCTATAGCGCAGCCGTGCCCAGCAGTCGGCGAAAACTACAGTTCTCAACAGGCCCAAAAATTAAGGCCCTACATGGGCCCTAACTGGGCTGGCCCGAGGCACTGCCTGGCCTTACTAATTAGCACACAGTTTACACCCTCTTATCATCATACATCATCATCATACATCACATTCGCACTTGTGCCATATCAAGATGCAAAATCCAAAATCTAGTCTCGATATGACAGTATCGATAGATTGCCCAGCCCTAGGTTGACATTATGGAATACATTGGTCCATTACATACATGTTTGGTAGTAGGAGTAGCCCTAGCCCTGGTAATAGGGACTTTAAGCAACGACTGTTTTCAGGACGGCTCCGCTACGCGGAAGTATGGCGGCTATGATGCCCACGCCGTAGCTGTCAAAATCAAACAGCCTCTGGCGACGGCGACATTGGTTGCCATGGTGTTATTTCTGCCATAGTGTTATTTCTTCATTCAGAGCATGCCAACACATTACAGAGCATAAGAGAGGTGATGGAGTAAATGTATGACAGCTATAATTTAAAACCATAAACATGGTTATGACATGGCGTTGTAGACACTACGTGTAAGTGTAGAAAGGGCTGCGACAGAGAGCAGGTCTATGCATCGATCACTGATCCATTTCCGGTTGCCGTAGCCGACTGCCGTATCCGTCGTTGCTTAAAGTCGCTATTGTTTGGCCATGTCACTGTGAGCTTGCTAAGTGAGCCAAAAAGGGAAGGAAAGTGAGAGGGACAGAGCTAAGTGAGAAAAAGGAAGCTGGTTTCCCACAAGGTCAGAGATACAAGGATCGGTGTAAGGGCCTGGTCCCACGGGGAGATACTTTTCACAGATAAGAGCTGTTGTCATCCCGGAGGTTGCTCAACACGATTTGTTTTCTGAGCTTTTGTAACACAAGATGAACCTCGTCTTCTGATGAAAATAAGCGCCGGGGCGGTGTCAGGTTTCGCACCGCCAGCTCCTGAACTTGCACGCTTTGAAGCAAATTGTATTTCAATAGTCGTGGTAGTGGCACATTCTTTCTGGCATAAATATACACTAGTGTATACAGTGAGAGAGTAGAATTACACCCCGTGGCATGGGTGACAGATAGTTTGCATAGTAAGATCAGTAGATCAATTACGCTTAACAGAATGTGCTATTCATGGCCACTCTTCACTTTTAATTGCAAAACATGGGCATCAATCATGTTTTTTAGGGAATATTGTGGGGGGGGCGACATTTAAGTATTAGTTTTTTTTCCTCCCTCTCTTTCTTGTATAACTTCAGTAGTTCATAACCAGCACCTGAACCATCCTAGGAAAGCCCACATGTCTAAACCATTAAGGACATTATCTTCTGAAGGCAATTGAGAACAGGAATGTCAGTTCATCCACATGTCATCCTGCATACCACATACTACAGGGGAAATGCACCACGCATGTACGACGTGCTCCTCTGCGATCATGGCACGGTCACGCTTCGTGGAGAAAGACATACATGGAACAGGGTGGATACTAGGGATGTTTTATATCGCTGCTGCCGGGCAGAAAACTCTAATCTCTATATTTTTAACTTTTTCCGTAAATTAATGCCCTACTTGATCGTACTACACTACAGTGTCACAAAAAAAACATCAAAGAGGACCTACACTGTTGATTGCTATACCCACGTAATATCTGAAAACCTATGAATACAGACATATAATTATAAACTATCGGTATCGTATTTCATATAATACGATCGTTGATTAGTCATCTTTACAACAAGGTATAGATTGTAAGGATCAGGAGTTCGTGTAATGAGCAACACCGCTAAACGCGTGGGTAGCTCCTCCAAAAAAAAGCCAAAATGGCAAGTGGTTGGTATTATTCACCCTTGCTCTCTCACAGTAATAAGGGGGAAAAAAACATATTGGCCATTTTTACACTTTAATTTTACATTTTTATTAACTTTACACTCAGTGTTAGGGAACTCAGTAGCGTCTGGAAGATCCATACGCAGCTTGGCACGGTATGGGGCAGTATCTCTCTCACAGGCAAGACAGAACTTGAAGTTGTCATCATTGAAGGCAATATCAATGCAGTGAGATATCGGGATGAAATTCTAGATTCAGAATCTGGGACCTAACACCATCCTCCAGGATGACAAAGCTCGCCCCCACAGAGCCAGGATCATCACAGAGTACCTCCAGAATTTGGGAGTGGAGAGGATGGAATGGCCTGCCGTGAGTCCAGACCTCAACCCATTTGAACACTTGTAGGATCAGCTTGGGCTGTACGTGCTAGAGTGACCAACATAGCCACGTTGGATGACTTGCAACAAAACCTGGTTGAGGAATGGGATGCCATCCCACAGCAAAATGTGGCTAGGTTTGGTGACCAGCATGAGGAGGTGCCACCTGTTGTAGCTGCTTTTGGATCTTCCACCTGCTACAGAGTTCCCTAACACTGAGTGTAAAATGAATAAAGTGTTAAAATGACCAATATGTCCCAATGCACTAAGCAACTCAAAGCAAGGGTGAATAAGCACTTGCCATTTTGGCAAATGTTTTGGAGGTGCTACCGACACGTTTAGCTGTGTTGCTCATTCCACGAACGCCTGATCTTTACAATCTATACCTTGTTGTAAAGGTGACTTTTATGATATAAGACACAATACCAATTGGTATTATAAAAGTGGAGAAATAATGGACCAAAGTTAAGTTTCCGAACTTTTGTCGCAGAGTTTATAAAAAAGTAGCAGATCTTCTACTTTTGCAGTTTTTGACTTTGAATTAAGAAAAGTTTCCACCTGACAGCAACAATATCCAATATGCTTTAGTAAAATCGACATTATAGCTGCAGTAACAAAGAAATAATTAAGAATTAACACATGTTTGGGTCTGTGTCGTGTTGCCTGGAGTTTTGGCGCAGGGCGCGCAAACCATCTACAAAACTGCTTTTTCTAAAAGAAAGGCCTCTTCCACGTCTCCTCCGAGGAGCTTTGAGTGACAAACGCATTCTTAAGTGAATCGAGCCTCAGAGCTTGAGGGGACAAGGGAATGCAAGGAGATGTTACGCTTTGATGTGTTACGGCCGTTTCACGCTCAGCCTGTGATTAATACAGCGAGTCTCACAGAACTCAGAACAGGCTGGTCAGGATCGGGAAGGGCTGGGCCCACGTCGTAGATGGAGCCTAGATCAGGTTCTCCACACTTTGCTCAAGAATGTGTGGAGCCTCCTTCAGTTGCTCTTTTGAGTCACGGAATCATTTTCGGATAATAGCGAGGCGTAAGCAAATGGCGCGTCTTTTAAGTGGCTGATTCTCTGCCAATCGGAAAGCAGCTGTCAGGATCAAAGTGAAGCAAACTGTGCAACCACACGCCCGTGCAAGAGAAGTGAGCGTATATGTCTAACCTCTTTAGCCATCATTTATATTTCAGCTATTCTGAAATATCTGTAAGCTCACATCATGTCACAACTGATCACAAACTTAGATCTGCTTTTATTTTTTATTTTTTTCAGAATCAATTTTATTTGTCACATCACTGGTGGGTGGCAATAAAGGGTGAAATTAGTTGTTTTCTTGCATAAGCTACATCATGTTATTTGTGTTAGAATCTGTGTGTTTGTGTGTGTGTGCGCGTGCGCGTGCGCGTGCATGCATGCATGCACACACGCACACATTTGTGTTGCACATGCCACTTATGTGTAAATGCCACACTGGCGACTGATAAGTGTGGACTGTGGGAGACTGTAAATACTTTACAACCTCTTCATCACCCGACCATACCCCTTCTTCCTCTCTCCTCCGCCCACACGCACGCACGCACGTGCACACACACACTCACGTCTCACACACACACACACACACACACACACACACACACACTCACACACACACACACCTCCTGCCCTCCTCCCAGAGTCCCTCCCTCCTCCAGTCATCCAGCCGGTCTCCCACTGCCAGTCAAGTGGAAAGCCACAGGGCACCGAGCACCTGTCTGCATCAGACACTCCCCTTCTCCCCAGGGAGAGCCAGCCAGGAACCAGACCATCCTGTTTCTGACTCTCTCTTTCTCTCTCATTTTTATTTTAACTTGGGTATGGAGCACAGAATCATACATAGATATTGTACGATTACATTATCAGTATAAACGTAGCCAAGAGCAGTTCAAACCTATATGACTTGGGCAAGGTTGATTGATTGATTGATTGATTGGAGTTCAGACTAATCCACTGATTTGATTGATTGATTGAAAATTGTATTCATAGTTTGTCGTGTTTACATCAGGGTCCTCGATTTTCAATTAATAAGAACATTTAAAGACATACAAAATAAATATACACTTCTATGAAAAATAATGAAATCATAATATACTATACAGTTAAAGAAAGTAAAAGGAAAAAAAAGGGAAAAACGTGTACAGTACTGTATATGGAAAAACGGGTAGGGGGGGGGAACTTTAACTTTTTTAAAGAGGCCAGTTTAGTCAACCTACATCACTGGCTCTTCCTCCCAGAGCCAACAATCAAGCAGGAGCAAGAGGAAGAAGAGGCGGACAGGAGCAGCCCGGCGGCGGAGGACATGGTCCACAGTGGTGAGGAAGGCTCAGGGTTGGAGGAACCAATGACGGACAGCCCCAACAACCTACAGGACGGGATGTCTGGGCGGGACGGCACGTCCGACACAGGAAGTCAAATTCCCAGCGGTACGTGATTTTTAAATGGCATTTTATTAACACATTGTATGCTAGAGTTTTCTATTTGCTCAGGCTTGCTGGTGCTAAGCGATTAACATTGGACTTTTGAACTTTTTAGGGGCCCACAGCGAGGGGCCTCTTATAGCTAGAATCACATCGCATAAATAAAAAGTAGGCCAAACATGTCCACTTCAATTTAAAAAAAAAATTATGATTCTACCATCTTCCATTCTGGAGATATTGACCTTTTTCTAAAACCTGCTTTTGAAGGCACGCTGCTCGCTTGAAAAAACAGCAGAGATATGGAAGGTTGAAGTTGACAGACATTGACAGACAGATATAAAAATGAACACAAATAATATCATATACATACTACACACTGAATGAAAGCCCTGAATGTCTACTTTTAGGAGGAAAACAAATACACATGGTCCCATGTATAGTTTGTCAGTAATTGGCTATTGAATGCAGCTTGCGCCCACCAGAGAGGATTTCAGAAAATGCATGGACCAGAAGAACTATTATTCACAAAATAAGGCCTATAGCGAAATGTACATACTATATACCGTATGAAACAGAAGACTCTCTGCTTTCATAAGAAAAATACTTCTACTGTAATAATAATGAAAATCACACCCCTGTGAAGTGAGCAGTGCAATGTTGCGCAACATTGCGCAACATTGCTCATCGCTGATCGTGCTTCTTGCCCAAACAAACAAAGTGAAGACGCGATGGCGATACACACAACGGATAGCGATGGCTGGTGAAGACTGAAGACGTAGCCAGGCAGTTAGTTGATCATGGCGTGTGCCGTGTGCGTGTTGAAAACGTTATGAAATGGCGATCGTTGAAGATTATTCTTGGTTTATATACTGGCAGAGGGCAAATCGACACGACTGCGTTATATCTTTTTCCGAGAATGAGTGAGCGGTGCAAGGCGATCGCAAGGCGCAGTGGGGCCTGGGGGGGGGAACTCAAACTGCCAAAGCGATCAAGAGACTCCCCCCACAAAGCTTCCTCGGGAGAAACCATGTAGAAACAGGAGGGGAGGGGGAATCGAGTGTATTCACAGACACTAGAGTATGGGTAACTCCATTTTAGATGCCCTGACATCTGCGTTGGTCTATGCCGTTGCCGTGCAGACCCATACGTGTAATGGAGGCATTGGAGGAGGGAGCGTCTTCGCCACAGACAGACCTCTTTTCAGGAGGGAGGGGCTTTTTACTCCCGGATCACATATTGGAGCTTCCTGGAGACGAAAGCTGTTATTTTCTTCGGTGTCCTGGAGCATAGGACGTTGATGTACAGTAAGCAATAAAAAAACGTATAAAACGTATACGGCGTTCGATATTAATAAAGCGTATGGATACGTTTCCAGCATTTTTTGTGTTAATGGCAATGGGGGTACAACAGTCAATGAAACTGATATTTAATTAAAGAGCACTTAATTAAACTAATCAAATTATTTGATTATGACAAAACATTTGATTTAAAAAAAAAAAAAAAAAAAATTATGGGGAGTGGGGGGTGGGTAAATTAGCTTTTTAATGGAGCAAAAGGAGATATTTTTGCACACGCTTCAGGATTATTGTAGAATTGTAGAAGTAATCAATAGAATAAACTACATGTTCCATAGTTGCGGCCCTAGATTTGAAGGAATGAGTCATGACTCAGAGTATGTAGAACGAGCAGGACCCCCTACAGTCCACAAGTTATCTACTTGCAAATCCTTATGTAGAGTGAGTCACTAATCAGTTATCTTTGTTCTTTCTTTTTTTCTTGGGCGTGGAGAGGTTTTTGCTTGTTTGTTCAAAGACAATAGAACAGGCCTGGATTCATTATCAGGGTACAAAAAAAAATCCCCAAAATCTCCCGCAACCTGTTCCTGAGCCCTTTCAAACTGACGCCATGACTGGCTCTGGTCGTCACGGCATCAGGATCGAGTTTCGCTTTTCTAAACGGCCGCAGATTTTTTTATTGAAAAAAAGATGCGCTTCAAGAAGAGATTACAGTAGTTGTGTAGCAGACAGCGTTCCTGGATACAGACAACAAAGAAAACAATAGGGACGTGTGTGAATGAATTGTATAGTAGCACAGTTAGTTAGTTAGTTGACAACCTACTTTCCTGTCTTTGTCCCACATTCTTTATACTGTAATATATCACAGTTTAAATTAAATTGAATGAAACTAAATCCTGATCAAATCAATGTGTGATCATTTATCCTGAGAACATGTAACTCAAGCACTTTCTCAGAGCCCATAATGTGCCCATGCTCATTGCTTATTGACTGTTATTGTGACTGATAGTGTCAGGATCGGGGAGGAAGTGACTCCACAGTCCACACACACATGCACACACATATACCTATACCCATGCACACCCGCCTACACACAGAGAAACATGCAGGCATGAACGCACACACTCACGCACAAAAGCAGTGTTGTGCTGAAAGGTGGAGATGTGAGTGTGACAGCTTCTGCAGCTTCAGCTTAGCAGCGACGGCATTCAGAAGTTGTAATAAACCAGTGGCATTTAGGACGTGTCACTTTGAACACATCTGATTTGATACAGCACCACTTCAGTTTTGACAGGAGATGCTCACTGACAACAACCCATGAAGTGTTTTTTTTTTTGTTTTTTTTGTATTATATCTGTGCATTTATATTTAACAACAAAAAAAGCTAGTGATAAAACTGCCAGAGTTTGGTGTATAAGTTGAATACAATGAGTGATGACTAACTTCCTGTGTGACTGTTTAGGTGACAGGCCTTTCCAGTGTAACCAGTGCGGGGTCTCCTTCACTCAGAAAGGCAACCTGCTCAGACACGTCAAGCTGCACACGGGAGAGAAACCCTTCAAGTGTCCCTTCTGTAACTACGCCTGTCGGAGGCGTGATGCTCTGACCGGACACCTGCGCACGCATGCAGGTCAGGCGCTTTGTTTCTTTTATTGAGTAGAAAAGGACTTTTAAAAAGCAACAGAAGCCGCTTACATGAATTAAAATTCAACAACTGTAAACTACCTAAAAGGGCTTGGACTCTGATGAAGATAACTGTTAGTCTGTCCGTTTGCACTTACACCCGAGCAGTTCCAGTGCTTTCTGTCTCAGCTTTTATTTTCTCTCATTTCTTCTCATCTCCTCTCCTTCCTCCTTCTCTGGCCATGTATACCATGATGACATATTAAAACTTATGCCATATCACAATATACAAATTCTAGACGATATGTATAGTATTATATTGTGTGATACTGATATAATTACATTTCAGTACCAGCCCTACTTTGCAGTGTTTACCACCTGCCACACATATCATGAAATTACTTTTCGAGGTGGAAGGGGGGGGGGGGGGGGAGGACTACACAGTCTCTTCTGCTATTGCTTTATCTGACATACCATCATTCAAGCCTGTGGGTAAACAATTTAAGGTTCTTCTTAAATGACACTGAAGTTAGCTCAAAGATGTTCCATGTGCAGTAGCAACATTTCAGCATTTTACTGCACAGCAAAAGAGTGGTGATTATTTATTTATTAATTTTTAACAAAACAATTGTTTTATTCATTAGTGTGGTTGCTATAGGCAACAAACTATTGTTCTCTGCCCGAGAATGTTTTGCCAGCAAAGTGAACCTGCATTTTGTTCATTTTTGCACAACAGAAACGTGAAGCTTGTGGTCATGCTTCACAAACTGTGTATCAGCTGTGTATCAGCTTCAGTTTTACAATGTTCCAGGTCCGATTTTTTCTGCTCGTTTTTGTTTTGTTTCGTATGGGTTCTCTCTCCTGATCGGGATCCTGATCTGAAAATGTATTCATTTCTGTTACCTGGAGAGACCGGGAGACTGAGCAGATTCTTTCCAAAAGTTGGAAAGAAAGTGGATAGGTCTGTCTGTGGGTTTTATACACATTTAAACAAAAACACGTTAACAACAGCTTGTGACTAAAGTCAAGAAGTACATTGATTGGATACATTTGGACGTATTGGAACACAGGTTATTTTCCATTTCGTGACAAGACAACAGTTTCGGACAGCGCCGATACATAGAGATGTATGTATCAACGTCTCCATTAATAGGTCACTCTAGAATGATCTGGGTCTGTGTGACCTATGTGCCTGCTTATGTCAGAGGCAGCAGCGGCAGCCACAGTCACCACAAGTGCCTATAGCGCCATCGCCTACAGTTAGATAGACACAGCACCAGGTCTTCTCTGTTTCAGTTGTGGTTTGTCACCAAGGAAGGACACGTTTCTCGGTTGCCTCGGCTCGCACTTCTTATGGAGGAAACTCTGTGTCTATTGAGAGATGCATGGAGCTCTTTAACTGTAACCCACTTTCCAGTCGAGAGGGGTGGTGGTGTGTCGGGGGGGGGGGGGGGGGGGGGGGGGGGGTAGTGTACGCCTGTGTAGTGCCTTTGTGAACAGACCCTCGTCTCAGTTCGTGGCGGGGGTTGCCTTCCCCAGGGTTGCTCAGATGCAGACATTATTTTGTTTTGTTTGTATGCCTACATTGCCTACTGAATATATGTTTGTAAGCATATTTATCTCTATGTCGCTGTTCTGAGGGTACACAAATAATCTCAATCCTTTATAGGAACTCAGCCTCATCTCTCTGTCTCTCTCTCTCATATATATACAGTATATATATATATATATACAGTCAGGTCCGGAAATATTTGGACAGTGACACAATTTTCATAATTTTGGCCCTGTACGGTACCACAATGGATTTGAAATGAAACACTCGAGATGCAATTGAAGTGCAGAATTCCAGCTTTAATTTGAGGGTATTTACAACAAAATTGAAAGAAGGGTTTAGGAATTGCAACAATTTTCAAACATAATCCCCTCATTTTAAAGGACCTTAAGTAATTGGACAAATGAATATAATCATAAACAAAATGTTCATTCTTAATACTTTGTTGAAAAGCCTTTGCAGGCGATGACTGCCTGAAGTCTAGAACCCATGGACATCACCAAACGCTGGGTTTCCTCCTTTTTGATGCTTTCCCAGGCCTTGACTGCAGCTGTCTTCAGTTGTTGTTTGTTTGCAGGTCTTTCTGCCTTAAGTTTTCTCTTAAGCAAGTGGAATGCATTCTCGATCGGATTCAGATCAGGTGATTGACTCGGCCATTGTAGAATTTTCCATTTCTTTGCCTTGTAAAACTGCTGGGAAGCTTTCGCAGTATGTTTTGGGTCATTGTCCATCTGTATGGTGAAGCGCCGTCCAATCAACTTTGCTGAATTTGGCTGAATCTGAGCAGACAGAATGTTCCTATAGACTTCAAAATTCATGAGGCTGCTTCCGTCTGCTGTCACATCATCAATAAACACTAGTGACCCAGTGCCATTGGAAGCCATGCATGCCCATGCCATCACATTGCCTCCACCATGTTTTACAGATGATGTGGTGTGCTTCGGATCATGAGCCGTTCCAAGCCTTCTCCATACTTTTCTCTTCCCATCATTCTGGAACAGCATTCTTTGGACAGATGAAACTAAGATCAACCTGTACCAGAATGATGGGAAGAGAAAAGTATGGAGAAGGCTTGGAACGGCTCATGATCCGAAGCACACATCTGTAAAACATGGTGGAGGCAATGTGATGGCATGGGCATGCATGGCTTCCAATGGCACTGGGTCACTAGTGTTTATTGATGATGTGACAGCAGACGGAAGCAGCCTCATGAATTCTGAAGTCTATAGGAACATTCTGTCTGCTCAGATTCAGCCAAATTCAGCAAAGTTGATTGGACGGCGCTTCACCATACAGATGGACAATGACCCAAAACATACTGCGAAAGCTTCCCAGCAGTTTTACAAGGCAAAGAAATGGAAAATTCTACAATGGCCGAGTCAATCACCTGATCTGAATCCGATCGAGAATGCATTCCACTTGCTTAAGAGAAAACTTAAGGCAGAAAGACCTGCAAACAAACAACAACTGAAGACAGCTGCAGTCAAGGCCTGGGAAAGCATCAAAAAGGAGGAAACCCAGCGTTTGGTGATGTCCATGGGTTCTAGACTTCAGGCAGTCATCGCCTGCAAAGGCTTTTCAACAAAGTATTAAGAATGAACATTTTGTTTATGATTATATTCATTTGTCCAATTACTTAAGGTCCTTTAAAATGAGGGGATTATGTTTGAAAATTGTTGCAATTCCTAAACCCTTCTTTCAATTTTGTTGTAAATACCCTCAAATTAAAGCTGGAATTCTGCACTTCAATTGCATCTCGAGTGTTTCATTTCAAATCCATTGTGGTACCGTACAGGGCCAAAATTATGAAAATTGTGTCACTGTCCAAATATTTCCGGACCTGACTGTATATATATATTATATATATATATATATATATATATATATATATATATATGTGTGTGTCTGTGTGTGTGTGTGTGTGTGCCGTCTTCCATGAGTGATCATGACCTTTCTTTTTCTCGCTCGTTTTCACTTCCTATTCTTTATCGTGCTGAATTCATTCATCCGACCTCTCCCATGCACCTTTTCATCAGTGAAAGTGTAACTGCTAACTCCCTCAGATAAGGCAGGTGGTCTGATCCAGGGGAAGTACAGAACAGAATGTGAAGAATGTGTATGCGGCGGTGGTGGTGTGGAGGGAGCTGGCTACGTAAAATGACCTCTTCCCTTTGTCTTCCTGCATGGCACTGCCTTGGCAGAAGTTGGCACTGAGCGGGTCTGGCTCCCTGCCATCGAAACAGGTGTAAGCACAGAGAGACGAGGGAAGCAAAGCATGGAAAGAGAGGTTAGGCGTGGAAACGGATGATAAGAGCAAAGAGAAGCGGCGGCAGGATGACGATGTGCTTGAATGCAGTGACGATCACACAGTAAAATGAATTTAACTTTGATTCTCAGTGTTAAACTAACACACTGAAAGGCTTCTTCACGGACACAAGAGCACAACTTGGTCAATCGGGAATCATTTTGTTTGTTTTGTCTTTCTCTACATGATTACAACATGTACAGTATCATTACATACTGCAAGATCTTCAATCTCGTAGTATCAGTTAATGTGAATAAAACCCTGACGTGTAAATCCAGATTTTTATACTCAGAGCTGTGCAGTGTACACATAAATCACTTAGCGGTTCCTTGCGATGGAAAGGTTTGCTCTTTGTGTAAGGCAGAGGACATACACCAAGTTCCCGTTTTCAAGCAGCCAAGTGCATTTTGAGTGCAGAGTTTAGGTTATTTGCATGATTAAGAATAGCTCCAAAGTGGGATTCTGAAAGGTCTTTCCAGGTCAGATCTGCAGCCGGTCATGCGTGGGTGGGTGGTGTTGTTGTGCGAGTACTCGTGTCTGTCTCTGCATGTCATGTCTGTGTGTGCGCGTGTGTGCGTGCGTGTATATGTTAAGTGTTTTTGTGCCAGTGTGAGTGTATGACTAATAATGGTGAGTGAGGGAGTAAGTAAAAAGGATTGTGTAAAGAAACAAAGTCATGGCATTTTATTTTGGGTTGTGCACATCCAGTCCCTCGCTGGCACGCACTGCATGTTGTGTAAATCAGGCTTCAGTGTTCAGATTGAGACACATCTTTAGAGATCTGATCTTAATTGCATTTCAAACCACTTATTATTACTATACTACACCATTGTCACCACTGTCTGAGAGTCTCCACACTCAGTTGCTGAAGTTGTGATCGATTGCAAATGCTATTGAAATGCCGTTCAAGGACGTGGACTTGTGTGTGTGAATGGATACATGACGGCCCAGACTGACGTGGTCCACGTGCCTGGATGATATCACCGTTTCCTTCTTCCCACCTAACCCCTGGAGTGAGGCAACTGGAGTGGAAAAGGGTGCTATGAATCATCATGCCCCACCTCCATAGATGTTTGACACTGGAGTCAGTGTCCTATGCGGCGCTATGCCACCATGGGATGCTTGTGTAGCGGAGCCCGGGAGCCCCTGCTAAGATAGGCCAGCTTATGCTGCGTGGCACAGCTGTAGGGGTGAGGAGTACAGTATGTTCCAGTGACCAAAGCACTGAAAGAAAGGTAGACTGTGTGTGAGTGTGCACATAGGCGCAGGTGTGTCTGAGTCTGTCTGTCTGACTGAGTCTGTCTGTCTGTCTGTCTGTCTGTCTGTCTGTCTGTCTGTCTGTCTGTCTGTCTTACTATACTTGTGATTGCCAAACTGCCCCCAGGAGTATTGAGTAGATTTTCATTATATTGTCACCTTTCAGAGATATAGGGTTAAAAAAGAAAAAATTCCACCCTAAAATGTTGACGTCTTCACATTTATAGTAAAATTGAAAGTATTTATAGTGTGTGTGTGTGTGTGTGTGTGTGTGTGTGTGTGTGTGTGTGTGTGTGTGTGTGTGTGTGTGTGTGTGTGCGCGTGCGTGCGTGCATGTGTGCATCACCCACACGTCTCTCACCCACACGTCTCACTCTGCCAGACTGTGGAATCCTATAGTAGTGGAACATCCATGATCACAGAGGCTTTCGCTCAGTTCTTTTGTAGTATTGCGAGTCTCCTCACAATGTTTACAACTATGTACACCCTGTGAAAAGCGTGGCGGTGTTTCATCACCACCTCCCCGAGGATGCCGTTTGTTCGTTCTGCCTGTCTGTGCTGTGCCATGGCTGTATTTCATTAATAGTCGCCCCTTTGATGTCTTCTCGCTTTTAGTTGGCAAACCGCACAAGTGCAACTACTGTGGCAGGAGCTACAAGCAGCGCACGTCGTTGGAGGAACACAAAGAGCGCTGCCATAGTTACCTGCAGAGTGTTGGCATGGATCCAGCAGCCAACACAGGCCCATACTCAGGTAGGCGTCTCTGCTAAGAAACGCATGCAACAAATGGTCGTGTTTTTAACGGGAAATGCATTAGGACACGTGTTGCAAGGGAGGAGTTGGAAGCACCTTCAGAGTGAAACTCTTCTGTGGTGCTAAACCCCCACAAAACAACCATTTATCCCTCTATTCTTAGTAAAACGGACACGAGTTATAGCTGTACTTAAGTTGGAGCACATTTTTCCATCTCTAAAACAAACGTTTTCAGCCAAAACAAAAGGTAACAATGTGAGCTTGTAGATTGGCTAATTTTGACTAATGTTCGTCTCAGAAATGGGATGCTGGGGTTCAAGTGGTTAAAAAGACTCAACATCCAAAGGAGCACTAACCAACTTAAATAAATAAATAATATGTTAAATGATTAGAATACCTCAATTACGCACATTGCCAAAGTGTAGCCTAGAACAAGGTGTTTTGAGCATCTACATGTCAAAACACACGCACGCACGCACGCGCGCACACGCACACGCACACGCACACACACACACACACACACACACACACACACACACACACACACACACACACACACACACACACACACACACACACACACACACACACACACACCTTTCTGAGAGTTTGATAGTGTGAGTGTGTGATATATAAACACATATTTAGAACAGTTACTCATATATTAGAAGTGAATTAAATTACAGGTCAATTAATATACTACTAATGTCGGCTGGGGAACATCTGCAATTGATGTATATAAGTAAATAAACGTGCTTTTACCCCGCTACCTCAGGCGAGGGTCCTAAAGAGCCACGGCCCCTGGCAGAATCCAGTGCTATGGCCACCTACGATCGGCCACCCGTCATTGAGCGCCTGCAGAGCGTTGGCAAGAGGAAGAGTACCACCCCGCAAAAGTTTGTAGGTGAGTGAACAACAGCTAGGGGTACAACAGTTAATTGCCCGGGGTTATTTAATCCATTAAATTATAGCGCCCAGTCGATTTATAAACACGGAGCACTTTTACCAACGGACCGGATGTTGTTCCGGATGTGGCTGTAGCAGCTAGATGTAGCCAAACCACTCTAGAGGCGATCGACAAGTGTCCTTGAGCAAGACACTGAAGCCCTAATTGCTCCTGATGTGCTGGTTGATGCCTTGCATGGTTTCCGCCGCCATCGGTGTATGAATGTGTGTGTGAATGGGTGAATGTAATGCACAATCTATGTAAAGCGCCATAAATGCACCATTTACCATTTACCTCATTCTGCGCTGTGGCTCCCCTGCCAACAGGATGCACAGGGTATTTTATTTTGGTCCAAATGGATAAGTGCGTAGGCAAACAAGTGCACATCAACAACATTAAAAAAAGAAGCCCGCACACGGCCAACCTGAAAGGTACAAGTTTATTCAAGAAGAAGCGATGCCTGAAGAAGGTCATCGCTTTTTTGTGAATACTTGTTGCTCCTGTATACCGTGCAGGTTTGGCACCATCATGTTGAAACCTGCCACTATCGTGTTGAAACCTCATATTATGTCCAAAACTTTCCACAATTCAAAAATGTTTTGCAAAAATAGCAGATTGACAGATACTTTCATGTGACACTGTAATATGTTCAAGTAGGGCATTAGTAGTACTAGTAGTCAGGGAATATTATCTGGGAATACATTTCTTAAGAATGTTCTTCACCAATGTTTTTGTAATGGTGTCTACTAACATATCCCACATTGGTTTATATTCAACCACCCTAGGGGAATTTTTGACAGCTGCTGAAAGTTGGGGTACCATCAACAGCCAATATATGGCAAAATGTTCTAAATTCCATTATGCTTTAAATAGCATGTGACATATCAAACTATATGATAAACTTTCATCATTCTGAATCCATTCCAAGCATTAGTTTTGTACTAAAAACATTCCTTGGGCTCCACTTGCCCTAATGTGCCCAAATGTGCTGACCTCATCACATTTGTGATGACAGCTATGGCCTTTTAAAGCCATAGCTGTGTTTTTCGTGCAAAACGAATGCTTGGACTGGATTCAGAATCATGAAAACCCACTAGTTTGACCCCTAGTTTGGCCATAGACCCCCTAGTTTGGCCATAGCCACTTGCCCAAATATGCCCAAATGTGCTGACTTCATCACATTTGTGATGACGGCTATGGCCATTTTTAGCCCAAGGAGTGTTTTTCGTGCCAATTAGACAGTGGATAAAACAAATACATCACTTGTTGCAAACACACATTTAAACATAGCACTGTTGATGTGAACTTCACCCGCAGCCTCTGACCCTCTGTACCTTACATATTGAGCTTGGCTTGCTGTTGTCAGCAAGGATTAGTTAGTTTTTTCCAGTGGATTAAAAAAATAATAATAATACGTTTAATTTACACCTTGAGTCTTATCACTATCAGGCGCATTGTCTATTATAAAAAAGGGAAGATACTGAGCAAGCAACCAGAGCGGATGACAGAGGCGGGGAAATGTTTCTCACTCTGTGGTTAGGTACACCTGTAGCTTTGCCATTGCGCTTATCGAGACTCGGAGAAAGCAGCACACCGCATCCCTGTTCAGTAGGGGTTAAACACCAAACAGTGCATACGGATGGATGGGGATTTCCACCTTATTAGACACAAACACAAAGCAGACCAAATATAAATGTGAAAAACAAGCGTATTTTTTTTTTTAAACAACAGTAACCTATAGCTCTGTTTTGAATCGCACTGTTTTGAGTCATAGTCTTAAGTAGTATAAACAAAATTATCTGATAATAAAAAAATAAAAATCTCGAGTCTAGAGTACACTGAAGCCTTATTTATACTTTGCATTATGACGGTTTCAATTGTTGAAAATAGCAGATCTACAAGCTCACAATGCGCTGTGATGTGCTGATTTCAACGATATCCGAATACACTAATACAATATGATCACTTGCCAATGCAAAACAGTGCTGGACAGTCCTAACAGTCGTATTTGGGAAACGAATTGGATTTGGCTGCAGTCTTAACAAAGCCTAAGCGCTCCTCTGTTCCGTGCAGGTGAGAAGATGGTGCGCTACACCTACCCCGAGATCAACTACGAGATGGGGCTGAAGTATGAGAAGGAGGCGGAGCTGATGCAGGCCCACATGATGGACCAGGCAATCAACAACGCCATCACCTACTTGGGGTCAGAAAACCTCCGGCCTCTGGTCCCACACCCGGGTCACCCTCTCTCCATGGCCGAGGTGGTGCCCATGGTCAACCCCCTGTTCCACCACGTCCTCCCCCTGGGACACCGCATGGAGCGCCCCGGAAACCACCACGCACTGCCGCTTCCGCCTCCCCCGCGGCAGCCCTCCCTTCCCCCGCTGCTCCCCGATTTCCCCGGCAACCGCCCCACCTCCAACGGGCCCGACGCACTAGCCAAGCACGGGAAGCACCAGCCCCACGCGATCCTAGACGAGTCCCCCAACAACAGCGGACCGGACTCTGCGGATTCGGCCAGGAGCAGCCCACGGGAGAGGCATGGTGGCTACCACGGCAACCACCTACCTCCTGGTCATCCCAGGTCGCGAGTCAGTCCGGCCATGGCCTACTCAGGTGACCGGGCGGCCGAAGCGGCGCTCAGTGGCGGTGGGAGGTTGGGGATGGCGCCGGAGGTTATCCGGACGGCCAGGGAGAGGCCCCCGAACAAGGACGGGCTGCGTGTGTTCGGGCGAGAGGGCGGCGAGCTGCGGGCTTTTCAGTGCGAGCATTGTCGCGTCCTCTTCCTGGACCATGTCATGTACACCATCCACATGGGTTGCCACGGATACAGGGACCCCCTGGAGTGCAACATCTGTGGGCACCGCAGTAAGGACCGCTACGAGTTCTCCTCTCACATAGTCCGTGGCGAGCACACCTTCCACTGAGAAAGGATGTGCAGGACGAGAACGGAGGGAGGGAGGGAGGGAGGGAGGGAGGAGAGAGACCGGGGGGAGAATATTCTCAGACAACCAGGTGGACAAGGATAAATGGTGGGAACACCAGAGGACATGTGTAGCACAATCACTGACTCCATTTTAAGCTACTTGTTATGATTCTGAACAAATATTATGAAGGTATGGGCCAAAGACACATTTTCTACATCTTTAAATAGGACATTTTGAAGGAGGAAGATAAAATTACATCACGTTGTCTGTAATTTATCTTCTTACAACTGAGCAGCTATCAGACTAGTCATTCATTAAACCTCTCTTCTTCACCACTGCACTTGTCCCTCGGCTATGCTTCTGAGGGCTGCTAGGTTACATAGTTTTGCACTTGAATGTAAAGCCATGAAATGAACAAATCCAAGTAGTATCTGTTCCTATGAAGGAGGGAATCAAGATGGTTGCATTTAATGCCAATGTTATGAATACAATTGAAAACAGTCACGTATAGCTGCCGATTCCTCCTTAGACGCCCTATTGCACTGAACCAAATTTAATTTAACTTTAGACCAGGTAATACTTTAAAGATTGAAGTAGAAGTAACACACATTGCAGAGACCCTCAATTAATTGAATAGTTGTTTTGATACTGTGGATTGAATTGACTTGCTTTAGATTTTTTTTCTTTTTTTTTGTGTGTGTGTGTGTGTGTTTTCTTTTTACCTTGCTGAAACCGAGTAACGGCTTTGAAGGAATCCGACCCGGTTGTATAGTGGCACAATGTAACCGTCTCTCTGTCGCAGCCCGATACTTACACCATTATTATTTTGTGTAGTGAAAGGTGAGGACCCAGGGTACAATTGGTAAAAAAAGAAATTACACTGCATAAACAACAGAGGAATGTCTTGATATTTATTTGACTTGTCCCTTGAGACAAGTCTGGGTGAGCCTTGGGATTTCATGAAAAGCACACATTATTATTGCAATATATACTTTATTATTATAATAATAATATAACTATACACAAATAGGTATATATTACTGTATCAGTACTTTCTTCTTGTGCGTACTCATTTCCCATTACAGAGGCAAATGCTATACCCTATAATATTTTAACCACTTTCAACCTGGTGTGTCCCTAAAATTATTATTCTTTTGAATGGTTTCATTTTATTTTCACAAATAGCAACAATAGCTTATCTACAAGTTCACATGCAGTGTGATGCAGTGTGAGCTTGCAGATGAAGACATTTTCGCCATGAATACAGGTGTGCCTTGAGATTTCGACATGCCCATTGGTGTGGCTTGGGCACAACATGTTTGAAAATCACTGGACCTCGGTGTACAGCTGGTGCTGTTCACTCTGCACACTCCCCAACCCTTTCCCCGCCACACATGCACACGTACACTAATGTCTACCACATTGAAGTATGACCTTTTAGATGGGGACAATTGTTGGAGTGAGAGCAAGAACGAGAGGGGGAGAGAGAGAGAGAGAGAGAGAGAGAGAGAGAGGAGAGTGATAGCTGAACTGCTACTGTTAAAGGGATATTTCACTTTAAAAAAATGTACAAAATTTTATCGTCTACTCAGGCTTATGTGAACACCCCAGACAGTTTTTAAGATGCTTGATTAGTAATTAGATATTTGATATTCATTTTTGCTGCCCCGACCCCTTCCTATTCAAACCCATTATATCGTCAAACTCCATTTCAACCATGATAGATTCATCGAAAACACCCAACTTTTTTTCTGTTGACTTCTAATCCAGCGCCGCTCACAAAATCCAAAAAAAATATTAAAAATAATTTAAAACAGTAAATGAAAAACCACGACCCCTCACATATTAGAAGGACATTATCAGTCAACAGAAAATAGGTCGGGTGTTTTCGATTAATCTATCATGGTTAAAATGGAGTTTGAGGTTATTATGGGATTGTATTGGAAGGGGTCGGGGCAGCTAACATGAATATCAAATATCTAAATACTGAATCAAGCAACTTAAAAACTGTCTGGGTTGTTCACATAAGCCTGAGTAGATGATAAAAAGTTTTTTTTTTAAGTGAAATATCCCTTTAACTCTCAAGCCTCTCTGAAGCACTGTCTGCCATGGAGGCTTTAGAAAGAGTAGAGTTTGTCGAGCAAAATGTTTTTTTCATTAAAGCATACATTAGGGCTTAATACATTCCACAAAGAACAGGTTCCTGGGTATACTAAAATAACAACCTTCACCGGTCTCGTCTAGTCTTGGATGACTCATTTGTTTTAATACAGACACACACAGCTCGTTGATGGCTACTATTATTTTCTCCGATTTGAAAAGGATATGGCTTTTTTTTTTTACATTTTGCCCATGCACTTTTTATCCATGCACTGACAATAATATAGACTTGGAGCAGCGATATAAAGCATAGGATCACAATAGGTGTTCTGAGACAGAAGTTACTGTGATGCTATACGTTTAGGTACCCAATCCTACATTTTACTCCTGCATGAAATCAATTGAAGTAGATTATACTATGTAGCTTATACTCTGTATCATTATAGATAGTTTACTGCAAAATGTTTGATGCGGTTGGCATTTTTGTACCTAGCCTAAATGCTGTGGAATTCTGTTCCTTTGTGAAGCCTTTATGATCAAAATGGCAGCTTTTTTTTCTTTCTGTTTTTTTGTTTTGTTTACATGTTGCTTCTCTTTTGTGAGATTGCCGTCGAGCCTGTGTAAAAGCTTTACCGACACTGGAGTTTGTAAATGCCTTGCAGCAGTAATACAGAGCTACAGTATACATTCCTTTGATGCATTACTCTTGTAAATACGGTATTATATCAATGACTTTTAATTGTCTAATCTTTTTTTACATAGGCAGCCTAATGCCTGATTTACAGTTGTGTGCAGCTGTCGCACACCAAAAATAGCAAAGCTGTAAACTCACAATGCATTGTAGAGTTATGTTGGGCTTTTTAGGAATTCAGACAAATGATTAAGGAGTCCTCAGTCCTCATCGTATGATATGGATATGATACTTGAAAGGGGGGACAAATATCATTACTGTTGCTCCAGGTTCCTGTGGAGGTGGGCATTTTTTATATACATTTTGAAAAAAGAAGTGTGTTGGATGACTATTTTTCTGCTTACTTGTAAATATCAATAGGTTTTTGTGAAATATGTGTTGTTTTTTAAGTATAAGAAACGTGCTAACCAACAAAGATGTAAAAGAGTGGGTACAGGTCTATTGTATTTTTTATATAAATAATATATGAATGATGTATCTTTTGGCACTGAATATTGAAATTAATCCTATTCATGTAAACGATTGTATGATGGGAGTGGTCTCAGGTATCTGCATAGCCCATGTATTTTTATGTCCTAATACAGTATATGAGATTTATTTATGAAGCAAACTGCAATGTAACTGAATCTCAGCAGTGATTTGTAATTGCTTTAAGGGACCAACGTCGAATGTGGCGATATAAGTCAGGCCCTGTTTTCCCTGACATTTAAAATGAAGATACTCTGCTGTGAGAAGAATGCAATGTACGTACATGTTTAAAGGCATGGGCTTGTCTCTATTAAAGCATTGATTCTACTGCTTTGGCTGTCAAGTGCAAACTGTTACAAACAAACTACGGTAGCGATCACAACATGCAAGCTGCTTCTTACTTGCGTTAAGAACAAGATGTGGAATGAAAATACAATGTAAGAGGCACACTAATAAATCATGAAAAGTCTAGAGTTGATTATTGCGACTTTTGTCACGTCACTGTCCAAATATGGAGCTAGGTGAAATAACGAAGGCTTGCCTTTCACCTTGAGTATGGAGACAATCTATAGCTGATGCCCCCATGCCAAAGCGCCAGTGCTCGCCCAGCAGTCTGCCGTCAACGAAGCCGATGCGTGTCAATTATCTTCCCCAGGCGTCTTAATGGTATATTGTAGCCATGTATAAACAAAAGACGTAGCATATGTTCTTTCTAGTTAGTGCGCGCATGCGCACACAAAAATTCAAAGGCGGTTGAGGGTGGTAGAAAACGTGAGCCTCAACCACCCTAAACGGGATCTTTTCAACTACAGACAAGTCCCGTTGTTTACCTGCCCATCCGTTTATAGTTTGTTCCCTTCTCTCTGTCTAGAATCTAGATCATATCTCCATTTGACACATGAATTGTTACCTTCGTAACCTTGATTATCTGATATTATACTTTGTCGTATGACTTGCAGGGAAAACAGCTGATCTTTTGACATGCCCAGCATTGGGATGCCAGGGTTAAATTGATCAAGATATTTTTAATCCACATTTCAAGCCCATCAATGTGCCCATCATAAAAAGTATAGGCCTATAAGAAATGCATTGACATCATCAATGAAGAAAATTGAAGAAATAGAGAAAAGGTTGTACAGAGGACAGATATCTTTCTGGAATATGTCGTCCTTTCCTCCTAACACACAGGTGGTGTACAGTGTTCCTTAATTGCAATCTATAAATTATGAATACTTTCA
The DNA here is from genome assembly GCF_964188405.1 of Protomyctophum parallelum. Classification (NCBI taxonomy): domain Eukaryota; kingdom Metazoa; phylum Chordata; class Actinopteri; order Myctophiformes; family Myctophidae; genus Protomyctophum; species Protomyctophum parallelum. The sequence continues at coordinate 32,747,534 of NC_139707.1, forward strand.
AAACCCATGGCCGACCCAGTGAATTACCAGACTCTGAGCATTACCAAACTATTGTGCTTTTTCAACCATCATTTCAGAGTTCTCAAGTGATAATTTCCAAGATGCTTTTTCTTTTTTTTCAAACAGAAAGGAAACGTTCACTTGTTTTAAGGTACATCAAACTATGATATTATACTGATAAATTATCTTACAAGTGCAATCCAATGAACTGGATTCAGTGAGTTCTCAGACAGTACACACCAGCCATTATGTGGACGTTATCTTAGCGGTCACATTACGCATGCTGTGCATCCAGAGACATGATGTGCTGTGGTGTTTTCTCCTGGGAGAGAAGACCACATCACCCCCACACTGCTGGGTGCAAGACTTCCTCTGTTAAGTTCTTCTCCACTGCAAAAACTAAACAAGTGATTATTACTTGCATTCTGAATTTTTGGGGTTCATTCAAAATATTCAAATGTCAGATTGGCAGATAATTTTGCTAGTATAAATATTTTTCAACAATATAACTTCTTTCAAGACAGTTACTTGACAATGTACTATTATTTAAGATTACATTATTATTATGATCTTTAAACAATTTACTATTATTTAAGATTATTTATTTCTTGAATCAGTCACATTCTATAATGATGAAGTGAGTCTTAAAACCAGTAGAATTATCCACCAATGCATGCAGATACTTCTATTACAATTACTTGACTTAAAAGAAGCCAGAAAAGTTGGAATGCTCAGTGGCCTTGTGGTTAGAGTGTCCACCCTGAGACTGGGAGGTTGGGGTTCAATCCCCGGCCGGGTCATACGAAAGACTCTAAAAATGGGACCCAGTGCCTCCCTGCTTGACACTCAGCATCAAGGGTTGGTTTGGGGGTAAGTCCCTGCGACATACTAGCGTCATGTCCAGGGGGTGTACTTGTACATCAAGCTGCCTCACGCTACAGAAACAGGAGATGGGCCTCATGGCTCGGCAAGGCTACTTACTTATGCTGCTAGCTTGACATTTTTGCAGGATCTGTAGTTATTCTATAGATCCTGTGATGATAAGATCTGAGTGGATTTACTTGGTAACTACAGCCACAGTCACACATGCACACTTTACAGCAGCACTGTGGTCAGTTGAAACATTACTAATTACTAATTACTCAGTGTAAATTGGGAATGCAGGCCCATAGCGTGACATAACTTAAATAACATAACATACTTAATTAAATATGCCAGTGTAAAATGATCTCCTCTCCTTGGATTGTGTTTTGTTGGGTTTATGATTCATGGTATACTTCCTGATTCCATGCTCTCTGTTTTATTAGTCCCAGTTATAAAGGACAAGGCTGGTAAAGTTAGTAGCGTTGACAATTACAGACCTATAGCTTTAGCCAGTATACTGTCTAAAGTATTGGAAAGGATTCTGTTGGACAAGATAAACGAGTACATTGACTCGACAGACAATCAGTTTGGATTCAAACCCAAGCATGGCACTGATCTTTGTATATATGCTTTGAAGGAAATTGTAAACAAATATAGAGGGAAAAACTCAACAGTCCTTATGTATTGTATTGATCGTATTAATCATAGAAAGCTTTTTATTAAACTAAGCCCAAGAGGGGTGCCTAGTTAGGATCTTGGCCTATTGGTATGCCAACCAGACCATGAGAGTCAAGTGATGATCTGTCGAAACAGTTGAATGCTTGTAACACTGGTTGTATGCTGGGTAATGATCTTGTCAATCATTTGATGTATGCAGATGATTTAGTCATTCTGAGCCCGAGTAGCGCTGGACTACAAAAGCTGCTCGACATATGGTATGGCATAAGTAAGTAAGTATGGCATTGAAAATGATATCAAGTATAATGCCAGTATGAGTGTTATTTGTAGAACAAAACATTTCCTGATTTTAGACTATCTTTTAACACTCTCGGTGTCTGTAGTAAAGTCAAATATCTTGGACATTTCATTACAGAACAGTTGATGCCATAGGATGTATGCACAGGCGAACACCCTCGCACGCAAGTTCAGTATGTGTTCAGAAGCAGTTAAGATGACTCTATTTGAAGCTTACTGTACACCACTCTACACTGCCCACTTGTGGTCAAGCTACAAAAAAGTATTCAGAAACTTCAAGTAGTGTATAATGATGCCATGAGAATTTTACTCAAAAAGCCTAGATGGTGCAGTGCAAGTGAAATGTTTGTGGCTGCAAGAGTCAATACTTTTCAAGCTGTTCTCCGGAACTTAATGCATAGATTCATGTGTCGCTTGGATGAGTCTGTGAATAGCATCAACGTCAGTATAAATATTAAATAACCCTGTCCAAAGCTGCACTAGATACTCCTCTAGCCTTAGAAGACATTGGCTTAAAAGCCTTTATTTATAACTGTTACAAATGCCTGTCTAACATATACATATGGACTGTTTTTTATTGGATGTATATTGTATTTTGTATGTTTTCTATGGACCCTGAGTCTGCAATAAAGGCATTCATTCATTCATCCATTCATAACATTGTATATTAAAGATTCAAGATAAATGGTATTCACTGGCGGTCACACTAGCTATAGTAATTATCTTCTGAATATTTTTTGTTGCCATTCTATCTATGTAGAACTGGAAGCTTAACAAATTGTCATACTTTTGTCTAAACTTAAGTTAGGACAGGCGGCCAAGCAAGTTCTCTGGGTTTCAAAGTGCCAGTACAGGGAGCAGCTCCAGATATTTTGAGCCTAATGTGGATCGGTGGCGTGGTTGGTTGTGCAATCAGTGACTCCCATTCCAGTTTTTCCTGCCAGGTGATGGAGGATGTTTGGACTGGTCTTTTAAATCATCGCATTCTTTCTCACACCACGCGCAAATGTGCACACACACACACACACACACACACAGACCCCTGCCCACACACACAGGCTCACATACGATCCTTTTTCCTCATATATGCACATTTTTGCTTCTGTATGTAGAAAGTGCAGCGCCGCATGTGACTCTGTGGTGTGCTTTGTAACCTATGGAAACAAAAGTGCCATGAGGAAGACTTGGTGTCATTGTGCAAAGGCTTCTGGGTAATGTGGGGCTGGTTTGTGGTCGGGGCGCTCAAAGAGCTTCGTGTGGGGAGGAAGTAGGAACTGTGGGGGAACTTCCACCTTCCTTCCTCTGATTACCCGCGTTATGTAGCCATCTTGGGGAGGGGGGGGGGGGGGGGGGGGGGGGGGGGGGGGGGGCGCTTTGGGGGAAGGTAAAGCCAAGAAAGCAGCACCTCACTTTTAACCACATGAACGATAGTTTCCCTATTCTAGGGGAGAACATTTGGCAAAAATAGAAGAATAGAAGGGGCTGCAGAAATTGCAGCAGCACATTTGGACAGAGTGAGCGAAGATGATAACACACACGACACACCCAACAGAGGAAAAGCGAAACGTGATTGAAACGAGAGACAGACATGCTTGGTTAAGCAGCGCACATATGCTGTTCAGATTACTTTAACTGTAAAATCCTATTAGGAAGCAGGACAGTGATTTGTTAACATTAGGGTGGAGCAGTGGCATAGTGGGGGATACAGGCCCTGATGGTTTGATGTACTGTAAATGGATACACATCTGCCATGACATGAACTGAAATCAGGAAATGATGTGAATGCAAAACCTTTTTAGGTTGCAAAGTGAAAAAAAATAAGGATCACAGAATACAGACAGACAGACAGACAGACAGACAGACAGACGAGCTCGCACAACAAGAGATCTGCATCTGTTTGGGTACACGACAAACGGTCACTTCCAAACTTTACCAAGACTAAATCTTGATAAAGTGATCTTTCTATTTCAAAATTATGACTGTGTGTGTTTGGCAACTTGTAACAGAGCAGAATAAATATACACTGTACAGCTATTCTGTCAAAGTAAAACATAATCCATGCAAGCATGCAGGCATCACTGGACTCATTACTGAAACGAAAACAAAACAATCAGTCCTACAGAAAGATAGCATGAAATAAAATTTCACATCTGGTGCCAACTATTGCAGCAACAAAAGATTATTCACAAAGCTTCTGTTGTGTCACGACCTTGAGTATTTGTGCTGTAGGTGTAATATTGACATAATACAGTCCATCCACACAAGACCCCAAAACACACACTTTTGGGGAGTGTGGAAGAGAGGCGAATACGAGTTATTAGTTATTAGAGTAGTTATGTAGTATTAGTATCCATCCATCCATCTTCAACCGCTTATCAAAAAAGCAGAACTGAATCAGTTGTAATTGGAGCAGTTGTAAGCTGCTCTGTTTCCAGTTCTGACTCAAACTGCAGCTGATCAACAGGGCAGGGGTACTTTGCTCAACGCAGAAACCACATAATGCACGCGCTGAGTTTCCCTTTGTCGACTGCTGGAAACACTACACAGGGGGATGAGAGAGAGAGAGAGAGAGAGAGAGAGAGAGAGAGAGAGAGAGAGAGAGAGAGAAGAAACATTCTGTTTTTGTTTGATTGCTGAAGGAATCGCACTCTAACCTTTGTGCTTTGTGGTTACAGATTCTGGGGTCAAGAGAGCAGAGTATATATAGGATGGAAAGACTGAAACACTGTTTTCCGAAACTGCAACACTGAGGCAACCTGGGGCCCATTGTCTGGGTGCCGTGGTGGTTTTGTCTGTTTGTTTTTCTCAACTGATTCTTGTAGCTAGGGGTCACCTCTTAAGAATTGAGCATTTTTTGTTATTAACCCCTGAAGCCACTGCAAGATATTTGCTCTGATAATGCTGTCCGGAGACGTTTTTTCATGGGCTTTGATCGCCAAGGTTTTGCTCGCTGTGTGTGAAAGGCTCTGTGAGAACATCCGGTGGCGATAAAAGCGATCACCGATGCCTTCCCGAGCGTATCTGAATATCTAGCAGGTTTGATATGGCTCTTATCGTCGACTGGACATCATACAGTATGAACTGGGTTGCAACTGCACCCCAAGAAGGTCTGCGAGCACAGGAAAGCTGTGCTCACTGACTGACTGACTGACTGACTGACTGACTGACTGACTGTCTGTCTGTCTGTATGTCTGTCTGTTTGTTGATAGATTAGATGGATATTATTCCTTGGGTAAATCCTGGTGTCATATTGGTTTCATACTGTATAATCTACGCAGCAGCCAAATGTTATTATGGAACCATTTGGACCACGTGCGCTGCACGGCGCTGTGTGTGCACGTGCACACATACTGAGAGAGAGAGAGAATTATTTAAAGGGACACTTCACCCTTTTTGCAAAAAGATATATGTTAACTAGAAAAAGTGCCCTTCTGGGCACAGGTCTCCACCAGGATAGGAATGTAGGACATTGCAGCTTGCCTTCATCTGGTGGTTGGATAAAAGGGCAACAAAAGTAAACTAGGGAGTTGGCATACAAAGTTATCCACAGATCCGTGCAGTTAGAGGTAAAAACACTTTTCGGCCAGTTATAGCGCCACCTTGAGGCTGAGTTGAAATTGTTCATGTGGCATTTCGTCCTCGGCCTAGTGGGAATGTGGGTGCACAATTTCACGGAAATCACGCGATGTGTTCATGATTTGCAGCATTTTGTTTGAAACTGAGCACTCCTGTGAACTTTGGAAGCCAATCTTAACCAATCAGGATGGAGTCTGAGAAATCTGAAAGACCGGTTTCATTGAATGGCTCTAGAGAGACTGTGTACCAATTTGCGTGATGTTTGGACAAAATCTGTAGGTGTACTGTGCAAAAACTTGTTTTGCACAAAGCGGCCTTCTGGTGGCGCTATAACAGGCCGTTCTGGAAAGTTTGGGGCAGAGGTTCATCGTTGGCATCCAGGGAGTGTGTGTGCAAAATTTGGCATCGACCGGGTTAACGGTGGCCGAGATTAGCTGCTCACGGACACACGGACGGACACACACACGGACGGACACACACACGGACGGACGGACGGAGTGCAAAACATACTCTCCCTAACGGTGGCCGAGATTAGCTGCTCACGGACACACGGACGGACACACACACGGACGGACACACATAGTCCAGTACCTGCCTGTGGACCCTATCGCAATTTGGTGTTTTTGGAATTTCTCACTTGAACTGAGTCAATGGGTCCCTAGACATGAAAAATCAACGAGGTGCTCGTCCGCCATAGTGCCACGAATGGCGCAATGGCCACATCAAAAATGGCCACCATCGGCTATGATGAAAATCCAACCTTTTTGTTTTTTTGTGTTTAAGCACATGTAAAACATTCATTTTGACTAATTGTGGTGTGTGGAATTCATTTCTGATATTGTTTTGATGATTTGGGGTGATTTTGACCTTGAAAGGTCATAGTCAAGGTCATTTTGCTATTCTACAGACCTTGGCCATAACTTGTCCATTTTTAGGAGTAAGAACAGGAACAATAAGTCTATTTCAACTAAATCTAACTCTTAAAATTAATTTCTGATATTGTTTTGACCATTAGGGATCATCCTGTCATTGAATTATTGATGTTAATGTCATTTTTTAATAATTTGATTATGATTCTTTAGTCGCTTTTATTATATATTTTCATGATTTGTTTTCTTTACATAAACAAAATACATGGGCATAAGAAAAACAACAACAGCACCATATGTGCTGTGTGAATAAGCCCATTGTACAAAAGACTCTGTCCATGGCCCAAATGAGCCAATTCATTGCTATGGCAACCCCATAGTGGAGGATATTAAGTCAATATATCATAAGAATCGTTCACTTGATGGTACAAGCACCAAATTTGGTACACAAGTGCTTCAGAACCTACTCTCTCAGAAATGTACAATGTCCACTTGAAAAAACTAAATGGCCACCATTTTTCAAGATGGCCGCCAAATGAAAAGGGCCTTTTGTGGCGGTTCTGGACAACCGTGGGTCCGACCAACTCGAGACCGGGCACTGCACTCCCTGTGGGTGTGTGGAACGTGTATGTCGAATTTGAAGTGGGGCGAACGGTTCTCGAGTTACGTGGATTACAGACGTACAGACACACAGAATTTGTGCAATTAGCAGATCTAGTCAGGTTCACTATGTCACCTAATATAATTTCGTTCAAAAATTGTGGAGATTAGCAAGACAATACATGTTTTTAATGTTCAGAACATGGGGAATCCAAAAATCGATGTTTGCATTTGCACAGACGCCTGCATGGCCCCCATATTGGGCATTCAAAATGGCCACCATAAAATATATAATTTGCGCTATCTTGGCTTCTAGACAACATAGAAAGTTAATTAAATATGCTAATCCTATGTTTTCTGGGTCAAGGAATCCAATAAAGACCTAAAGGATTGTGCACAGGAACTTGCAGTGGCGCCCCCTAGAGGATGGCCAGGGAAATTCAGGTTCACTGTGTTAAACAATATACGTTGATATAACATTTTAGTAGATTAGCAAAACTATACATTTTTGAAATCTTCAGAGCATGGGGAATCCAAAATCTATGTTTGCATTTGCATAGATACCTGAAAGGGTGTCTAGAGAACTATCTTGGCTTCTAGACAACCCAGAAACTTAATTAAATATGTCTGGGTCAAGCAATGTAATAGAGACCAAATAATAGTGGTCAGGATCTTGCAGTGCAGCCCCCAAAGGGGTTGTCAGGGAAATAATCAAATCATGCTTCTAGATATGTCATATTAGGTACTATTCATTTACATATGTTTTACTTGTCTTGTTTCTCCACCATGTGATTATTGTTAATTTGTGTCACCTGTGTCCTTTTTTGCCCCAGCCTGGAAGCCTATCCCTGTGTTGATTGTCATTGAGTTCACCTGTGTCTACTTTTTTTCCCAGTGTATATAAGCCTGTCTGTTTCCTTGAATGTTTTTTGGATCATCTGTTTGTGTGACCTTTTTGCCATTGTATTCATCTTAAAAAGTAAGTACTGCAGAATAAACACTTGTTTTTTGCACTCTAACATTTTCCTCTTGCCTTTGGGATGAACTCATAAATCTTCTGACAGTTATCTAACTACTGTTAGTTATTGTATCTTTCTAGAATAATTTTCAAATCACTTTATGAACTTAGTTTGCCATAGCATCTGTCTAGCTAACATGATTAGTCACTGTGTTGATAATACATAACTGAATTATTGATATTAAATTATGGCTTTTGGTTTTTGGTGTGCCACCCCAAGATATTCAGTGACCTTCTGTGGGTACCACTGTCCTATGTATAATATACGGTGGATGTTATTCTGTACTTTCAGGGCATAACTCATGATGGCTGAAAGCCCTGATCACAACAACTCCAAGCCTGTTGACTGGAAACTATGCACTATGCACTGTGATGTGGCAGAGTCTTTTTGACCCACTCAAACATGGCTATTACCAAAATAGCCATGGTGAGATACTCCCTACCACTACAAAGGTTCCACCTGCACCACAGGCCATTGTAGAGTTGGTCAGATGTCAGTGCAAAACCCATTGCACAACCCAGAGATGTTCATGCAGGAGACACAACTTGGCTTGCACAGAACTTTGTTTGTGTGGTGAATGCGAAAACGACGCAGACTGCAATGTGGAAAATGACACTCCGGACAGTGATGAAGAGCTGTAAAATAATATTCCTGAATGATAGATGTAGATATTGTATATAGTTTAATCTTATAACTTGTCGATAATCTCTTTGCATTTTAATGTGTAATATCATGTACATGCCTGCTGCTAATGTAGAAATATAAAGACTATGTTTTCAATTTACATTTGCTTTCTTGCTTTTCTATAACCCTGAGATATAAATTGAGGTCTGTTTTGAACTCCTTGACCTGGAAAAGCTATCTAATTAAGGTTCTAGGTTGTCTAGAATCCAAGACAGCACAAATTAGGCTATATATTTTATGGTGTCCATAAAACAACCAATATGGCGGCCATGCATGTATGTGCAAATGCAAACGAGGATTTTTGGATTCCCCATGCTCTGAAGATACCAAAAATGTAAACGAAAGTATATTGTTTAACATAGTAAACCTGAATTTCTCTGTCCATCCTCTAGGGGGCGCTACTGCAAGTTCCTGTGCACAATCCTTTAGGTGTCCTTGACCCAGAAAACATAGGATTTAATTCACTTTCTATGTTGTCTAGAAGCCAAGATAGCATATATTTTATGGTGGCCATTTTGAACGTCCAATATGGCGGCCATGCAGGTGTCTGTGCAAATGCAAACATCAATTTTTGGATTCCCCATGTTCTGAACATTAAGAAAATGTATTGTTTTGCTAATCTCCACAAATTTTGAACAAAAACACATAGTGAACCTGACTAATCATTGGAACGGTTGTTCGCTTGGTGATACAAGCGTGACATTTGCCGTGAACATTCCTTTGGTCAACTCTTTAACTTTTTAAACCGAGCCATCCAAAAATCCAATATGGCGGTGATATTTCAAGATGGCCACCAAAATTAGACTGGTTTTGCATTTCTGCATATACTGTATACCGTACTGTACCATACCGTACCGTACCTTACTGTATGGTATCATACTGTACAATACTGTACTGTACTGTACTGTACTGTACTGCATGGTACCATACTGTACCTTACTGTATGGTATCATACTGTACCTTACTGTACTGTACGGCATCATACTGTACTGTACCATACTTTATGGTATCATACTGTACCATGCCGTACCGCACGTTACTGTACCGTACTGTACTTTACCATACTGTACTGTAACATACTGTAGTGTACTGTACAGTACCGTGTGTGTGTGTGTGTGTGTGTGTGTGTGTGTGTGTGTGTGTGTGTGTGCACGCACAGGGAAAAGGGGAGGACCCCTTTTGGTTTTGTTTTCTGCATCTTCCTCTGTGACCTGCCACCTTCATGTCATCTCTCACAGCATCCTTAAACCTCGTCTTTGGCCATCCTCTATACCTGGCAGCTACATCTTCAGCATCCTTCTCCCAATGTACCCTCATCCCTCCTTTTCACATGTCTAAACCATCTCAACCTCACCTCTCTTGCTTTATCCCCAAACCTTCTAACCTGGGCTGATCCTCTAATTTAGTCATTTCTGATCAAGTCCTTCCTTTTCACTCCTAATGAGAACCATAGCATCCTTAATTCTGCCACCTCCAGCTGTGCCTCCTTTTCATCAGTGCCACCGTTTCCAACCGTACGGCATGGCTGGTCTCACTACCATCGTATACATCTTCCCTCTCACTGGTAGCCTTCTGTCACAAATAACTCCTGACACATATGTCCCATATTCTCAATACACTGGCTTCACTTGCTAGAACATTTCCATCTCTATACTCACCTTAACCTGTTACACTACTGTCTACTGTCTGGTCAATTGGTACAAATAATTTTCTCCCTCCCTCACCATCTCTCTTTGCACTTACTGTACATCTCATATACTTTATCTTAGCCCTGACCACTTCTTAGCCCACACCACCTGACATCACATCTCTCTCTTCTTACCCATCATCTAAAAAAACCCCAATGGGCATTGCCCATTGACATATATTCAAGTCTGTGTGTGTCTGTACATCTGTAATCCACGTAACCAGAGAACCGTTTGCCCCACCGACTTCACCGAATTCGACACAAACGTTCCACACACCCACAGGGAGTGCAGTGCCCGGTCTCGAGTTGGTCGGACCCACGGTTGTCCAGAACTGCCACAAAAGGCCCTTTTCATTTGGCGGCCATCTTGAAAAATGGTGGCCATTTAGTTTTTTCAAGTGGACAACGTACCTTTCTGAGAGAGTAGGTTCTGAAGCACTTGTGTACCAAATTTGGTGCTTGTACCATCAAGTGAACGATTCTTATGATATATTGACATACCTCCACTATGGGGTTGCCATAGCAATGAATTGGCTCATTTGGGCCATGGACAGAGTCTTTTGTACAATGGGCTTATTCACACAGCACATATGGTGCTGTTGTTGTTTTTCTCATGCCCATGTATTTTGTTTATGTAAAGAAAACAAATCATGAAAATATATAATAAAAGCGACTAAAGAATCATAATCGAATTATTGAAAAATGACATTAACATCAATAATTCAATGACAGGATGATCCCTAATGGTCAAAACAATATCAGAAATAAATTTTAAGAGTCAGATTTAGTTGAAATAGACTTATTTTTCCTGTTCTTACTCCTAAAAATGGACAAGTTATGGCCAAGGTCTGTGGAATAGCAAAATGACCTTGACTATGACCTTTCAAGGTCAAAATCACCCCAAATCATTCAAAACAATATCAGAAATGAATTCCACACACAACAATTAGTCAAAATGAATGTATTACATGTGCTTAAACACTAAAAAACAAAAAGGTTGGATTTTCATCATAGCCGATGGCGGCCATTTTTTATGTGGCCATTGCGCCATTCGTGGCACTATGGCGGACGAGCACCTTGTTGATTTTTCATGTCTAGGGACCCATTGACTCAGTTCAAGTGAGAAATTCCCCCAACACCAAATTGCGATAGGGTCTACAGGCAGGTACTGGACTAACACACGGACGGACGGACGGAGTGCAAAACATACTCTCCCACCATGCCTTCGGCCTGGTGGAGACAATGTCGTTTAGAAGCTTTAGAACACTTTCCCGGGGGTCTTTATGTGTGTAATATGTGGTTTTAGATATTTTAGATTGTAGCATTGAGCGCAGTGTATCTGATGTCATGGACACTGGTCTCACTTCCTTCCTGGACTACAATTCTCAAAATACTTGGGTGCACTGCTCCTCCTTGTGGATAGGGGAGGTCTGTCTTACTGAGTACACATGTAGTCCAGGAAGTAAGTGATCCCAGTGTCCATGACATCAGAGACACTGGGCTCACTGATACAATCTAAAATATCTAAAACCACATATTACACACATAAAGACCCCCAGGAAAGTTCTAAAGCTCCTAAATGTCATTAACATATATTTTTTAGCAAAAAAAAGTGTCCCTTTAATGAAAATCCAGATTTAGCATCCTGCCTCGCTCTAGCGCACGTGATATATTGCATACTTTTCGCCCTGTGTATTCCAGACAGTGTATGTGTGTGTGTGTGTGTGTGTGTGTGTGTGTGTGTGTGTGTGTGTGTGTGTGTGTGTGTGAGAGTGAAAGAGAGAGAGAGAGAGAGAGAGAGAGAGAGAAGCGTTCTGTGTCAGTCTCTCAAATATATCACCGGGACCCTGCACATACGTGAGATGTCAAAATGAATTGGAATAAAAACAAATGTAGCCAAATTTAACGGGTCTAGATCACTCTTGCTGTCGAGTTATATATGGATGTACGGAAAGTATTATTCAGAATTGGTGGTAAAATATAGAGTGGGTCAAAATGATTGATCAGCTGTTCCACACTGATAACTGAAAGGGACTGAAATGAGTCTCTCACCGCATTCCATTGCAAGCACCACTGGTGAAATGGGGGGTTGTGAGATCCTTATCAGTACCAGTCAGTGGTGTGAAGCCATTTATGACCTATTCAGAGGAAAGGTCTTAACTCACTGAACAGGACATGTAGGTAGGAAGAAAGTACTTATTTAATTCCTTTCATTGATAAATGTGTTGCAAGTAACCAATATTATACTGGGTTAGTAAAGCCTAGATAATATAAGTATGTAATGATCTAACAGTTGATCTAGTTAGCAATTAGGCCTAAAAAAAAAACGTTGGTTTCCGATTGGCATTTTTGGGCTGAGTAGGTAGGGAATTTATTTTATTTTATTATTTTTCGTGGGAAGGATGGGTAGCAAGGAATTTATTTTATTTTATTTTATTTTATTTTTATTTTTTTCGTGGGAAGGATGGGTAGCAAGGATTTTTTTCTTTTTTTTCCTACGGCAATGATGGATAGGCTTCTTTTTTAATAACTTCAATATTTACCTGAAATACCATCTTTTAAATAATGAATGGTTCAAGTACACATAACACTGTATGCCTACAGCTAAACATTTGAAAACTTTGAATAGAATGTCCACACACTGGTTGAATACTTTAGAGTTTTAATTCAACTCCAAACCAAAGTAAAGTGCTGCATCACTCACATACCAAAAATAAATACAAATGTAAAAAAAAATCTTCAAGTAATAAAGCTGAAACATGAACTTGTGTTTTGAAGCAGAGAGCTACTGGCTATCCCTGGATCAAACAAATTAACTTAAACCAACCAATGGCATGAGGAGTTGGAAAACCAAGAATACTGACTGGTGAATGAATTATACCAGGATTTGAAAATAATAAAACATTTTACCCCAGGGTATGAGATGAGCTCAATTCAGAATGAGGAGCTTTAACAATTAAGTCCATTCTAAATACTGATATACAGTATGCAGCTTAAAAGTGAATAGTGTTAGAACGGTGGTTGGTCAAACAGATTAGAACGGTGGTTGTTGAACTTGCTACCGCTGTCTGGCCTCTGGTTTGCGAACCAAATTAATTGCTTAGTGTTCAGCATCAAAGTATATAACTTAAGTTAACTTGCCATATGCTTAAATGTTCTATACGCCCATCGATTAATCCGCAATAGCTCGTTTTGGAAGCGTCGGGGCTTAACGAGACACTGCTGTCTCGTTGAACCCAGCTGGGTGAATAACCTAAATCAACGTCACCACGGTAAATGCTCCATATAACTATGAAAGCGCTAATGTTAATGTTCACTGCATACACGTAATATAGTTGACCAAGCAATGTTACAGTCCACTGTAGGCTACAGCTATTTGGTTTCCAAATCGTAGCGCTGTAGACTACAGCAATTTAATTTCCGCATCGCAGCGCAGTGCGCCTCATGTGTGCCCAAAAGAACAGATCTGCAAGCTGTCGACACGCAATCGAGCGGCATGTTGATAGTTTGTATGTCTGTTATTTTGGTTAGGCAACGCACATTACGCGTTGTATGTGGGTTTGAGAGGCAATGATTAATGTAGGCCTACAGTAGCCTAGTAGATTATAGCCAAGTTGACAGTTGTCATAATATTGTTTAGCTCTGTTCTGGACTGTTGCACAACGTTAGCCAACGGTGAATGATGAAAAAGTTGCACTTTGTTAACGAGGACAGTATTGGACATGCTGCGTCACTTCAGAGGATCGCTGCTACTTTGATTCAAAGATGTTTACTCACCCCTGGAAATCGCTGGAAACCATTAGAATGTTGGAAATGGAACGTGAGTTACAACCTCAAGTAGCCTACCATGCACCTCGCGATGACGCATTCCAAAACATTTGCGCACGTGATATTTTAGACGAAAGAAAACTTTATTTTGACTTTGCGCGTCCAGATGGTCTCATCAAAGAGAATTTTAATGATCAAAGACCTTTTTGGTCTTGACTCGGTCTTATTCTGAGCTTTCTTTTTTTTTTCTTCTTTTTTTTTCACCAAATGCCAATAAAATAATATGAGTCGCGCATATTTAATAGTCGGTCGGCAACCGGAAACCAAAGTTAACCATTACAGGGCAGGCATAAAGCTCCTGCACTAGTAAGAAGGCTGTCTCAGTGCACAGGCAAATAGTCTGTGCACCTCTCATTGGCTAAAGACAGGGGCAGAAAAACTGACCCTGCTATTTGATTGGTTGCAGAAGCAACCCACTGCTTTAAGTATACTGTTGGCCAAGGGTTGAATTCAGATTAATCTTACCATCTTGACGTAACAGAACAAGCAGAAGGCCAGCGGTAACTATATAATGAGATATGATATGTGCATTATTCATAACTATGTTTTAATGTGTAATATGATAATTAGATTGTAACCAAGTGTTATTGTGTTTCTTTTCTCCAATTAATAATCTTGATATGGCAGATTTAAAACCACACTTATTACAAGTGGCCACATACCTGGCACACACTTATTTAGAGGGTGGAACACCACACAAAGTGGAGCCACACACACATTACAAAGTGAGCATAGTGGAACCACACAAAGTGGAATACTGCACACATGCACACGTACTTAATGGAACCTCGCAAAGAGGAATACCATAATTATGTTTCAATATAACTACACTTCTCCAAATGAGAGCAGGGTTAGGTGATAGACTTTAAGGGCGTGCTAAGTCACAAATCCAGGGTACTATTATCAGTCTGTGTGGGGAAGTTTGAACGAATGTCTATATATGTGTTTTATGTTTAATAATGAACTAATAAAAACCCTATAAAAAGCATGTTTGATTCGTAAAAAAGGGAAATTATTGAAGCATTAAACAAATCAATGTGCGTATTAAACCTAGCTAAATCTGTTTGCATTCTGGGGAATTCGGATCCCGGCAAATCTCACCGAAAACCGGACACTTGCAGTGTGTGATCCCTTGTCTGCGACCATTCATTACAGTGTGAAAAACAAGATATGACTCCTGGAGTGTGAAATACGCATCATCTGATGACTTCCCAACGAGCCCTAATGCCGGAAAAAAAAATCCACCAAAAATAAAGTTTTGTGGTATTTCATGCAAAACATTGATCTAAAACAGCTTTGAGGCAAAAAACTGCCCCGCCGATAGGATGTTTCTGTCTACAGTGGGGACCTCATGTTTATGTATTTCCTTGGTGTTTTTCTGTGCGGTGTGGTTTTGTTGTGGGTGTTTTTAACAGAATTGTGAAGACGAATATCATCTATGTAATATAATATAGGGACAATAAAGTTTATTATTATCAAAAAGTGGATATGTATGTATTTGATTTATGATAAATGCATTTAGCCAAAAATGCCAAAATCCTATACAAGATATTTTGTTTTAGATTTTATGTAAGATAAATGTATCAAATCTGCTTTCTACAATCTTTATCAGTGGAATTGTAGCATATTGCCTTTCCAATCGTTGCATATTAACCCTTTCAGGCCATCTAGCTTGAGCTTGCACCCACAGAACATTTCCCTGAAAAATAGGGTTATGAGATTTCATGCAAACATCCCTCCATCCCATATCATGTTCAATGTACTTTAACATTCTCGCATACAATATACAACTATAAAACACAATTATTCCACATAAATTCATAGCAGATTATCCACCTGTTTCCCAAGGAGCTCACTGGGGGAAAATGCTGAGTAGTCACCCAGTAGTCTGCCGTCACCCAGGCGGATGCGTGCACCCGACCTTGCTTCTCGCCCTCAGAGCATCTTACTGGTTAGATAATGTAGAGTAATTGTTATTTTATTCAACATTTGCCTGTTATCTTTCCTGTGGTACTACATAGGAGAGATGACAGGCAAACGATCAAAATAAATATTATTCTTGATTCTCCATTAAACTGTTATTCGTCTATAGTACTCAATTGTGTTTAACAATAATTTAATTCTTGAGAGTGTAAAATGAAACCAAGTGTCATGAGTTAAGATCTATATTGGTTATCCATCATTTAGCTGGGGACCACCTGGAACCCCACCAAGGACCACTGGTGGTCTCTGGACCACTGGTTGAAAACCACTGCGCTAGACTAATCCCCATCCAGAGATTCAGCTTTGCTTTCATCCCTTGTATAAATGTAACAATGCAGTACTCTCCTGACCAAATGAATGAAACTCTCAAAGTTGCTGAGTAGTCGCTCAATAGTCGAAGATATCAGGAGTGAAACTGCAGTTTCACTGCAGTTGTGGGCAATGTATGAGAACAAATTTAACCCGGCGGTATCATTCTCCTGGCCCCCGCAATGACTTATACCATGACACGATTATAATTGCGTTTCTTGCGTTATTGATCATGAGGAAAGTCATTCATCACTATTCTCTGTCACGCATGCACGTGCACCCCCACACACACACACACACACACACACACAGTATGTACTGTATGTGTGTTTCATTGTGTCACATTTATGTCAAGATAGAACTGTGAAACATGTAGCGTCTAACAAAACCCTTTTATCTCGGATTCTAATCCCAGATTACGATTCTAATCAAAACAAGCTATATTTACGGCCGATTACGGGCCACTGGTCGTGGTTACAAAATGTATACCTCGGGTGCTCTGCGATCCTGCGGGGATAGGATTGCATAGACTTTAGCTAACTTGATATGTACCCCTTGAATAAGGCACCTCAGGCTCACTGAAAATGCTGACAGTCAATGTGTAATGTGTAAGTACAATTTTGAGCCTACATTTTTCAATAATTTATATGCCACTACATCTCAGAGGCAAAAATGTTTATTTTCACACAACTACTACAATTATTTTAAGAATTTAGCTCAAAGGTAAATCTTTGAACCTATAAAAAGCCAGTAGAGTCTTAGTTCTAAAAAGCCATTAAAAAAACGAATTTTGGTCTATTGATGAAATGGGAAAGGTGGTAAATTAAAGCAGAGTGCAGAGTGTTCCATGCACAGAATCACTGGGCCTCTTAACAGACAGCAAATCACTATGAGGTAGAGGAGGCATACTGTGAGAGGATAGAGCGCCATGGGTCAGGGACTATACTGGAAGAGCTGAGGTATAAAATGTCTCACTTCAAAGAAGGTTTTTCTTTGTCTTTTTTTTCTGTGAAGAAACAATAATAAAAAAAAATATATAGGTGTAAATCCTTCCCGCGCCAACACAATGATGAATAGTTGTTTAAGCTCAGCTATATACTTTTTTTCCACCCTTTATATTGACAGCTGTGGAATTGTCTGAATGTCACACTGACACACCAGACCAATACATTTTAAAGTACTCAGATGATACAGTTTTGATTTCTCTCCTAGAGAGTTCCAGTGATCCTGGAACAACACCACCACAGTGTAAATAAGGTGGTTGAGTGGAGTGATAAAACGCTCTCATCATGAACACAAAAAAGACAGTGCACCACTAGAGATACACAGATCCCCATTACTATTTAGTGAACAGATCAACCATGTATGTAATGTTTATATAGACCATCTTTATTATGGAAAGATCAGATTGAATAAGTGTAAGAAAACAAAGCAAAGAATATATTTCCTTTGCCCGTCTAAGATCTATTTGGTGCTAGTAGATGGATTGTTATTTATTATATTTTTTTACTTATTTTATGATGGGTAGCCTAAAAGTCACAATTGCTGCAACAACTGAACATTTGTTCAAAGATTGTTGGACAACCACTTCAGAGGCTAAATACATCCATGTATGATAGCAGCATTCAAAGGTTGGCAAGGAACATCACCTCAAACACTAGCCATATTGATTGATTGATTGTATTAACAGTTTGTAGAACTAGACCTGTACGTGCCTGTCGGCCAGACGGCCAACGGCCTACTTGAGAACGATGCAACTTGGGAACCTAATAATACCAGTTGTCAACTTGTCATAGCACCCGTTTTAACTCTCCATCTGTGTCCCACATGGAGATCTCTGTATCTGCCTGTGTCTGAAGAGGGCAAACTGACTGACTGTGAAAAGTGGACTGGTTAAGTAATCAATTGTCAGGTGTGGAGTTGCCATGGCAATCTATTGGCTGAGGCAGAGGCCAAATTGCACTTGGCCTCATTAGGCCGAGCAAAATAATACTTTGGTCTCCGGTTGCCGACCGACTATATTAAATATGTGCGACCCAGATGATTTTATTGGCATTTGGTGAGAAAAAAAAAGTCGACCAAAAAATAAAGTTTTCTTTCATCTAAAATATCACGTGCGCAAATGTTTTGGATTGCATCATTGCGAGGAGACGCACAAAACAACACAACACAACACAGCACCTGTGTATTAGTGTTGCGCGCACGCGAGAGAGAGAGAGAGAGAGAGAGAGAGAGGTGACGGTCCGGTCCCTCAGATGAAATCATGAACATATAAGAATTAAGCCCAACACTTATACACATACGTGACATGACATAGGCCGGCAAGGCCGCCTATCTGTTTCGGAACGGTTCACTTCACTCAGCATTCAGCACGCAGTGTAGCTCTCCACTCAAAATGAATGAATCTCTGCATGTTCTCATTTTTGTTTTGATTGTGCCTATACTTCACTTTGTTGCGCGGCGGCGGTAAAATAAAATAAATTCCCTACCTACTCAGCCCAAACATGACAGCCAAGATTGGCCTTAGGCACTGGTAGAGCCTGACCAGAGCCTTTTGTGGTGGTTCTGGACAACCGTGGGTCCGACCGACTGGATACCGCACTGCACTCCCTACCGCACCCCCCCCCCATATAGCGACGGCTCTGCAACTCTCGCGGCCAGCGAGCATGGTAGAATCCACGCTTCAACCCGCCAGGCAGGCTGAGGCAGCCACGGTGGGAACTAACTCACCATAGCGACTTCCACCATTTCAACAAATAAGCACAAACAAACCACTTCACATGAACAATATTGATGTAACCAGGAGATTTGGTGGGGGATCTGACGTTCTCTCGGATCCCTCCCCAGCTCCCCGGATGGAATCGAGCAGCGGTGAGCGAGCAGTGTTGTGTGCGAGGGCTGCTGCCTGCTGCTGGGCAGACTGGAGAAACACATGCACCCCTCAGGAGACGGGAACCACTGTGGCCAGCGAGCCAGCATTGTGCCCTCAACACCAAACCTATTCGGTGAAAAAAGTAGAACTAGTAGCTTGTCGATCTGCTACTTTTGCCGAATGTTTGCCTCCAGAATGAGGATACTAGGTTCATGCTGTTAATCCCAACAGATAATGTTAGTTTGAAACAGCCTACTGATCATTCCTACCACGTTTCATTGAATTCCTTCTCCATTTCTAACCGTGACCTTGACACAAACACAAACAGACAGGACTGATTAAATACCATGCCACGCATTGCTGCGGGCAGACCGAAAAGACTAAGAACGCCACAAGAGCCACCATGATGATCTCTCTTTCAGGGAGTCCATCAATCACAATGTCAGTCCATCTATCTGTTCACATGCCTCGGTCTGTACAGATATGTCCACAGTGGTGGAAAAAGTACTCACAAATTTGTCACGATAATCAATAATGCAATGTAGTAAGAAAGGGTCCAGAATTCAAAATGTACTTGAGGTACTTATTATGCAGGAATCAGGATGTCCCATTTTACAAGTTAGATCTGCTATTTTTAAATGGCCGAAATGTGTATAGGTCTGAAGTGGATAATAGTTTTGTAATGATAATCGAAATATACAACCAGTAACTCAAGTTTTACAATATTTGCCTCTGAGATGTAGTGGAGCAGATTAGAAGTAAAAGTAAATTGGAAATACTCCAGCAATGTAATAACACCTCATAATTGTACTTAAGTGCTGTATTGAGTAATGTACTTCGTTACTGTCGTGTCGGGGGAAAAAAACATTGTGTATGTCCAAAACCTTTACATTTCAGGAAATGGATGGATGGATGGTAAGTGCACTATACTTCTATAGGATATAGTGCACTTTGTCATATGACTGTGTGCATTAATGTACAAAAAATCACACCCGTGTGAACTGAGTGGTGCAACTCCCCCCCCCCCCCCTCTCTCTCTGTCTGTCATTAGCAGGCAACAGTGCAGCACTATCTCTCTCTCTCTGTTTCTGGCACAAAAGCACCACTTTTGCCCCTACTGCTACTCATAGTCACACACATACATAGTCACATAGGTTAACACAGACATTGCTGAGTGTTTGCACAACTCAAAAACATATAGAGCTGAAATATGGAGATACAAGGTGTCTGCCAGACAGCGACAATATCATTTATCTCTCTCACTCTCTCCCTTCAAGGGGACATGCAGTGTAGAATGATGTATGGGCTCTAATGGTGGGAGATGGCTGTCCTTTTCTGAAGACTTGTAATTAGAAACCATTAGTCATGTCTTTTCTCAAAGGTGTCAAAGGTGCAGTCAAGTGACAGTGATTTCTTTTTTACTTAAAGGACGTCTTCAGCCTATCTTCATATAATTGGTCCTCACTAATGTTCATGAAAAAAATTGCAAAAAATAAATAAAAAGCATTCTACTCTGTGTCTCATAAGAGGGCTGTGGGCAGTTCAGAAACCCGTCTTCCAGTGACATCATCGATGGGGAATCCAAAGTAATAGAAATTGCTATTTCTATTCCTGAAAAGTTACAATTCTATAATGAAGCCATCGTTCTGGCGATGATATGATATGATATATTTATATATATATTTTAACATCTTGTTTAAAACATAATCTGCCTAATGATGATGGAACACGGGTTTCTGAACTGCCGACAGCCCTCCTATGAGACACAGACTGAGTAGGAAAAACAACCTTTTTTAATTTCATCATGAACATTAGTGAGGGCCAATTATATGAAGATAGGTTGAAAAGTGGTGAAGTCGTCCTTTAAAAGTATCAATATCACAAAGTAAAAAATACTAAATATTGGCATCAACATATACTTAAAACAACAAAGGTTAAAAGTGCTCATGCAGATTGTCCCATTGCACAGGTCACAAATGTATAAAATGTATGCAAATATTTTTGAAAATAGCCAAAGTTTAAATAAGGCTGAAGTGGTTAAAGTATATGCTCTGTAATTAAATATTCCAAATCTAAAAAGTAGCTAGCAAGTGTGGAGTAGACCTAGAAGTTTAAAGTAGGCTACTGAAAACTGAAAATACTACAGTAAAGAAAAAAAACACCAGTATTGTACATGTGTTTTGACCTTTCTCTATGCTCGGTGCTGTGGGGGAGACATTATTTCACAGTGTTGCTGTCTTGTATGCATTGTCTTACAAGTGGATCCCTTATACCAGTGATTCTGTCATTGATATACATATGGCTGGGGACCCCCAGTCCCCCACCTGAAAATACCATGTGCCAGATATTGACCCGTCACGCATACAAGATCAGAATAATGTTTAAAAAATATTCTAAACTTTTCCATGTTCTTTTAAAGATATTGGTCCCATAATCCCATTGTGAGTTTGTAGATTGTATAGTTTTGTATTGTCAAATAGCCCATATAGGGAGTAAGTGGTTCAGCTGATTCAGATGCTATATTAACTAACGCTACATTTTAACAGCGATACGATACGTATCAGGATACATGGTTTACGATACATGGACGATATTGGTTTATTATGGCGATATGATACGATACGATTCAATGATTTAAAATCCATACAGTAACAATTCAGCAAAGAAGTTAAATCTGTGTGAAACATGTGGATACAGTGATGCTCAGGCAAATGCAGTAATTATTCAATTAAATTATATTATAAAGTAATTGAACCCCTTTTTTTCTTAAAATTGCTAAATAATACAACACACAAGTATTGATACAATCGATTATTTGCATTGAAAAACGATACGATACGATACAAAGTCAATGTTGCCGTTTACATTTTGATAGATTTTTGATGCAATTAGCCTACTATATCATTACAGCCCTAATATTAACAAATGTGTAGGTTGAATCTTTTTAAACATGTTTTAATATGTTTATCCTTTGTATTGTGAATGTAGGTTTTCATCAAATAACACCAACATATTATCTCTTTTTGGCACTCTACAGACACAGACACAAGTAATCTCTCTCTTACTGCCCCCCAGTGGATTTATGATGTAAGTAGAGGCCTTAAGTGACATTAGTAGACATAATAGACATCGAATATCATATTTTAAACATTTTAACAATTTGACATATTTTCAGATGGGGTCTGCGTGAAGCTTTGGGGGGTCCTTGAGGGCTTGAGAACGACTGCTCTGAGACTATAGTATCTAAACTCTGATGAATGAATACCGGTATATGGCCCAAACTATACCCCCCTTCTGACAATGTCAGGAGTCAGTCTAATACAATAGTTGCAACTGAACTGACAAAATGGATCTATTCAGGAAGTCATCCAATGTTCATTTGGTTTATCCTAAATAACTAGTACGTTTCACGTTTGAATGATTTGTTTGTGACTGACACAATACTAAACCAAAGCCAATGATGGGGGTTGCCTGCAATGTAAAACAATAATCATATTACCATTAAGCCAACCACTGGTAAATAATACATATTATGTATATTATACAAACACATACTGTGTATACTGTACATAGGCCCAGTACATACACATGCATAGTACTTACACATACATGTAGCCTATGTAACACAGTCAAATCGCAAGGACTTTTTAAACCACAATCAAACATGCCTTTTTGTGTTCATGTTCATCGCTTCTTCTAAAGTGCTGTAAAAGTATCAAGGTATTCAAATACTACCATACAATACTGCAATAATACAACTAAGGCCACTTTTACACGGCGACAGTCTCCAGAGAAAATTGCAAAGTTCCGTCATATTCTCACTTTTGATTCAGCTTTTACACAGAGATGCAACAGTGACTAAGGTGTAGTGCGGTGACGGACTGCCAGATAGACCAGGCATGCAATGCGTACTAGCTAGAACCACTTACAAGGCTGTTTGTTTACAATTTACATCATGGTTTACATTCACTAATGCAGCGACTCGCTAGTTGCTACATTTTTATTCGTAGGATGAGCGACGCGACGGAGCGGTTGCTCATTCTAGGAACTCCAAATATTGCCTACGGCTCTGCACCAATGTAATAAACATAAGCGTTGTGAGCCCACGTGAGCCATGATGTCACACGTTTTGCAGATTCATCGTTTACAGAGACGCCAGGAGGAGCGTTTTCAAAGATTTCCACTCTGGAAGGAGTTTTCACTTTGTTGCGTTCTCAACCCCCGAAAACAAAACCGTTCTTGTGTAAAAGGGGCCTTACATAACTGCTGCGGTTGTTGTAGTTGGCCCACCTGCTTTTCAATCGAAACATGTACTGTATTATATCCTTTGATTGTGTAGGACCAGTCTGGTGGATAGGCGCAGGTGGTAGCCTATAGCAAGAACCTAAAAACGCAATATTCTCTGCCCAAACCAGGCTTACTGTATTAGCTTAGTTTAGTTTGATTTGCAGATTGGACATGAAGGTTTAAGCCAACACTATTGGGTATCGAGTTAGTTAGTATCCTTCAGTTTGGTAGCGCTGTCCTCCTGTGGTGTTGGTGAAGTTTAGCGGAGTGGCCAGGCCCAGTAGTGGGACAGTGATGATCATCTCTTTCCTATTCACCGCCACAATAGTACACAGTAGATCACCACATTGGGTTACCTCAGCTATATACTGTACATACATCAATGTCACACCTCACTGCACTCAATAAAGGGTTGCATATGGATGGTATACAGGCGTTGGCAGTTTGTTGGATAACACTAATTACCTCCTTCCATAAGTCCAATTAATGGCGTATTCAATCAAAATGCCACTTCATGAACTCAACAAGACTGTGAATCATAAAAGGCAATCTTTTTTTTATTAATTATGTGAATCACCAGGCTATAAAAACCGTTCAGCCAATGCCTCAACTTATTACAGCATTATTTAATTACCAAACTTTATGATTAACTAGTGGATGAGTCAAGTTTGTGCTTGCTTATGTTTATTTGTTTTCCTTTATTTATAATTTATGTATTATAAGGATGTGGGTGAGGGTGCTTGTTTTCTCCAGCATTGGCAGAAATATCAGTAAGCTGGAAACGAGAGCTCTTCATGGGTCCAAAATGACGTTAACCCTGGACCCGTGAAATGTGTTTGGTTTTGTTTGGGTTCCGACACATTTAAAGAAAAACAGTATCGGACACAAATGGACATAAATGGACCTATTCAATTTGTTTGTAAGATCTGATTGGTAAGATCTGATTGGTACAAATGCTGTTCTACCAGTAGTTATAGGCTACTCCATAATGACATATAACAGCTACTGTATGGCTGCTACTGTACCTACAGTCACACGGTAACAGCCTACTGTACAATAAGAGACAATGTGTTCATGGCCTAGATTCCTCAATCAGATTGAAATATTTCCAATCAAAGATTTTTTTACATTAACAAGCGGCATTGGAGATCGCAGGAAGGTTCGAGGCAGCACATTACATTACCCAGATTATAGGATTGATAGACGGGTTGCATATTCCATCCCTGTCCCTGAACTACTGTATAAAATACAAAGCATGTGAAATGATGCGCGTGGATTGCATGTAGGCTATAATGTGTCTTGAAATCTCCAACAATGTCAGTTCTACCAGCTAAACAGGTATGCGAGTGTAATCGCATAATGTCAATGTGTGAGCATCTCGAGCACATGCTCTCAGGCTCTGTAGCCTAACATAGGAATGGAATCTACTTTTGCCTGATACGATTACGTGCACATATACCACAAGGGTCAGACGAGAACAAATTGTTTAAGGATGGATGGCTGTCTCATGTGCTACAGCGTGGTGACAAATCCTGGTAGGACATCTATCAGGGTCAGCTTCTATTGATCATGCTATGGCTTATGATATATATTATTCGTGCCTTCAATTTGACACCGTTAACAAAATTGCAATTACCAAGCAGCACCCTGTCAGAACAGACATTGGTCAAAGCCCAACACCACTAGCTACAACTTGAAAAGGAAATAGCAAACTCTCACATATGAATAGGATAATGGAAGTCAAGTGATAATGGAAGTGACCAAGACACATACCATTCCCTGTTACAACTCACTAGTCACTATACCTTCAATGGCAGACACAACACAACGTAAACACTGTAGATTCACATCAGCATTCAATTCCAGAGTCAGAAACAGTCACGTTTCATTGCCAGCGTCATTTGGTCCCATAATGACAGCAATAGTACAGCTTGAATCACATTAGAATAAACACACCATATGACACAAGCAGCAGCAGCAGCAGAAAAAAAAAAGAAGAAAAAAAAGTTCCTACCCTGAGCAGTGTTCTACTTGAGCAGTGTTTGGCTCCATCCTTGGATGAGCCCTCCAGCGGCGTCTCCAGTCATCTCCATCCTCCATACAGTACATCTGGCAAGTCAGGTGGTGCGGCTGCCATCTTTTCATCACCCTTGGTAGTTCCCCATACAGATGATTGTAACACGTTTACTATTGCACATAGCATTCTGGTGTAGTAGGAACAGTGGCCAGGGACTTCCGTAGAGCTTCTGTAGAGGCTTCAGGGTGGGGTCGTTGGACTTCCACAGACTGGCTGTGCCAATCAGAGCACTCCATGCAAGCGAGGGTGACCCCCAGCAACACCCCTGTAAGGATGTCAAAGAGATTACTGTTCCCATCTGCAGTCATCACCTTGGCTCTTGTGTACATTCACATTGCTATGGTCTGGAGCAGGGGTGGGCAACTTTGACGATGGAGAGGGCCACTGTATTTCCACACTAACTCCAGAGGGCCACGTTGCATATTACTGTCGCAGCAAAAATAGCCGATCTACAAACTCAAAACACGTCGCACCGTGCTGCGTTTTGAATTGAAATCCCCCAAAAATGTGGCAATTTCTTTTATTGGAATCCTGAAAAATAACCTTTTTATTTAATTTCAAAATAATTTAGTTATAGTTATGTTAACTTTATGAACTAAATCCAAACACATTGGACATACAAAAGCGGGTTATGTTTGGAATTGTAACAGCTGAAATCAATAATATTAACCTGAGGGCCGCTTTAAGTGAAGTTGGGGGCTACATGTGGCCCCCGGGCCGCCAGTTGCCCATGCATGGTCTGGAGGTTAGAAGGAACACCATGTCTGAAAGAAAGAAAGAAAGAAAGAAAGGCATTTGTATAGAATATTTATGAAACAAACACTTTGCAGATTTGCAGAAAGAGGTTAATTCAAGCTTTCCCTACAGATGCTGTTGAGTTTAAGTCGTTTAATACAGATCGGAAATGCAATTTGTATCAATGGGCTGTCAATGGAGGGTATTGCAATTCTAGATTCATCCCATCATAAGAATTAATCTAAGCAAATTGCAGCTAAACTTGTCCCAGCTGCAATTATTGGTGAGTTAACATAGTTTAATACAAGCAGATCCGAAATTTAAATTTGATCAATGGGCTGTCAATGGCTATATTATTACTTGCTCTAATATCACTTTCATGTAAACATTTGACTATAGTTAAGTAGAGGTTTCATAAGGATATTTGGTTCTGTGATAATGACAACCTAACAAAACAATACTGTACACACATATAGACAGTGCATTCATAAACTTCTCCTTAATGATTTCAGTATTTATTTATGTATTTTCGCTATTATTACAGTTATTGTAGCGGTCAATTTGTATTGGGGGTGGGGGGGCGGGGGTCGCGAGACATGGCCAAAGAATTTCCGGGGGTCCCCAACAATTTAGCCAAAAACGTTAAGAACCCCTGCTGAGTTAGCTGAGCTCTAGTCCATAAGGCCGTCATTAAGGCCAGAGCTAATGGTCAGTTAATTTGTGGTTAAAATGTGGCCTATAGTGGCTACACACACACACACACACACACACACACTAAGAAGCTAGCTGTAGGTAGCTCACCTGGCTGAAGACATACAGTTTGACGTGAAGATTATAACTTCTGATTTCAACTGTCAGACATTTGACCCAGCACAGCACAGCAGTGTTCACTTGACAACACTGGCAACTCTACTCAACTTCCATGAGGTAGAACGTTACAAAATTACATGTTTTACAACTGTTCAAAATCACTCTTTTACTTCCAAGTGTAACGGAGCTGTTCTCACTGCATGTCTGTTTGTTTACAGAGGGGGGGGGGGAGGGAAGCAGGGTGGGGGTGGAGGGGGAGCAGGGCGGGGAAACATGATAGTTCAGCGTTCAGTTTGTGATAAAAGCATGAAATTTGGTACACTTATAGCCAAAGGCATTCCCAAAAGATTTGGATGTGGAACCTGGAGGAGGCATCGTGAATTTTCAACAGGGCGCCCATGGCAGCCATTTTTCAACAACCGTTTTCAAATGAGTTATGGATGTAATATGATATTGCAGACATTTGTTGAATTTATTTGCCATAGTACTTGGTAATGTGTTTTTGGGATAATTGAACATTCTCATTGAAAATTCAAAATCTTTTCTGACTGGTTAGTTATGATCTCTGTGTCGAATTATACATTTTAGTTGATTAATACATTTGAATTAGGAAATTAGGAATTTCTAAAGAAATCCCCCCTATAAAACATCTTCAGGTGTTGATTATACTAGGAGGAAGATTTATTTCTTATTTTTATTTTATTTTTCAGTGTACAGAAAGTGTGTTCAAATTATGTTTTCATGTGGCCACACCCACCAGCTCAATACCTGGTTTTCACCTTAGCACCACCCACCTGAACTTAATTAAGCCTCGCCCACAGCTGTGTGTTGTATGATAATGGGGGAGGGGTTATGGTGTCACACAAATGGTGTATTTTCGATTAATTGGGCCTTTTGACTCAAAGGCTTTCAGCTTTCAGGAAGAAACCAAAAATACACAGAGAAGACATATGCTATTTGAATATTCTAACCACATCTGGGGGTCTATTAGAGTAATGTTAACACCATAGACACATACAAAACAGAAAAAGTACAAAAAACATCTTTAAGTGAAGCCAAACCTATAAGGTGTTGCACAGGGAAGTCTATTCACACTCACCTTCACAGAAATGGAGGGCTATCAGTGTGCACTGTAACTGAGCTTTTTACATAATTATGTAATATGACAGGCCTATACCTATTATAGTATGCACATAGGTGAGATTCGTCCTCTACATGGGGCGGCGGTGGCTCAGGGGTAGAGTGCCTGGATGGTAACCGTAAGGTTGCCAGTTCGAACCCGGGCTCCCCCAGAGTTACTGTCGAAGTGTCCTTGAGCAAGACACTGAACCCCTAATTGCTCCCGATGTGCTAGTTGGTGCCTTGCATGGTTTCCGCTGCCATCGGTGTATGTGTGTGTGAATGGGTGAATGTAATGCACAATCTCTGTAAAGCGCCTTGGATAAAGGCGCTATATAAATGCACCATTTTACATAACTAGGAGCAGTGAACAGCCATTACCTTATGTGGTATGTCATTTGAGCCTGACGACAGTTTCAACAGGACATGTGTAACAGTATTTTTCAAGCTTGATACAGTGTGACAACCCATATATCAGCCCCATAGGGGCAGCAGTGGCTTAGGAGGTAGAGTGTCCGTTTGGAAAGTGGAAGGTCCAGAGTTCGATCCCCGGCTCCCCCAAAAGTCAATGTCGAAGTGTCCTTGAGCAAGACACTCCCTTTGAGCAATTTGCATGGATTCCTCTGGCATTGGTGTATGAATGCGTTTGTGTGAATAGGTGAATTTAGCACAATCTCTGTAAAACGTCTTGGATAAAGGCGCAATATACATGCACCACTTATACCATAGAGTCAGAACTAGAGTCAGCACCATAGTCAGTATGCCATATAGTCAGCACCATAGTCATTACCGTAGAGTCAGCACACGGCACCATAGTCATTACCATAGAGATAGCGCCATAGTCATAGCCAGCGCCATAAGCAATTGCCGATACTTAGCAGCCCATTAAATTGCAGCAGGGCTATGGCAGGAGAAAGCACGCAACCTACCAGTATTCCATGCATTGACGGGTTGTGACACTGTGTCAAGCATGTTGGCCACAGGAAAAAGACTGCATGGGCTCCTGAGCTTATACACATGCCCTGTTGATATTCAGTTGTGAGGTAGAAGGAAGCTTCTGGCCAATTTCAAAATTTGAATTCAGGATCATAAGAAATTACTGATTCGACTCAGAGATCACCCAATCATACAAGTGACGGCTGCCATCTTGAATATTTTCAATTATGCAAAAGACACTTACCAATTACTTTATATTGTAAATGAGTCTCAAATATCATGTCATTCATAAGAAAACAGTTGTTGCTGGTGGCCATTTTGAAAATTCAGGATGCCTCCACATCCAATTATGTTTGGGATGCCTTTGGCTATGTGTACCAAAGGTCATGCTTTTATCACAAACTGAACGATTGTTATATGCTGCACTATGAGGACTTTAAAGAGCTTGGTTTATTCACACTATATTGAACTTATGACTAGGCTACAACCTGCTCAACATGAACTAGACTAAAACACATTTAGATAGACAGAACATATATAACAGCAAAAAGGTATCGTCTAGACGGTCATAAATGATTCACACACAAGTTTGATATGAGGGTATGTTTATTTTAGAGAGTGGCGGCTAGGAGGGGGTTGTCCTTTTTCTCCAAGCAGACACTGCTCTGAAAACACTCAAAAACTCATTTTGGACAGGAGGTTGTTCCCCCTGGGCCTGCAACCCCTTCCTTTGAGGCAGAATTGAAATGCCACTGACGTTTGGCAAGCTTTACATGGTTCGACCTCCTTGGGCTCCACACAGCAGACCATGGTTTATGGCTTAGACGTCAGACCTAGATCTTCAAGGGTCTGTTGGAAACAAAGATACAAACAAAATAAATTATACACAAAACCTCAGATGTGGGGTCCCATGGAAAGATACATAATCAACTGACAAAAGTGTGAGAACCGCTGCTATACGCACCAGGCGTGATGCTCATTGACCGCACAGATTGATACACGCTTGTTCGGTCAGGAAGTTGTTGTTGTTGGCGCCGCAGCCCCCGTAGTTGAACAACTCGCACTTCTTTGTGCCTGTGTTGTTGAAGTGCCACCGAGGTATGAGGCCCTTGCACGGCCCATCCTCCTGCAT
Organism: Protomyctophum parallelum; assembly: GCF_964188405.1. Taxonomy (NCBI): domain Eukaryota; kingdom Metazoa; phylum Chordata; class Actinopteri; order Myctophiformes; family Myctophidae; genus Protomyctophum; species Protomyctophum parallelum. Next base: position 32,777,896 of record NC_139707.1, read on the forward strand.
GGGATCCAAACACCAGTCTTCTGATGGAGCTAAAAACAACAATATAGCCATTACAACATGACAATCACTGGAGGAAGAAGGACTAATATGTTTTACTTAGTATCAATACCATAATGAATACACTCTGTTACAAGTAAAAGTCTGGTATTCAAAATGGACTTACAAAAGTATAGCCATCAAAATAAAGTACCAAAAGTCATTATGCAGAATGTCACAATTAAGTGTTCATAATGTATAAACAAACGTCTATTTTATACGTAGCCAACATATAGGGATGAAAGTGGTTAATGCTTGTTTTGTAGTAATAGTCAACCTTTACAAAGTAACTAGTAAGTAGGCCTAATGTTTTCAAATAAGTAGAGTAATATTTGCCTCTGAGATGTAGTAAAGTAGAAATATTGAAAGTATTGTAAAGGAGAAGCTCCCAATTAATTTCTTTAAGGAATATTCTTTTTAAAATACCCAAATTTTTCACTAAAAAAAAAAAAAACATGTTAAAAGATTAAAGAAGAGTACCTGAAATTGCCATGTACTTTAATATTTTTTTAATGGAATAATCGGGTAAAATATACCCGGATTTTGACAAGTTGGATTTAGTGTTACAATATAGGAAGTATTGGAACATTTCGAATAATGTTGTTGGTTTAGCTTTAATAAATCTTCTCTTCTGGTCCTTTCTAGACGTGGGGGTCCGTGGGCCAAATATTGAACCACTGCTCTACACCAGTGGTTCCCAAACCTTTTAATGTCAAGGACCCCCAAATTGACATCAATTAGCCCCATAGACCCCCATTTGAAAATAATATGGCAGGGACCCCTCCATGAGAGAAGATTTCTACGGCTCCAAGATTGATTCTCAACCCGTTTAATTTCAAGGACCCCCAGTTTGACATGCATTACTCTAACACCCCCATTCAATGTCTATCTCTGGGACCCCCAATTTATATTGTAAAAGCAATGTTAATTTAACTCTGAGAGTGTACGAATGGAACCAAAGGGACCCGTCCGTGAGGGTCCATTTGTACACTCAGAGTTACAGACCCACAAGGGTCCATTTGGTTCCAAACTATCATTTAGCTGGGGACCCCCTGGAACTCCCTCAGGGACCCTCCCGGACCCCACTGCTCTGTATACGTACCAGGGGTGGGACATTCTTCGACACACTGTGCTTTGGTCTGAAAGTTGTTTCTGGTGGTGGAACAGTTGCCTGTGTAAATGAACGCTTCACACTCCTTTGAGTTAGAGTTGTACTGGAAGCGGAGGGCTGGATCGAGTTGGCTGGAATTTGATGGAATGCAGGTTCCGGCATTCATGAGATCAGCACAGGGCCCAGGGTCTGATGGAGATAAAACAGCATGGTAATGACATTTTCTAGTTGAACATTAGGCCAAAATAAATCACAAAATTATTTTTTATTCTTAGGGTAAAAATCACACCCGTGTGAAGTGAGGGGCACTAATATATTCAACATTGAAAAAAAAAAAGAACATTAAACGGGGCTAGCGCCTCAAAAAGAGATTATATAAATTGTGGATCATGGTAAATTCAGGGGTTGAAAGTTGGAGTACCAATAAAAACCTTTAAGGCAAAACAAATCTTATTTTTTTAATTATGCTTTAAGAAGCATGAATGTAACGTAGTCCTTCCACATGCTACGTCCAACCAGGGAAACTCCCCCCTGTCAGGTGTAAAGGAGCAACTTGGGTCCCTCAGGCATGAAGGAAGCATGAGTTCAAGTCCGTTGCTCTCCCCATGTCCCCCATATATGGGGACTAGGTTAGCGGAGGGTGTGTAGAGCCCAGGATCACATTAGATAATTGACAGGGGTGAAAAATTAGTTACAAAATTGTGGGATAAAATGTGTCAAACTAGGGGCTTGTCTAGCCACGATTTGCAACTCTAGATTTTTTTTATAATGGGCTTGTCTAGCAACTCTAGATTTTTTTATAATGGGAAGAATCTAGAGTTGCAATACCCTCCATTGACTCGATCCCTTCTCATCCAATTTGCGTTTGCGATCTGCTTGTATTAAACAACGTTAAACTCACCATCATTGCAGCTCTAGGCCAAGCTTGAATTATCCTCTTTCAATCTGCCAAGCCTTTGTGTCATACAAATCCACCGTAGACATGTTATGAGCTACTTTCTGTCAAGATATTCTATGCATGCGATTCTTTTTCCAAGTGTTGCAGTTTGGAAGCACACGTCCCTCCATTTCTATTAACGGGTCACGCTGCTGCCTCCTGCATTATGTGCAAATTCGAAACAGGTGGTACACTAGGGCCGTTCAGTGACTTACGACTAGTGCTTCCAAACTCCAGCACCTAGAAAAAGAATCACATGCACATAAAGTATCTCATAACATGTCTATGGTGGATTTTTATGAAACAAAAGTTGGGCAGATTTAAAGAGGATAATTCAAGCTGGGCCTAGAGCTGCAATGTTGGAGTTTAACATCATTTAATACAAGCAGATCGCAAACGTAAATTGGATGAGTAGGGAGTCAATGGAGGGTATTGCAACTCTAGATTCATAAAATCATTTAAAAAAAATCTAGAGTTGCAAATTGCAGCTATAGGGCTCGTCATGATTCTGAATCGATTCAAAGCATTAGTTTTGCACGAAAAACACTCCTTGGGCTAAAAAGCGGCCATGGCCTCTTGCCCAAAATGTGATGGAGTCAGCACATGGTCTGTGTGTGTCTGTCATGCATGCACACACGCAGACACACACATATATATATAGATGACATAGCACACACAAACACACCTGTTGTTGCTCCTGTCAGAGTCATCACAGCACAGAGAAGTAGACCCACACTCAGCATTATGTTTGAAGATGGTGGCCTTGAGAGCGAGAGGTTGAGATTTCTCTCAAGAGGAGGCAAGGCGGCTTCTCAAACCTTCAGTCGACTACGTTGTCCTTCCTGTGTTGAAATGCAGACACAGAAGCACTTTTATATCCAGTTTGTGATCAGCATGTGGGCGTGTCAGTCATTCACTCCCTCCCCCCGAGACCACGTGCCCTATTAGAGACAGGAATAATGTGCACACACTCATCTGAATACACAGTTTCTTCTAATTCATTATCGCTGGCCAGCATGGAAGTGACTGTGGGGAGTGGTGCGTTTTATGTGTGTCTCTACTATATCTGAATTCCTGGACATTGGAATTGTTTCAAACATGATTGTTGGTCACCTGTCCTCTCCTGTGCTGGCAATCCTCCTGTTGATTGGGAGGTGCCAAGCGCTGTAGAGGAGAGGGGTGTTTGTTCCTGTTTTATATTGTAGCTTTTCTAATTATACCAGGCCTATATAATGTGTTTGTAAAGTGGTAGGCCTACTTGAAATATGAAATGTAAATTGTATATGGTTTAAGTAATGGCCTTAGTTTGCCTTGTTTAAGTTAATTGCTACTAATTACTGTGAGTGTTCTTAGTATGAAAATGGTGGCTGAATCTGCAGACATGTAGTCTTATAAAATTATATACTGTGCACTCTGTGCACATCGAAAAGTAAGTGATTAGAAAACAACCTGTGATATGTCTTCATTTATATTCCTGAACCAATTATATGACAAAGGTCTCAATTGTTCAGAAATCATGTTTGTTATGAGCTGGTCCAACCAGCTCCATTCACTGGCATGTATTCATTGCACTTCCGGTGTTAGTTTGGCTCCCATGAAAGTGTCATGGCGCAGCCCAGTCACAAGACCATTTCCTTTCCTTCTCAAAGCTTCCTTGGAGCAGCTGAGCTAGGAAGAGAGCTGCTGGGGCCCTTCATGGAAGGGTGGCGCCTCAAGTTGCTGTTCTTTTAGCCTTTTGCCCGTTATTTTTTACATTTTTGGACAGTCCATCACTGTGAATATTGCACTGCCTGGTTGATGTTTGGAGACTTTGGGGTTAATAAAAACCAACAAAATGGACAGTTGTCTGATTCTTGGAGCCTTGGCCGTCCGGTCAACCTTTACAATCTGGATACAGTATTATATTACACATATTTAGGTAAAGCATACTAGCTCACTGGCTCACTGGATCCAATGACCATGCGATTGTAAAAGTTGTGCAGTGGTTCTATATGGGCTGTGGCGATAATTTTACCATGAATTTTACCACCAATGTTTTGGAACCATGAACTGTAGTTCAAATGAAGTATAAATCAAAACGTGACAGTGCAGGTATGGCCCCTCTGTTGGTTAACATGGTAGCATGCAGTATACCTCTGCTTTGGCCACAAGGTGGTAACCTAGCACCACAAATGGATCCCAGGTTGAACCAGTGAGCCACCCTGTGGCCAAAACAATCTAGGCAGGCCTACATTAAAATAAGAAAGGGAATACTGTGTACTGTAGGGCAGGTTATACTACACTACAGGGTCAGGGACTACGCACGCCAGGAACGTGTGTGTGTGTGTGTGTGTGTGTGTGTGTGTGTGTGTGTGTGTGTGTGTGTGTGTGTGTGTGTGTGTGTGTGTGTGTGTGTGTGTGTGTGTGTGTGTGTGTGTGTGTGTGTGTGTGCGCGTGCGTGTGCGCTCGTGTGTGTGTGTGTGTGTGTGTGTGTGTGTGTGTGTGTGTGTGTGTGTGTGTGTGTGTGTGTGTGTGTGTGTGTGTGTGTGTGTGTGTGTGTGTGTAAAAGTAGGCCTATCAATACCGCAATGTATAGAGATACTCTATTACAAGTAAAAGTCCAGAATTAAAAAAGTACAAATGTTGTTATCAGAAATAATGTAGGCCTACTTAAAGTAGGATACCAAGAGTAGAAACTACTCATTATGCAGAATGTCCCATAATTTAAAATGTATTTAAAAAGTGTTTTGAAAATAACAGATCTATACTCATTGTGAGCTTGTAGATCGGCTGAAACGTATAAAGGGCTGAAGTAGTTTAATGTACAGTATGTTTGTTTATTAATCAAAATCTACAAAGTGACTTGTAACTAAAGTTATCAAATAATTGCAGTGGGGTAAAAGTATATTTGCCTCTGATATGTAGTGGAGTAGAAGTGCAAATTGGAATTACTCCAGTAAATTAAAAAAATACCTCAACAATGTACATATATTGTACAGTACTTGAGTAAATGTACCACTGTAATATATGACAGTCTTCGTTGACGCCTGCAGGTGCGATAGCTTTAATGTTTCTATCCACGACCACCTGTGTTCCGTCAGCTTCCGGTTGTCCACTGGATCAGCAGACTTCGCATTCCAGAGCCGAGATGGTGAGATGAGTGATGGGGTGGGATTGGAAGTGTGTGCATTGTTTTCTGGTTCCACTGAAATCTCGAAAAATCGGCCATTCATTTTTCCCATAGAGATTTACTAAAATATTGATTATTTTAAGCCTAGAATCAAGCCATCCAGGATGAATGAATGAATTCATGAGTTTATTTCGAACATTATTTGAAAACAAATACCTTAAAACAAAACTGGAGGTTATGTAATAACCGTGATTATTTAAGTAACATTTGCGAGTGAATATGCATTAGGAGAGCAGGACAGAAAACATCTTTATACACTCACAAGACCCTATTTCAAGGTCTTGGGCTTTGTCGTGATGATGACGTGGCATGCACCCAGCGCCTGGGTATATAGCGGGGCCACGCCTACACGCGCCATTCAGTTACCTTTTTCTTCTGCTATAGGTCGAGGCCCACCGGGTCCCTGACCCAGGGGCCCGCTCATATGCAAGGAGCTGACAACTCAAGTTGCCTTATAAGCTCTGGTTCGTCCATTCTCACGGGCCAGACCCAGAGGTTCAGGGCCCTGAGATAAATTACAGATGTAGGTTAGTGGGTCTATAATACAGTCAATTACTTTCTTGATTAATATCATATAAATCCCGTTCCAATCGGTAGATGATTCATTCTTACACTTCTTTCTACAGCTTTCAAGTACATTGTGTTGATATTTCTAGTGATGTTCGCCTCAGCATCCTCACAATCACCTCAGCTAGATTTGGTCCTATATTTACAAAGAAGTTGTTAAAGCCACTAACCACATCATTCATGTTATTTAAAGACCTCTCATTGTCAATATAATATTCAGGGTAGCTATTTATTTAACCATTTCTGATAATACCATTTAATATCTTCCATATACCTGCAATATTGTTTTTGTTATTCTCTAATTTACTATAATACTATAATAGGATCCTGGTGAACTATGCCAAACTTCAATTCTCCCCCGATTACTGTAGCATAGGGTCACAGTAAGTGTGCACACAGGGTAGTGAGGGTACACAAATCCACTCTACTTATTCTGTCTTCCCAATCCAACTACAGGTCCTCATGCAGAGCAGTGCCAATGGAGTGTATTTATGCACTGAAAAACGATTGCGTCAGAAAGGTGACCGATAATTGCAAACCTCTCTGAGGCTATACGGCTGTGCTCCTGAGCAATTATTCTAACCATCTTTAACAAACGTGAAGAACCAGAAGGAGTACCACCGCTGCTATGCCTACCAGGGGGTTGTACTCCCACACAAACACATACGTATTTGACAGTTACTTGAACCCACAGCAACAACTAAAATCACAAAACACATCCAATCATTAAACGTATCTCTCACCCTATTTACAATGTGTCTCCCTAGTAGATTCCCAGCTAATGAGCCCCCAATTGTCATGACCTGGCGAAAACCAGATACAGATGGTTTTGAACACAAAAAGTGTATTGTTTTACACATAACCCAAAATCATACTATATCTATTCTACAGTATGAGGTGTGAGTGTCATCAGTGTCAGCGGATGGATGAGTGGTTCACTAGTAGGCCTAGTTGTATGGTGAAAGCAGGTGGTGTTTAAACACAGATGTATGATGTGCAGTGATGGAAGAAGTACTCTACTATGTTTTACTAAGTAAAAGTATCAATCAATACCCTGTTGTAGAAATACTCTCTGTACAAGTCTGGAATTAAAATGTACTTTGTAAAAGTACAAAAGTATTGGCATCAAAGTACGGTATACAAAGTAAAAGTATTCATTATGCAGAAGGTCCCATTCATGTCACATGTTTTGCTTTGAAAATAGCTGATCGATAACCACTTGTAGATCGGCTAAGTAGACCTATGTACTTTGTTGTATGGTGATGATCTACATATTAAATATAGATACAAATAGCAGCTCACAACACTCGCATGCGTGTGTGTGTGTGTGTGTGTGTGTGTGTGTGTGTGTGTGTGTGTGTGTGTGTGTGTATCCAGTTGTACACTGGGGTGTATATGTAACACCCGGGATTCAAACTCACCCCCCTTTTGACCTCCTCCCACGGGAAAACCCGATCCAGGTCAAGGCACCGATGTAACACCCGGGATTCGAACTCGGGTCTCCCACATGAAGGTCCCAATATTTTAACCACTAATCCAAAGGGATATCCCTATATGGCTCGGGGGAGATATTAGACTTTAGAGTCATCAGGCTGAAACAGTGAGTCACTTTGCTACTTTTGTTGGGGACTAGTTTGTTTCATGTCAGTGACCTCACCTGCCATCATGGCTATTTACTGTTCATCATGGCTAAGTAAAACCGCATGAACTTACCGCACGGCACAGCCTCCTTGTTATTGCCGCACAACAAAACAATATCCTCCACAAATAATAGTCTAGTAGGCCTATGTATTTTTATTTCCTTTTTCTTAAGCCCTCTGGCTTTCATCAGCGTTTATGCGATGATTGCTGTAATGTTAAATTATGTTCCCCAGTGTTGCTGAATCATAATATCTTCCATGGTTTAGTTAAATGCTTATTAGAGGGCTGACACGTGCTTTTGTTTGAATTTGCCTATAGGCATAATAATAAATAAGCATTTAAATGTATTTCATGAGTGCAATGTTCTCTTTCTTTAATTCGATAGGTAAAGGTTTCATCAGCAGCAAGGAAAAGAAAATTGGCAATTTTATGTCACATTCAATAATAATAATCCATAATCTCAAGCGAAGCTGTACTGTATCTCACGGAATGGTTTTTAATGAGACTGAATCAGACTGCACACACACACACCAACGGGTGGGTTAGTTGACGGTCTGTCTATTAAGTATGACCCCCATTGACTGAGGCCCTATCCACACATAGTACACAGGTCATTTAAAAAAAAACATAGATATAGATAGTTAGATAGTAGATAGATAGTTTTCATCATAAATACTAACTTTGAAATATTGGCAACTTCTGTCAAATATATTAGTGTTGACAGGCAGGCTGTTAGAACAGTTTGGACACAGCTGTCAAGCGACAACTGTGTTAGAAAACATGTGGACTAGGCCTGAGAAACCCCCAAATTGTGTAATGTATATAGGCTGTTATACAGGTAGCTATAGCTGGTCTCCTGTAATGCACATTTGTGTCAGAAGAGGGCATTGTAGGAAAGCCTAATATAAAAGAAATGGCATCCTTTCTCTTTTGTCAGTTTGTGTGAATAGTTTGACTTGATGAAGTCCAACATGGAATCAAAACCAAAGTATTTTTGATCATTTGAATACAGTACTTTATTAGTCAGAAATCTAAACAGCACGTGGCACAGTATAGTAAGTCATTAAAGCTAAAAGAACACAAAAAACCCCAGAGGACTTTCCATTGTGGTCATAAAAACATGAAGTATTTGTCTGGGGGTCCTTGAGGCCTTGACTCAGTGGCCTCTAGAGGTTGACAACGAAACGTCTTATTCAGTTCTTCCATGATAAAGCTTTGTTTCCCCCCCTTAAAAATTGTGGTCTTATGTTAAAGTTGCAGTAAGTTTTATTCTTTTGTTAAGACTAGAGTGGTGCCCGTGCCGTGGCCCGTGGCCTCTACAGTGGCACTGGCCTACTTGGAACGATGCAAGTTGGAAATGCATGCCCCAACCAGATTATGTCTGTGTCCCTTTTATGCCCATATATGGAGTTCTTTGTCAGGCATGCCCAAATATGGAGTCTATGCAGACGTCAGAATGATGTCAGAACAGTCCAGCTCCATATATGGACCCTGGGCAGGGGCCCTGTACAGACCCGGGCAGAGGCCTTTTTGGGCCGGTTCTGGACAACCGTGGGTCCGACCTACTTGACACCGGCCACTGCACCCCTTGTGGTGGTGTGGAACACGTGTGTTCTCGAGTTACCTGGATTACACACGTACGAACAGACAGAGACATGGTGCATTTATAGATAGATTAGATACTTGTTAACTAGTTCTTTATTCTGAAGGTAATCATTGATATTGTTTGTTTGTTCAGTAACAGTGTGTCTCTCTGCAGGACTTTAAACGGAAACTACCAAAGAGATAACTCATACAGGAACACAGGGTAAGTGAAATGGCAAGTGATGACATAAAGAAATTAGCTGGACACTGAAATTGAAGCTGATACTGTAAATGGCTATACCCACCTGAACAACAAGAAAAGAAGAACCGCTTTGTGGGTCCTTTATGTAAAAACTGCAGACATGTGCTCTTTGGAGAGGGTTTCAAATAATACAGCACACAAGTACACAGGACACATAAAAAGCTCTATACATTGAATTAGTCAAAATCAATGTGGAAGGAGGTAAGAAGGTGGCGAACTTTAAAGAGGACCCACGGGCCAGGCAGCTCTGTGCAGTTGAAGTAAAAAAAAAAAATCATGAAGATTAAAAACAACAATGGTTAAAAAAAATGACCAATGCGTTTCGGCCTGCATGGGCCTTCATCAGGGTCAACTGATGACCCTGATGAGTGAAATAGTGGATCAACTGTTTCCGCTATTTTGGAAATATATATTTCAGATGAGCATATGCTAGCTCCTCTGCAGAAAGGTGCCATTCTTAGTCTGTCTAGTTGTTCTTCCCTTCAGTCAGATGGGGTTGCTGTGGAGCCACGTAATGTCTGCCGCCACGTGCACCTCACAGTGCACCCCCCAACCCCCACCCACACACACACCCACCGACTCCCTCATGCACCCAGCACCACCAGAATGAGGGCTTGTTGGTGCACCATCAAGCTGATATGTGGAGTTTATCAAGGCAATTCCTTTTATAATCCTCCTGATGCTCGTTCCCCCTGTTTTATCTGTTTAATAGCGCTTCACGGCTACCGGCCATAAAAAACGTCTTTTTATTGTGACACCAAACACATTGTTTGGGGAATTGACCCTGCCTGGGTAATGAACAGTGGTGAATTTGCAGCCCTCGTGCTCCAAACCCCCACAGACGGGAGGGAGGCGGGAGGAAGAAAAAAAAAAGACGGGACAATTTTGACCCGAGCACGAGTGGGGAGAATATTTTACAAGAGGGGGTTGTTGTGTACGTGATGTGTGCACTTCATAGGACGAAACCAAGCTTCATAGGCAGTGAGAGAGAGAGAGAGAGAGAGAGAGAGAGAGAGAGAGAGAATCAATAGAGACATTTGGTCTATTATCATAATCATAAACACACAGTGCATGTGTGGGAGAATAATGGTGTTTTTATCTGCAGATGGTTGACTGTGACTTGGCTAATAAACACGATGGCTTGTTCGATACATAGATGCATCTCAGAGAAGAAGTAGGCACGAGACATAGACATTTCTCTGTTCCATTGGCATTCCACCCTGAGTGAATGTGTGTTTAGTGCTCAGAGACAGTAAGAGGGAGAAAGAGAGAGAGAGAGAGTTTGTGCATGAGTGTGTGTGGGTGGGTGTGTGTGTGTGTGTGTGTCTGTGTGTGTGGGGGGGGGGGATCATGCACACCAGCCTGATTGTGAATTCGTGTGTGAAATCATGTGCATGTGTCTGTCTGTGTGTGTGTGTGTGTGTGTGTGTGTGTGTGTGTGTGTGTGTGTGTGTGTGTGTGTCTGTGTGTGTGTGTGTGTGTGTGTTTGTGTGTGTGTGTGTGTGTGTGTGTGTGTGTGTGTGTGTGTGTGTGTGTGTGTGTGTGTGTGTGTGTGTGCGTGCGGGCGTGCGTCGTGCGTGCGTGCGTGCGTCGTGCGTGCGTGCGTGCACGCGTGCGCACTTGTCTGCGGCTGCCAGTGTGTGTGTGTGTGTGTGTGTGTGTGTGTGTGTGTGTACCCGTCCGTGATTGACCTTGAGAAAGCAGGCACAGTTGGAGGAGAGAGCTGAGGAGGCTTTCTTTTTTTTCTCCCCCCTCCCTAACACACACACACACACACACACACCCTGCTGTGCCTCTCCCCCCTGGGTAAAGAATGACTGCCTCTCTCCTCTCCCTTCCTCTCCTCTCCTCTCTCCATCGTTGAGCCAACATGTCCTCTCCCTCTATTTTCTTTCTGCTGTCCCCAAGTGGTCCTTCCCAAAAAATAAATAAATGCAAATGTAATAATTATTCATGCGTTCACTTCATAATGTGAATGCAGCCCATACAGATTGACGTTCCAATAACCAAAGCTTCTCCGGAGGGCAGTTGGTAACATTATTTGGACGCGTTAATTACAAGGTGAGAATTGGTAAATGTCTCTGGGCCGCATGCAGGTACAGTACATCAGTGGAGGGGACCGCTGTGTGAACCCCCATCTTAAATAATCATATTTAACCCAGTGGTCCCACCTTGATAAGAACTTGGAAATGTAGGGGTTGAGGCGTTACATTTAGTTTGACTCGGTTTCACAGATAAATGTGTAGCTCACCGAAAAGAGCCGATCGACAAGCTTGAGCTTGTACATGGAGTGTATCAGCCCCCCAGTGGGCCCCGGCCCGCAGGTTGAGGAGTTGCTGATCTAGACTCAATCCAGCTGCTATGATGACATCATTGTAGACGACATGCAGGTGTGTGAACGTGGGCGAGAGCTAGAGAGCACCACAATGATGCGATCCCCCCTAGACCTCTTTGATGATGCCTTTATTCTTTCAACGCATCTCTCTGTGTTCTCTCCGCATATAGCTTTGATGCAGTACATTCACGGCGTTTTCCTTTAACTACCCCCACCCCCATGTACGAGCACTCAGTCCCTAATGTTTATTTTTTTTGTTTCGTTTGTCGCATCAAATACGTGCAACATTAAATATTAACCCACACATTGGTCCTTGTTTGTTCACTAAACAAACAGTCGATGTGGGAGCAGGAAAGGGAACAGCATTGGTACAGTATATGATAAGCAGGCTTATAAAGAGGATGTTAGAGGTGGGGTTCATGCCCAATTCTAACCATAACCCCAACCTGAATCTTTTCCTAATTGTAAGCCTATCTATTTTAACACTGAACAGCCATTTGGTCTTGCACGCACGCACGCACGCACGCACACACACACACACGCACGCACGCACATTCACACACACACACACACACACACACACACACACACACACACACACACACACACACACACACACACACACACACACACACACACACACACACACACACACACACACACACACACACACACACACACACACACACACACACACACACACAGGATCAGTTGTCCTATATTCTACCCTCAAAATATATCCCATTCTTCACTTTCTTATTCTGTTCTCTCTATTTGCATTTATCCACTCCCCTCTTCTATACAGAGACAGAGAGAGAGAGAGAGAGGCCGGTTGGCTTTATTGATGCATGGGCTAAAAGACTGGGAGACTGTCAGACACACTCTACTCTGAGTCTAGTGTCCTGCATAGATGCTACAGTGTACTGGTGCACACTGCAGACACGCACGCACGCTTACAAAAACACAGTCATACCCACATGCACACACTGCCTAAAATAGTTATGTGCTACACGCACGCACGTGCACACGCACACACAAAGAGGCATCGATATGATATCCCACAAGCGCCTTTTCTGATAGAGAAGCGCTTTGTGCTCATGCCATGGGGCGTGTTGCTGTGTATTTGTGAATACAAGGGTTGACCTTGTAGATAATAATGTCTCTCTCACATACAGAGAATATACTCCTCCAGGAGTCTCTCTCCACACAGGCTTTGAGTGGCAAACAGGGAGAGGGAGAGTTTGGTTTTCTATTCATGACAGAGTCTGCCCATCAAAAAGCATTGTGGCCAAAAGCAGAGGAAGACATTATTCGATTATTCTCATATATTTTTGCCCTCCAGGGTATGAATTATTTTTGTTATCGTCACTGTCGAGCAAGAAACCTTGTATCTCTGTGTTTCACGTCTTCTGTTTTATATTTTCCCCCATAATGCCCCAATTTGATGCAAAAGTGACGAAGATAGCAGATCTATTACTATTGCTATTTTAGTTTTTTCTTTTGTTTTGATCATGACAGGCAACGTGGTCAAGTCCATCTGTCAGCTTTATAAATATTTTACCAATGGAAAAGTATTAACTGTTATACATCTAGCCTTCCCCCATGTCTTGAAAAGTAATGGTTTTGAACAATGAACATACAAGGTTTCCACCCGACAGCGACGATATGTTAAGAATAGGAGCCATTAGTATGCACTTCATTTCCATGTCTGCTCTTACCGCCCCAAAAAAGAATAATTTGTTTCCAAAAATTCATATCACACACACAGCTCTATGAACACTTCTGCATAAAAGATGCACTGACTGGACTGACTGCAACGAACGAATGGCCTCGGTGCAGACGGAGATATGCTTGGCAGACAGTACATGGTAAAAGTAAAAGTAGCGATACCACCAATGCAGAAATAAAAGGCCTGTGTTCAAAATTTTACTTGAGTAAAAGTCCAAAAGTATTGGCATCAAAATGCATTTAAAGTACTAAAGTAAAATTTGTCAAACCATCTAAAAGTCGACCTGCAACCTCGCAACGTGTCGCATGATCCCCCCCATGACCCCCCCCCCCTGAGAGAGAGAAGGGGGGTGGAGTGGACAGTACGGTACAGTACAGTACTGTTTACAGCAGGTCTGCACTTCTATGTTTACAACAGCACAGAAAGAGGACAGACAGAGAAACAGACAGACAGACAGACAGACAGACAGACAGACAGACAGACAGACAGACAGACAGACAGACAGACAGACAGACAGACAGACAGACAGACAGACAGACAGACAGACAGACAGACAGACAGACAGAGACAGACAGACAGACAGACAGACAGACAGACAGACAGACAGACAGACAGACAGACAGACAGACAGACAGACAGACAGACAGACAGACAGACAGACAGACAGACAGACAGACAGACAGACAGACAGACAAGGATGGTGAGTGGGTGGGCGGAGGAAGTGGCTTGGAAATGCGAGCTCTGCATTATGCATGGCCCCAACGGACAGCGACTATAGGGCCCCTTTACACAACATGGAGATCACACACACACACACACACACACACACACACACACACACACACACACACACACACACACACACACACACACACACACACGCACATGCACATGCACAATATTAACAATAACAAGCGCACGTGCAACAGAGAATCTCTATAGCTCTCACACATACACATACTGTGCACAAACTGCACACATATCCAGGCATACACACAAATACACAACATAATACAAACCCAACATTATTTCTGATATCTGATGATAATTTGTCATGTCACATATGTCACATAGCCTATCAATATTGACAAAACATTGTGATATTTTGTCCACCTCGCCCACCCCTATAGGCCTACCCCAAATCCTGGTCGAAAGCCCACCATTGTCCCAAATCATCAAGAATTCATCCCACTGGCCTCCAACTGATCCCAGCATGGTCCCACCCAGCTGGAAAGGCAGACAGGCAGAACTAAGTGACTGCTTGCCTGTTCAGGCCGTCCTGGCCGGCCAGCACTGGAACTAGCCCAACTGTGTGTGCCACCAAACTCCATGGTGGCAAGTAACAGTAAGTACTGTACATTTACTCCAGTACACTACTTAAAATTGCTATTTCACTTTTAAACACTATTTTTGTTTTTATTTGTTTTGCTTTTCCAAGCTAATAAAAACTGCAGGCTTTCTATTCCTGGAAACGTAGCTAAAACAACAAATTCTAAATCGTGTTTGAAATGACCAAACCTGCCTAACGATGATGTCACTGGTAGGCGAGTTCCTGGACCTTCCCCAGCCCTCCTCTGAGACATAGAGTGAGTGCACAAAAATGGTGGCACAATGAGCATTTATATGAAGATGGGTTGAATGGGTGAAGTAGAAAAGGAAATGAAATGAAATTGCAGCTTGCACCCAGGTGGCAAGGAAGCTAGAGAGACACCCAGGTGGCAAGGAAGCTCCGCTGAACTTGCTGAAGCCGGTAACGAAGAGCTATTCAGAACTGCAGTTCTCATTAACGGCCTAGCCCTGCTGGCTGCACAAGAATTACTACACCATTGACCGGACTTTACACTGGATTTTACGTATTACCTTTGAAAGCTGTTGCTGCTCACAACAGCAGCTAATGTTATGAGCTAACTGAGGCTACACAAACACAGTGATCGAACCAACAAAAGAATGTCGGAAACAAATGCAAACAACGGCCGGGAGGTTGTGACAGAGAAACATAGGCCTACATGAAATAATAAAGTATGGGTATGCTTCTACTGGCTCTACTGAGTGAAAATCCGCCCTCACTGCCCTACCAGCCAATAGCATTAATTTGCAGTTGTTGCTTTTCGGGACCGGAAATTACAAGATGGTGGCTTTGAATTTGCCGAAAAGTTGTTTCAAAGCGGGTCTGTATAGTAGAAACCAATGGGTGACTCACCGTTCCCTGCGTCCATTTATTTTACAGTGTATCCACCACTCATCATCATGCCTGAAGCATTACCATCATACCATGCCTGAAGCATTACATTTGAACCATTAGAATGGTCATCCAGCCAGCAGGGTGTTATTGACCCCATCTACAATCTCATTACCATACAGTACCGCTCATTGTTCATCTGATTAGCACTGCTGTGTCAGCTGGAAACCTTGTATGTCCAAAATGTTTCCTTTTCAGGACATGGAGAAAATAGTTAGGCTATATTATTTTTTCCCAAGCTCTTGTTAATACTTTTCATTGATTACATTCATACTCATTACACTCATAATAATTAACCCACAGGCTAAACCACTTTCAAAATGTCTCCAAAATAGTGAACAGTATGCAATCTATTGTTGTAGATCTGCTATTTTCACTATAATTTTGACACTCCTATACAACAACAAAGTATAGTATAGGCATTAATTTATGAAAATAAAACATAAAGTAAGTTGAAATATGTAGATACAAGGTATTTGGTCTGACAGCAGCATTATGTACTGTGTGAAGGCCTGGAGGAGAAACAAATGTAGCCAGAAATGAGTGCTGGAGAGGCTGGTGGTTGTGAGCGATGCGGCACACAGTTAGTGGGATGCTT
This sequence comes from Protomyctophum parallelum, assembly GCF_964188405.1. NCBI lineage: Eukaryota > Metazoa > Chordata > Actinopteri > Myctophiformes > Myctophidae > Protomyctophum > Protomyctophum parallelum. The sequence goes on from NC_139707.1 coordinate 32,794,104, forward strand.
TCACAGCCTGGCTGGGAGAGTGCTGGAAAGCAATCAGCCCTTCTTTGGCAGTCTGCTTTTTTGGCCTTTTGGCCAATTTGAGTCCAATTCATGTAAAAAAAAAAAAAAGCTTTCAACAAAACGAGGTTTATCGATGAGTGCTTTCCGGGGCAGCAAAAGACACAACAGAGGGCATAATATGAACGGGAAGTCTAACGACGTGATAAATATAATGGTGGAAAGTGGCTGTGATGTTGTACCAGCATTACTCCATCATTGCAAAGTATAGGTTTTCTGCCAGAGTCGGGCGATACAGTGCAGTGCCTGGACAGTCAGTCATTTCAAATTGATGGAAACGTTTCGGTTTCACTTCTAATTTGAAGATGAGGGTCTATAGAACAATTTAGGTTCAAGTGTCAATAAACCAGATTGATTATTGGCTAATGGGAGGGCCATGGATGGCAGACCACGGCCACGTTACTCAGACTCAGACATAACCATAAACAAACCCATAGACATGTCGCTATGACATATATGGATATCCGCTATGCCCACATATGATCATGTGCATATATGGGACCAACCGACTTCAAACTCTGTGTGCACATCGGCAAGGACTGCCATTGAATAGTTTGATCCCGATATGCCCATATATGTATAATGTAGGCCTATGGCCATGGGTATTGTAATAATGCTATTCCCACATAGAACTCTTGTGGAAATGCCAGATCAGAATAAATATTGCTTCTTTGGGCAATCGGTATCCATAGTACAGTACATATCTCATTATGGTTTCATATTGGATAATCCAGTCAAAAGTTATAACAATTACCATATTTTGGTAAGGCTGGTTTACATCCTAGAGGCCATTTTATTTATCATAGTGTTTGACACTCTTTGGTAGTGAAAACATATACCTGGAAAAGGCCATATTAAAAGCAGTTTTCCTACTCCCAGAAAGTGACTGCTGATCCTATCTGGTAACTGAAAGTTTGTTTCCTCCTCAAAATAACTTGATTTCATTCTTGAGGGTTATATTTCAAATATTATAGCACGATTAAAACACCAGCAGATATACATGTAAAACCAAAAGGCCATATGTGTATTATTTCTCTTGCCAGACAGAGATTGTGTCGTGTGTGCAGACAGATAGGCAGAAGACTGAGGAGCAACAGAGTGTAATAACAAAACTCAAAAAGGAATAGAACACTGGTGATTTACAATAAAAATCTGACAAAGGAACTGAAAGAACAGGGATATATATAAAGACACATATAACAGGACACAGGTGAACACAACTGACAATCAACATTGGGATAGGCCGGGGAACTAAGGGGTAACAGGTGAAAACACGTACTGGCACATCAACAAAGCAGGCACATAACAGGGGTAGACAATATGGAAAGCAACATTACAACAGAATCAAAGGAACACAACAGAAAAGTAAAACACTATGTGACTAGAAAACAAAGCACAGTGGCACACATGAAAAACACAGCACAATGAGCACATTGTGAAGGATTATTGCAGCTCCTACCTGGGGCCTGTTTCACGAAACTTGGATTAACTAATCCAGGATTTAGGCCAAAGCCAGGCTTTTTAAATCCTGATCTTTACAGCCTGGTTTATTCCGTTCCACTAAAGCCAAGCGAGGCTCAGAATTGGTGGATTTGGCTAGCCGGGATCAGCAAGCCTGGCTTAATAGACAGTCTGGCTTTTTGTCTCTAGACCCATTATGTGGATCACAGATTTACTGATCTTTCTTCTTCATGGGGTATTAAGGCAGTTTGCATCCTTAATAGTTGCATTACAGCCCCCTTCTGTATATCTCATTATCTTTACTAATCTATTCAAGACTTACTGATACAAGGACTTAAGCTTCTAAAATAAATACTGCTGCTGTAATTAAAGAGAGAACATACTCAATAGTGGATAGACTGAATGATTAACTACCCCAAAAATATAGTTTACATTTTACCACTACTATTAACTTAAAACAGAATTCTTAATATTGTAAGCATAATTATATTGTCGCATTGTGATGGCCATAACTCCCTCCTCTGAGGGAGCTACCTTTGGGGAAGGGGGTTGTTGTCCAGACAGGGGCCAGACTGGTGAGGGTCATGGGTTCATGTAGCATGCCAAAGTTTGTGCTATTGCCATTGAGAATGCATTGGGCGTTTAAGTTAAATAACTCGGAAACTACAAAACATTTCAAAGTAAAAAGTTCCAGCATGTGTCTCCACAGTAAGCTAAATTTTACAAAGTGTGAATGGAGTTTCTAGGTGAAAGTGATTTTTTGAAGTGCCACTATCTGCCTAAAAATGTCTCAAATTTGAAAGCACTATATTTCTAAAACTATGAAACATTTCAAAGATTCCTTTTCAGGCACACATGTCCACCGTAGGATGAACCTAAATAGGTTTGAATGGGGTTTCTAGGTGTAAGTATGTAGGACTAGTAGTGGGTGAAACGTTACAATGGTAATATGTTGTAAAACAATGAGTAATGGTAATATTTAGTGGTTTTCACTTTTACAAAAAAATAAAATAATAATATAATATAATAATTCTTCTTAACCGTTCACTTGCACGACAGCAAACCTATTCATGGGGAACATTCACCAAAAGCAGCTGATCTACAAGCTCACAAGCTGTCATGATGTTGTGCAGCCTATATATTTTGGTTATTTGATTTTATATAGTGCTTAAATTAGTCCTTTAATGCAGACCGATACAAATAAGGCAACATAAACCCATAATAATTGAATAAATCTGGAAAACATCATTGGTTTGTGATCAGTCAAGCTTAATGAACAGTAAAGACATCAGGATTAGGTTAAACCTGGCTGTTAGCCTGGTCCGGAGCAGGATAAATCCAAAGCATTAGTTTCCATGGTAACTAATGTAGCATCACTTTCATGAAACCGAATCAAGCCTCAACATATCCAGGTTAACTGGTTAAATTAATCTGGCAAGATCAACCAGCTTTCATGAAACCGGTTAATCACTGATCCAGGATATATTAAGCCAGGATATGTGTTAAAGCCCGGCTTAATCTCTAATCCAAGTTTCGTGGAACGGGCCCCAGGTCACTGGAAGGAATTGTTGTCATAACTGAGTTACTTCTATTTCAAACCTTTTATAGCCCCTAGTCTCATATCTCAATATCGATGTGATATCGATATTGATATAATATCAATACATTTCACAGCACCCGTATACTGTATACATGCACTGTATGTGCTGGCATTGTTCCATGATCACAAAGCATCAGCCTTGATGTGTTCTGTTTTGTATGCGTGCATGCGTTTCTCCATGCAGATGAACATATTATTTGCTGGTGACCATGAGCTGTTGGCCCGTAGCAGTACATGCATGTCATATCTCACATCATGTTTATGGATTTATTCATACGCATAATATCTGATGTCATATATCTGATAGCTCCGCTTGAGTCTCGACCCAATATGCTCTGCGTGTGTGCTTGTGCGTGTGTGCATGTGTGCGTGTGCGTGTGTGCGTGTGCGTGTGCGTGTGTGTGTGTGTGTGTGTGTGTGTGCGTGCGTGCGTGTGTGTGTGTGTGTGTGTGTGTGTGTGTGTGTGTGTGTGTGCGTGTGCACATGGATGTGGTATCATGCATATATGGATGAGTGACCTTGACAAGGTTGTGTCTTACCCTTTGAGGATTGCAATTCGACACTGTTTACCTTTGCCAATCTCTCTCTCTCTCTCTGTCTTTCTCTCTCACTATCTCTTTCCCTCTGTTTCCCTCTCTCAATCTCTCTCTCTCTCCCTCACTCCCACTCCCTGTCTCTCTCCCCGTCTGTCTGTCTCTCCCCATCTTTCTCTCTTTTTTCTCGTCATCATGAAAAAAAGGTTTTAATGAAGTGTTCTTATAGATTTCAGAATTTAAATTTCTTTCTTCACTTCTCTCCCCCTTCTATAACCTGTCTGTCTGTCTGTCTGTCTGTCTGTCTGTCTGTCTGTCTGTCTGTCAGTGTAGTGCATGTCTCTCTCTCCATCATATTAACAGGTTAGGTTTCACGCTGGATGGAGCCTTGCTAGATTCTTTTACCCGCTTCTATTCTGAGCTTCTATCCCCTGCACTATTCCGAGTGTCGTCCCCTTGGCACTCATTCGTCCTATTCCGTGTTCCCTTTTTACTTTCCTAAAAATAAATCCTTCCATCTATATACTGTAGGGGATATTTATTTATTTGTTTGATACGTTTAATTGGGAGGGACAGTGCATATTGATGAACACCACACATACAATGTCATGTAAATACACCGGCTTTAGCAAGAATGCTAATTTCCCTATACAGAAAAAAATTACCAAAAAAGAGCACACAAAAAATACAAATAATAAAAATCACACCCGTGTGAAGTGAGGGCCGCTCTTATCATCACACGTCATCATACATCATCTCATTCTGGCCAATCACAATATGCGTCCTCAATTTTGTCTTCAATGTTTGTGTTTACACCCTCAAACCCTCAAACTCTCTATTGGAACTTGGACCCAAGTGCAGGAAACTCAAACAAAGGCAGAACAAGAAGATCACATAAACTTGACTTTACTTGGGAAATGAGTCAAATGACATAGTATAAGCGAAGTACATACACTGAACTTAAAACCTGCACTGAACAAACACAAGGCAGAGTTTAAATAGTCACTGGAGCTCATCACCCAACCTAGCTCAGCTGGTCCCCACAGGTGATGGCACTCAGGGCAATCAGAGTCAGAGGAGCAGGACTTGGAAAAGACAGAGGAAAATCATGGACAAACGGAGGGGCTCAGGACATGACCATGACAGACTTTATCTTCAAAGCTGGACTCCAAAAAAAGTCCAAGTATTGGAGGATTGACCTAAAATACAAGAAAACGTAGCCTGTTTCAAAATGTCCACATGCTTGACTCTCTTGTTTTTGGGTAGATTGTGCCAAATTGGGCTTCCTTGAACTGAAAAGGAATGTTGCGTGTGTTACTGTATGCACCTCACAATGCCCTCTGGTGACAGCACTCTGGTGACAGTGGGGGGAAGTACTCAGACTTTTTACTCAAGTAAAAGTATCAATACCAAAAAATACAAATAATAATAATAATAGTGACCGTAGGTCGCAGATTACTATATGAAAACCTGCAAAACCTGTCAGTCAGTCTGTCCGTCACGCCACCATATATGGCCGTCAGTCTGTCACGTCTAGTGACATGCCATATATGAAGTTGATCCGCCCCCACCCATCCTTCCTCTTCGATGTCTCCCTTTTGACTGATACCTGTCCATTCAAACTCTAGACGGGCCCGCCCCAAAGTTGTTAGTGCAGCCGCGCCCGGCAGCCGGGGGAAACTAGAAAACTGGCCCCTCATCAAGCCCTGTACACTCAAGAGTCAAGACACTGCCCCCGCTGCCACCCTTAGATCTCCATATATGGAGCTGACCTATTCTGACATTCCATATGTTGATCTGACCTCATCAAACCCTGTTCACTAAAGACACGCTCCATATATGGCCAGTACAGAATTCATTCCATATGTTGATCTGACTCCCGAGTCAGCCAGCGGACCCCCAGCAGTCTGCCGTCACCTAGAAGCATGTGTGCGGGCGGCCTTGCTGCTTTTCGCCCTCAGGGTATCTTACTGGTAATAATAATAATTACTTGCGCAAGCAGAGTGCGCAAGTAATTATATATGATTTTGCCAAAAAATATATTCACAGTACCAAATAAAAAATGGTTGACCTCTAGTTAGTTGCCGAAACGCCTCCTCTCTGCTGGCCTGGTTTTACTGTTGGAGTGGGATTAATTAAAGATGTGTAAAGACAAGAGGGAGGAGGTAGAGAGACATGAAAAAGAGAAAGAGGCTCACTTTGGGAAAATGTTAAATTTAAAAAATAAACGAATTGGGGTCCGGGGACCCCCAGGGGTCCTTGAGCGGGTTCCAGTGGATCTCCTCGGGCCCATGCAGCAAAACAGTTTAAAGAAATAAGTCCTACAGTATTTCAAGAATTTGGGCTATTAAAAAATTAGGCGAGCTCACAACGTGACGCGAACCAAAGCATTGTGAGCAGGTACTATAGTTCAGCACTTTTTGAGGGAAAGATTTAGAAAGTCTCCAAAAACCATGACAGCATATCTTCTGTTATGGTGCTCCATGCCTCAAAATCTTTTCAGATGGGGGTCCATTAATATCACAGACACATACATTTATTTTGGTTGGGGGTGTCTTTGACTGCTGTTATGGGCCATGGAAAGTGATGCCCTGGCCTATACATGACTGCCTGCGTGCACACTGCCGTTACCTTGACGTTATAAATAGGTTGCATCCTGTGAACGTTATGCAAAAATATTAAATATACATTGGGGTACCATGGGAGCATGAATAAAAGACGGTCGGTGGAGCCTTGGCAGAAAGAGATAGGCTGTAAATAAGCCATGTGACCATGCACCCTGGGGGGTTGTTACACAACGGCCTGCACTGGTGGATTCGGTAACTATAAGTATACCGAACTTAACCCATTAAGACCTGTGGCCGATTTTACAAATGCCTTCTAAATCGCAAAATCAGGAGATCTAAAACTTTTCTGTGTCTTTGACCAGGGACACCCCCCCCCATCTGAAAATGTTTAATGCCTGCAACCCCCAGAATAGAAGATTTGTGTTAAAAAAATCTAAGCGATTTTTTTTTTAAAAACACTATCAAGATGTGGCACGAAGTGGCACACTGTGAGCTTGTACATCTGCTATTTATTTTTATAACCAAGCAAGTCTAAAATCTTAAATGACACAGATGCTTACTCATTTACTTACAGATACATTTACTGAAGATACATTTACTTTACTTGAGTATTAAATTTTTTATATAGGCCTACTTCTACCAGAGACACACATGTCACGCAGTGACACGCACGCATGCACTCCGGAGGAAGCCATGCAAGGCTGCAACCTGCATGCTCATCAGGAGCATTTAGGAGTTCACTGAGTTCAGTGTCTTGCTCATGGACACTTTGACACGCAGCCAGGGGGTGAGGAGGTTTCTTTCCGCTCAAACTCCTGAGACGCTGCCGCCTACAATCACATAAACTAGAAAAACCCCATGAAATGAACTATTAGTCATACTGCTACAGCACAGCGTGGGTTATAGGGCTCTCTACCCCCCCCCCCTCCATCTCTCTCTCTCATACTGTATAATTATATATTATATATATCATTATTATGGACCCAAATGGAATTAATAAAAGAACACTGAGGCTCTAGGACTGTCAGTCAGACAGAGGGCCGTAGTAGATTGCCGACCATCTATGGTAAGATTTTAATTAACAACGACCTGACACTGACACACGGGACAATAACATGACAATACTCAACCATGTCTACCACTGTGATCTTAATCTTATCACACATTGCCGCAATACAATAGAGAGAGACAACAATGAGAGACAGTACTGTTGCTTGCTGTTGTGAATAAAGGGCAGTAGTGCAAGGTAACTAAGTACATCTACTCAAGCACTGTGCTTAAGTACAAATTTGAGTTTATTTTTATTTTTTATTTTTATTTTTTTACTTTACCTGGATTCTACTATTATTTACATTTTTCAATACTCCATGCTTCTACTGCACTAGCTATACATCTAGAGGCAAATGCTGTCATTTTACCCAGATTATTGCGAACGCAGTGAGCCACTTACTATGACAGCAAGGGCTGAATGTCTGTGTATGTGTGTGTCTGTCCCGCTGTTACACCACCCGCCCGCCACCAGAGGGCGCAGCTGTAGCACACACACACACACACACACACACACACACACACACACACACACACAGGGCGCAGCTGTAGCACACACACACACACACACACACACACACACACACACACACGCACACGCACACGCGCACACACACACACACACACACACACACACACACGCACACACAACCACACACACACAAGCTGCGTTCGCTTCACGCGTTTGCGCGTCTTACTTGTATATATTTACTTTCAGCGGATTCCGTTTATTAAACATTCACTAACCACGTGAGCCCTATTTTATATTTTGGCTTTTCAAAAATAGCCTTTGGACTTTGAAACAACATTTGGAGGCTACCTGTAACCGAGTATACTTTCTTTACTTTTACTTTAGTAAAGAAATATGAGTATTTCTTCCACTAGTACTGAAGAGGAGGGGTGGGGGTTGTCCACACAGCACCAGTACTGAAGAGGAGGGGTGGGTGCATGGGGGGGGGGGGGGGGGGGGGGGGGCTTGTCCACACAACACCGGGGAGAAATACTACATCAATTATAGGCCAGTGTATAAAAGCCATTTCTAATGTACAAAAGGTGTCCTTCAGCAAGCCTCCAGCGACACGGCAGTCCTTCGCCTTTTATGCCTGACAATAAAACAAATATGTTTGGTGAAGGCGGCAGCACATCGTTTATGTCTGGAGAAATGGAAGGTGCTTATGGTGATGTAAAGATATTGTACAATAGGTGAAAGTGGATAATGAAGCAAAAGAAAGAGAGAAGAATTGCTGGGTGGAACATTTTCGGATACACAGCATTGTTGTTGGCAGGTTGGCAGTTAACGATATGCATTAAAGGTCCAACGTGGAATTCCAGTATATAGCCTATATTTTCAGGCAGAATCCTTGTATGTCGAAAACTGCGCTGCTTTTCAGGAAATGGGAAACATTATCTGCATGTGCAATGTAGTTATTATTTAGTCAGAAGCTCTTTTCATTGATACATTATTTATAAAGCCTGCACACTTAACCACTTTCGTGCAACATACTGTAGATGAATACAGTATATAGGTAGGGTTAAAGTGGCTCAACCCATTTAGATGCAGTATTAACCAATTTAGCTGTGTGTGTGTGTGTGTGTGTGTGTGTGTGTGTGTGTGTGTGGGGGGGGGGGGGGGAGAGAGAGACCATTCCCAAAGAAACATTTTTGGGGAGCACTCGTTTTGGTTCACTGAGAATCCTACGTGTCACATGAGAACAAAGCAGGCCCACCAACAGCAGCCTTGAGACGAGCTGTAAGGCAGCCTGTGCCAAGCAAGCAGCCAATGGCACGTCAGGGTGGCACGTCAGGGTGGCACTGGCAAGCCATGTTGGATGGAATGGAAAGTTATTGGTTCTCAAACTTTTCAATTTCAAGCTTGGTATGTATCATAATTAGGCCATGCCCCCCCAATCAATGGGGTGTGTATTGTAATTGATAGAAAATAAGTACTTTTTTGGGAGAACTACAACTTTAAGCAGATCTGCAAGCTCGTAGCGCGCCACTCGGTGGCGCGCTATGAGCTTGCAGATCTGCTTATAGCTTGTAGGTCTGCTATTTTTGAAAAATCGAAGAACGACTGACATTTTTTAGAATCTGATCTCAGGTCAGAATGGGTTAATCAGACCAGTGTGCGTGTCCAGTGGAAACCTCGTATGAATCTGATCTCAGGTCAGATGAGTCGTGTTGTGTTTTACCGTCGGAGGGAAAGGCCAGGGCGACGGTGGCTGGTGCAGTCATTATGGTTTAAAGACGGCACCAGCCATGAAGCAGATGTTTCAGCTTCCTCCCATTTAAACATTTACTCAGCTCAACTTTACTGACACATCACAGGTTTACAGGTGTAAAAAACTAAAGTGGGTCAAATTCTTTGTTGTACAAACTCCCATCTTTGTCATGTTGAAGAAACAAGGGAGGAGAGAGAAAGAAAGAAGATACACAAAGATTTGTGTATTTAAAATGCTTCAAACCTATTATAAATATATAGCTCAGAAAACCTTGCATCATGTAAAGTGGTTCAACCATTTTTTTATGCTAGATTAGAGTGTCCGCCCTGAGACTGGGAGGTCGGGTCGGGGTTCGATCCCCGGCCGGGTCATACCGTAGACCATACCAAAAATGGGACACAGTGCCTCCCTGCTTGCCACATAGCATCAAGGGTTGGATTGGGGTAAGTCCCTGTGACATATACTGGCATGTCCAGGTGGGTGTAGTTGTACACCAAGGTGCCTCATGCTACAGAAATAGGAGATATGCTCCTCCCCCGATGGGCCTCATGGCTCAGCAAAGGTGTACTTATACTCCGTAGTCGCTGCTGACTCGCTTCTTTTGGGCTTGTTTTCATAGCTTGTTTCTCTCGCAAAATCTGGCAACACTTGGAGCAGATCCCAGGAGACAAAAGGCTGTATGGTATTTTGTGAAGCAGCGGCAGCAACCTCCGTCTTGTCTAAATATTATTCTACCAGCTGAGGCTTGGGCTGCTCCTCCCCCGCCTCTAAAATTAGACTCACAATGAGAGGAGGTCTCCAGGGCAGCGCAGAGGAAGGTCCTGTGGGACAGCTCCGCGGAGCAGGTGAGGGATTGGAGGCGATGGGACACGGCTGACACGGGAAGTGCCCCCGCTATGCACAACCAGGAAACGTTTGGTTTAATTACCGTGCCAGAAATAGTCCCCTCCCTCCCTCCTATAGCTCTCTCCCTCAGAAGCCTCATTTGGTTTTACACGTATCAGTCAGTCTCTTCTTGACTGTCCTCAGTGTCTGCACATCACTGACTGACTTAGCACAGCGTTTACCAAATGTACTGACGGGCCCCGCAAGTAAACATGCTCTTTTAAACTTGTCAAGCATATTATTTGATTAAATGTTTTCAAAACATATTTTGTATAGGCTATTTTTACTTAAATAAGGGCATAAATGAGCGCCTCACCCTTATTCAGCCATATCTTCATATAATTGGCCCTCAAGATTGTTAATTATAAAATGGCATAATTTCTGTCTATTCATTCTGTGTCTCAATGGTATATGGCTGCATGTGGACAGATCAGACACTTGTCTACCAATGGCATGGGGATCCCATGAAGCTAAATGTGTGTGTGTGTGTGTGTGTGTGTGTGTGTGTGTGTGTGTGTGTGTGTGTGTGTGTGTGTGTGTGTGCGTGCGTGCGTGCGTGCGTGCGTGCGTGCGTGCGTGCGTGCGTGCGTGCGTGCGTGCGTGCGTGCGTGCGTGCGTGCGTGCAAGGACAGTCTTTGATAACCTGATTGCCTTGGGGGATGCTGGCCTGGGAGCATCATTTGATGCTGTTTACACTGCAGTGTTTCATGGAAGGGTGGTTTTATGTTGTTCAGGATCACCTGGCCTAAGACAGCATTCTATCATTGTGTCACGTAGACAATAAAGGTCTTTTACCACCTTTTACAACATTTGCACTATTTGTAGTTTTTACTCATCTCTATTATTTTCTTCTTTTAGTTTTTAATAGTTTATTTTTCCACAATTGGAACATAGATCTATTTAACACTTATTTTAGCAAAGAAATATAAATCACTTACACCACCTTCAAGTACGTAAAATAGTGAAAATAGATGATCTACAAGCTCATAGTGCCAAATGTTTCTCACTGATGAATGAGAGAGATATTGTGGAGTTGTTTACTTTTCAGGGTCAGAGGTCAGGGGTCATGACCTCCCAGTGTCATAGTGTAGTTACCTGCGGTCCTCTTGAATGCAGTGATGTAATGTAACTGAGTAGCCTGCATTATGCTCAAGCACTGTAGGCTAATGTTCTTTTTTGTAAAAATGTACCATACTTGTTTTACTCTAGCCCTCATTTCTAGTTTGATTCCACTATCATTATTTACAGCTTTACTTAGAGTTACTGTGCGGAAAGAATAAGGTCATGATTCGAATACAAGCGGCCAAAATTAGTTTTCTTCAACGGGTGTCTGGCATCTCCCTTAGAGATGAGAGGTTCAGTCACGCGAGAAAAACTTGGAGTAGAGTCACTGCTTCTTCGCCTGGAAAGGAGCCAGCTTAGGTGGTTCGGGCATCTGGTTAGGATGCCTCTCGGTCGTCTCCCTAGGGAGGTCCTCGAGGCACGGATGGATACTGTGTGGATTGAGATTATTAATCTACAGTTCTACACAATAGTTAGGCCGTATTTTATACCATCTACAAGGTCACAATGCCTGACGCTTTGTGACTGACACTTTTAGTATTTTTTCTCTGATGCTGTACATTTTATGACAATACTTTTGTTTTAATACAAGTACAATTTTGAGTATTTATTTTACTTTTTACTTCTGAAATCTGAGTATAGCTCTTCCTGCGCCGTGTTCAATCTGCTGCTTACATGGAGCAGATACATGAGCCAATAATAGGAGGAACTGGAGACAATACACTGTTTAGCTTATCTGTGAGCTCCAGCTACTCAGGAGGTCAAACACACATTAGCCTGGATGCTATCACCGCTCATCTC